>NC_083717.1:106330860-106641629 GCF_028564815.1 Eubalaena glacialis | reverse complement strand
TCTCAAATAAACAATCTAACTTTATACCTCAAGGAACTAGAAAAAAAAAAACAAACTAAACCCACAGTTAGCAAAAGGAAGGAGATAACAAAGATCAGAGCAGAAGTAAGTGAAATAGAGAATAGAAAAACAATAGAAAAGATCAACAAAAATGAGTTGTTTTTTTAAAAAAAGATAAACATAACTGGGAATTCCCTGGTGGTCAACTGGTTAGGACTATGCACTTTCACTGCTGAGGGCACAGGTTTAACCCCTGGTCGGGGAATTAAGATCCCACAAGCCGTGCAGTGCAGAAAAAAAAAAAAAAAAAAGGATAAACAAAACTGACAAACCTTTAGCTAGATTTACCAAGAAAAAAAAGAGAGAGGACTCAAATAAATTGAATTATAAAAGAAAAATGAGACACTACAACTGATACCACAGAAATACAAAGGATCATAAGAGACTACTATGAAAAATTATACACCAACAAATTGGATAACTTAGAAGAAATGGATAAATTCCTAGAAACATGCAATCTACCGAGTCTGAATCATGAAGAAATAGAAAATCTGAATAGACCAATAACAAGTAAGGAAACTGAATCAGTAGTCGAAACCTCACAACAAAGAAAAGCCTAGGACCAGATGGCTTCACAGGTGAATTCTTCCAAACATTCAAAAAAGAATTAATAATCTTCTCAAAATCTTCCAAAAACTTGAAGAAGGGGGAACACTTCCAAACTCATTATACAAGGCTTACATTACTATGATGTCAAAGCCAGATAAAGACATTACAGGAGGGAGTTCCCTGGCGGTCCAGTGGTTAGGACTCTGGGCTTTCACTCCCGGGGCCCAGGTTCGATCCCTGGTTGGGGAACTAAGATCCCACGAGCCGCACGGACAAATTAAAAATAAAAAAAAAAAGACATTACAGGATATGAAACCTATAGACCAATATCCCTACAGACCAGATGAATATAGATGCAAAAATTCTCAACAAGATACTAGCAAACCAAATTCAACAGTGTATTAAACATAATGCAAATCAAAATTAATAAGTTTTGAAGATCTTAATATACAGCTTGGTGACTACAGCAAGTAACCTGAAGTATACTTGAAAGTTGCTATGAGAGTAGAGCTTTAATGTTCTCACTATAACAACAACAAAATGGTAATTATATGAGCTAAAGGATGAGCTAAAGCTAAATTAACCCTATTGTGGTAAACATCTCATAATATAAACATGTATCAAATCATCACATTGTACACCTTAAACTTACACAGTGTTATATGTCAATTACATCTCAATAAATCTGGAAAAAAACACCAACACCAACACACATTTATTCTCTTACAGTTCTGAAGGTCAGTAGTCTGAAATCAGTTTCTCTGGGCCAAAATCAAGGTGTCTGCAATGCCACACTTCCTCCCGAGGCTCTATGGAAGAATCTATGTCCTCATCTTTTCCAGGATCTAGAGCTGTATCTTTGGTGGCACCTTCCTCCATTCTGAAAGCCAGCAGTGTAGCATATTGCTTCAGTCCTCACACTGATGGTAAAATCTCCCTCGACTTCCCTCTCTTAAGGACACCTACAATTACATTTACTGTCTACCAATTTAATCCAGGATAATTTCCCCCATCTCAAAATCCTCAGTTTAATCACATCTGCAAAGTCTGTTTGCCATACGAAGTAACATCCACAGGTTCCAGGGATTAGCACCTGGATATATTTGGGGGCCATTATTCAGCCTGCCACATCGGCATAAAGTAAATGCTTAAGAAACATTAGCTATTATTATTACTGTGCTAAGCACTTCATAATGTATTATCTCATTTAATCCTCAGTACAACCCTATGAGGTAGAGATTATATTTATCCCTATCTTACAGAGAAGAGGTTTGAGAGCTTATATAGTTCCTAAAATCAAATGGTAAGTGGAATTCCAATGCAAGAGACTACCTCCAGAGCCCATGCTCTTGGCTTCTATCACAGGCTGGCTTTGAGGAGCATATCTATTACTCCCCTTGCAATAACAGTGAAGCTCCAACCTACTTTTCTATTTGAGTCATTTGAGTTGATGCATATTTTCTTGGGGAAGGGAGATCCTTCCCCATGGACTGTCATCTTTTTCAGGACAAGGGAGTCTGTCATGCACCTTGTCGTGTGGTTGTTGCTCTGCATGTACTGAAAACAAATCAATGTTGATTTAACTGCTAAAGCTGGAGACCATGAAGATAATTAAGTGCAAACAATACTGATCAAACAGAACAAAATCTACATCTTTATTGTGCCACCCTTAGAAGCTGACATAGTGAGGGGGGGAGTTGAAATTGAGAAGTTTAGTTTCATCTTCTAAAGGTCAGCAGGTATATTGGTGTCTGGGACATGTAGAAATTAGAACAACCACTCTTCAGGAAAACATCTTCTCATTTTGTTCTATGAAGAATACATAGTGGTTTTTAAAAAAATAAATTTATTTATTTATTTTTGGCTGCGTTGGGTCTTCATTGTTGCGGCAGGCTTTCTGTACTTGCGGCGAGCGGGGGCTACTCTTCATTGTGGTGTGCGGGCTTCTCATTGCAGTGGCTTCTCGTTGCAGAGCACGGGCTCTAGGCGCGTGGGCTTCAGGAGTTGTGGCGCATGGGCTTAGTTGTTCCGTGGCATGTGGGATCTTCCCGGACCAGGGCCCGAACCCATGTCCCCTTCATTGGCAGGCAGATTCTTAACCACTGCACCACCAGGGAAGTCCTACATAGTGTTTTGTTAATGCAGCATGTTCTGGTCTCTCTGGCATGTTGGGACTGTGGTTAAACTCAGTATAGCATGGGGATGGGTAGGAGATGGACATCATTCAACAGAAGATGGTCAAACCAGGAAATGAACTATGAAGAAAGAGGTATCCACAAGGTCAACGTGATAAGTATTCTGAGTGACAGTGGGGAAAAGCACTGTGTGAAGGAGAAGAAAGGTAATGGAAGTATGTGATGTTAGAACTGCATTCCCGGGAGATAATGAAACATGAAGAAAGAGAAGAAAAGAGAGGCTTAGAGCTAGGCAATGAGAAGGAGAAAGAGCTTGGTTAATACAAGATTTTTTTCTAAAACATGAGAGAAGGAACCAGAAGTGACCATATAAAAATTAATAATCCTGTTTTCCTTCAGAAGGGGTAAGGGCTAGTTAGTATTTGGTAACTCTGAAAAATCATCATCACAACCTTGTCTTTGATGAATCATGTAGCAGCCACCCCAGAAACCTGAATCACCAAAGCCTCCTCTTCACTCCTTATTTTCACGTAACTTGAGTAGATTGGGGTGGGAGGAAAAGATGGAAACTACAAACAGTAACCAAGTATCCTCACCAGCAACTCCAAGGCACTAGGGGAAGTGAGGTGGACAAGGTCCTGGTCTAGGATGTTTAGATTTCCACCCATACAGCTCTAAGGGAATTGATTGGATACACTGTTGGCTCACCAGTACCTCCCCTTCCTGTGGGCAAATCTGTGTGGAAGTCAAAACATCACCAGAAGATTGTTTCAGAAGCATGAAACCAGGGAGTGGAGGAGGGGATGGTTCCAATGGCTGATGCCAGCCTGCTTTGTGGCCTGATGCCTCTACATCTGTCATGGGGATGTTCCATCTATAGAGACTGGCTCCTCATACTCTCAGGTCAGGAAACTATCTTTCTAGGGTGTTTTTGGAAACAAAGTACCCCTTCTGCTAGCACATTTTTTTTTCTTCTCACATTACTACGCAACTGATTTAGGATTAAATTTAACCTAATCCAGTCCCATCCTATTTTCCTGAAATGACAATATACCCATGTCACTTTAATTTGATCTGGGTGAGACTCATCTATTACACATTTACAAATAATCCCTTTGGCTGTGTCGTTTCTCCTGGTGTCTGATCTCATCCCTTTTATCTGGATCTTATTGATTTTATCCTAAGTTCGAGGATACATTGGGGTGTCAACCCAACATATTGTCCATATAAATACTGTCTCATTGATTCCACAAATGATCATTATGGAGTAGTTAGTGTTATTCTCATTTTAAAGCTGAAAAAACTGACTCTAAGACTTGTCCAAACTTGTCCAAAATAACGTAACTGGTAAATTATAGAATTGTGACTCCATTCCAAATAAGTCTGATTTCAAAGTTCAGCCTCTTCCTACATAATACTGAAGTGACTATGAAAAATGACTGTGAAAAGTCAAGCTTCCAAACTGACATTTCAATTGGGAATTTACTATTATGTTGCCTAGTGACAACATCTTATACCATGTAAACAGTGGTTCAAATCTGACTGCATATCAACTCATGTTGAGCTTTTAAGAACCACACATGCTTTTAATATATTATTGCAATTAAATTTGCTAATATTTTGTTCAGTATTTTTGCATCTATGTTTATGAGAGAGATTGGCCTGTAATTTTCCTTTCTTGTAATGTCCTTGTCTGATTTGGGTATTAAGGTTATGCTGGCCTCATAAAACAAGTTAGAAAGGGTTCCCTCTTTTTTTATCGTCTGTGTTTAGAAAATGTTATCTATACTATTTGTACCATTTGTACTTTACAGAGATTTTCTTTTTGGTCTAATATATGGTCAGTTTTTGTGACTTATTCATAGATACTTAAAGGAAAGTGTATTTTTTTTTAGAAAATTTTATCTATGTTATTAATTATGCACTTTAGACCAAAGTCTTTAAGGCTCCTACTACTGTGTTTCTATTTTTCCTTGTATATCCTGTGGTTTTATGATTTAATTAATATTCATGTTAATGCTATATTGTTTGGTACATATATTCATAACTTTGTAAACTTAATGTGAATTGCATTTTTTATCATTATAAATGACTATTATTTGTCACCTTTAACACCTGTTTGTCCTGATGTTAACCTTGCCTGATGTTAAAATTACAACCTCTGCTTTCTTCTTGTTTGCAATTGCAAAGATTTCTGAATTATTTTGTTTTGGATCCCTTGTATACAGAATAAAATTGGATTTTGCTTTGATTCAGTAAATTTCTTTTATTTTAATAAATTATTTTGGTCCGTTTATATTTATCAAATTGACATATAGTCTTAGTTCTGTCATACTATTTGATATGACGCCTTCTATTCATAGATTCTTTAAAAACTCTTTGAAAATGTGGTATGTGTTTTTATTTTTTCTGAAAATTTGGAAGGCTTATATTTTTGTTTTAGTGGGTGTCTTTATAACTTATATACCTAATCTTCATTTCTTAGTCATTATTTTATCAATCCCCTAATTTGAACAAATAATAAAATTAGTATATTTTCTTTTTTTTAAATTAATTTATTTTATTATTTATTTGGCTGCATCAGGTCTTAGTTGCAGCACATGGGATCTTCAATGCGGCATGCAGGATCTTTTTTTGTTGTGGCGTGGGGGCTCTTTGTTGTGGCACGTGGGCTTCTCTCTTGTTGTGGCATGTGGGGTCCAGAGAGCACAGGCTCAGTAGTTGTGGCACGCAGACTCTCTATTTGTGGAGTGTGGGCTTAGTTGCCCCGTGGCATGTGGGATCTTAGTTCCCTGACCAGGGATCGAACCCATGTCCCCTGCATTGGAAGGCGGATTCTTAAGCACTGGACCACCAGGGAAGTCCCTGAAATTAGTATATTTTCTTTTCTTCTCCTTCTCCTGCCCTCTATAGCCCTTTTCTTTTTGCCATAGTTTTCTCATTCATCACTTGGTTGGCTTAAGTTCATCTTCTAGTAGTTACTTCAAGAAAGGCTCATGGAAACAATATTTCTTGAGTTCTTGCATGTTCAAAAGTGTCTCACTGTGCCTTTTTGGGTAAACCACAGTTGGCTGGGTATAAAATGTATGGGCGACACTTACTTTCCTTGAGGACTTCCTAGGCATTGCTTCTAGCAATGAATATTTCTATGGAAATGTCTAAGCTAAGCCTGAATTTTTCCCCCCTTTTAAATGACTTGATTATTTGCCTAGGTGCAAAAGGATTCTTTATTTATCTGTGACACCAAGTAACTGCTTCTCAGTGTTGACCTTTCCATGTTAACTTTAACTTGGATATGGTGTGATCTTTGTAGATTCAAATGTTCTTTTATTTTTGGAACATATTCTTGAATTATACATTGAAATGATTTTCTATTCTGTTATTTTGGTTTCCTTTATCAGGGAATCCATTATGCAACTATTGGATCTCTTTTGCCTATCTTTCATATCTATCATTTAAGCTTTAATCCCTTTAAACTTCTCATTTCCATTTCATTTTGCTTACTGTCCTCAGTCCTGTCCTCTATGTCCTTTGCTGCATTTTTGGCAGGGTTTTTCTCCTTTGTGATACTTCCAGTTTTGCTTTCTTTCTTTTTTTTTTTAATTTATGTTCTTGTTTTATTCTACTTTCCTTCCTGAGGTCTTCCAGCTCACATTTCATTTCCTTCTAATATTTCAGGATTGCTTCCCTGAGCTTTTCATCTCTGCTTTATGCTGTTTTCTTATAAAGGCAAGTGCATTATTGAATTTCCCTTCATCCTTATTTTTAAATTTTTATTTCTAGAAAAGTTACAAGTACAATACAAAGTACTTTATTTCCTAACCCATGGAGTATAAATTGCCAACATGATGCCCCCTCAAAATTAGGATATTAACATTGATATATAGTATTACTATCAGCTAACCCTCAGACCTCATTCAGATTTTACCAACTGTCCCAATAATGTCCTTTATAGCAAAAGGATCCAATTCAGAATCCTGTGTTGCATTTAAGTGTCATATCTTTTTAGTTTCCTTCAGTCTGAAACATTTCCTCAGGCTTTCTTTGACTTCCATGACATTGACGTGTTTAAAGATTAAACACCAGTTATTGTAGGATGTTGCTCAGTTTGGTCTTGTCTAATGCTTTCTCATTATTAGATTCATTTAATGCATTTTGGGCATGAACATCTCAGTGGTAATGCTGCTACTAATGTTTTCTTCTCATTGTGTCCTATCAAGTGGTACAGAATTGCAATTTGCCCCATTCCTTATGGTACCAACTTTGATCACTTGATTAAGGTGATATATGCCAGTCTTCTCCATTATAAAGTTACTCTTTTCCCTGTATAATTAATTAACACTTTGTGGGTAAGTGCTTTGGATTATGTAACTACCCATTCTTTGTCAAACTTTCAAAGTGTTAATTGATTTTTATCATTATGGAGTTGTGGTTTCCTATTTTATTCAATGGGTTATGATCTGTTACTATTATTATTTATTTTTATGCTCAATTTTTCTCTAATTTGACCAGTAGAAGTGTCTTCAAGCTGGCTTCTGTGACCTTTAATATATTCCATCATTCTTGGAATACTGCCTTACTTTCTGCCACAACAAGTTAACAGGTTCATCCTGTATGTTCCTTTCTCAGCATACTTTTCCTTTCTCAGCCCTAGATTAAGTCATTTCTTCAAGGAGACCTAGTTTCTGTTAGTGGAGAATGGTATTTAGAAGCTAAGATTTGGTGTTACATGTGCTTTTTGCTGTTGAGTATCACTGTTCCCAAGCTCTTTCAGTAGACAGAACTATGGAGTGTGTGTGTACACATACAGGTATTTATATTTATTTGTCTGTCTATATTGAAAACCATAAGTTCACACTGATCTCTTCAATTTTATCCAACACCACACAGGGTTCATTCTGTTTTTCTCTCTTTCTGTATTTGTTTTTGTTGTTGTTTTTTGGCCACGCCACGCGGCTTGCGGGATCTTAGCTCCCCAACCAGGGACTGAACCTGTGCCCTCGGCAGTGAAAGCCCAGAGTCCTAACCACTGGACCTCCAGGGAATTCCCTCTCTTTCCATATTTGTAACTTCCTTCTCTAACAGTGAAACCTTGCTCCCATCATCCTTGATATATTTACTTATTTGCCCCCTCACCAAAGCAAATGCTGTCCCCAACTTACCCAGGCTCCCACACCCCACACTGGCTTCTCCTCATGGTCATCATCTTCATCATACTCAGTCTCCCTCACCTCACACTGAGCTGTGCTCCCCTCAGATGGAATCCTCCTCACCTTTCTAGGGCTTTGACACTCCATGTTACTACCACTCCCCTGTGAGGATGCCCTTCTCATCCCACTCAAGCTGCCACCCCCTCATTGACCCCCTCCTTACCTCCAGTGTGTAGTATGTCCACATTAGATGCCCTCTTCAGTTTTATGACAAACTCTTCTATCACAAGTTTCATTTGCCCCCCAACAATATTTTTCTGGTGAATGTTCTTTTCATTTTTTCCCTTTCCTTTTTTCCTGTATGATGTTTGTGTAGTTCCTATTATAATCCTTTATGGATAACTAATTTCTGAATGAAGTAAGTTATTCCTGACCAGCTATTTGTAGACATGACATGAAGGAAGAGGACAAGGTTAAGTTCTAGGCTAACAGGAATTTCCCCTATGACCCAGATTGTCTATAAGAGCTCTTTTAGCTCCTACTTCTCCCGGCCACAAAGATAGGCAACTGTTGAGATGTTTATAACAGAACCTACCAGTTCTTTCCCATTGCCTCCTTGTCAACAGGATTCCTTATTCAACCGATCTTCTCTGATTCTCAGAACCAAACCAGTTCTGGAGCTTCCACCACTAAGCTATGCTCCCTGTTCTTGCTGCAAAATGGACTTTGTACCTTAGAGTGAACTTCTCACCTTAGAGAAGTATAATTTTCCAGCTTTTTCCCTGAGGTCTTCAGCCACAGACCTTCTCACATTTCTTCTTGCACTCCTGCATTTTTAACAATGTGAAACACTGGAAGACCTATATATACCCCTGGGTTGGGTCCCCTTGCTCAATGTGGCGCTCCCCGACTGCTGACTTTTAATGATGGTCTCCTCCCCCTTGAGGATTCCATGTGTGTGGTTCCTTCAGCATTGAATATACACTCTCTCCTTTGTCTCACTGCTGTGACTACCTAATTCTTTCAAGTAGAGCTTATACATCACTATCTTGGGGCAAATTTTCCTTGCTTTCAAGCTAGACTGAGTTTCCCTGTTATACACTTTTGTGGTATCCTTACCTTTTTCTTCATAGCCTTTACCATTCTTATGGATGAGTCATTACTTTTGTGTTTATCTATTTAATAGCTTCCCCTCCCTGAAGTGGGGATTGTGTTTGTCTTGTTCATTGTCTTCCGAACACCTTGTACCTGGCATGTCGTAGATATTTATTACATATTTGCTGAATGAATGGATGAATGATCCCAACCTATTATGGCTCCTATTCCCATCTTTGCACTAAAACCATTTTCCATGATCACCAATAACTTCCTTGTTGCTAAATCCACGAGATACTTTTTGGTTTCTACCTTGACTTCTCGTAAGTATTCAACAGTTGGCCACTTCCTTCTTAAAACACTGCCTTTTCCTATTAGGGCTTCACTAATTCTCAGGATACTTTGCTGGTCCCTCTTTCTTTTCCTCACCCCTCAGTGTTGGATGCTCAGAGCTTAGACCTGAGCTGTCTCTTTTTTCATCCTACACCCTCTCCCTAGGTTATCTCGTTTCTCTTATTGCTTTAAATATAGTCTATATATCAGTGATTCCAAATTTAGTCTAGACTTTTCAAGCCTAAACTTTCCCAGACGCTTATATTAAACATGCCCTTACATCACGTGGTCATTTCACCTGGATGTCTCATAGGCATCTCAGACTTGGCCTATCCAAAATTACCTGCCTGATCTTTCTCCCAAACCTTCTCCTCCCTCAGTGCTGTCTGTATCAGATAATTATATCTCATCCCTCCAGTTAATCATGTCAGAAATCTGAGAGTAGACCTTTCCACTACATTCTCCTCAACTTCTATGAGCCAATCCCCTACCAAGTCCCATGGAACCTACCTCAAAAATAAATCTATTCTCTTCACTCCATCTCTACTTCTACCATTTGTCTAAGTCCAAGTTATCATCCTCAGCTGACATGTGGGAGTAACCATTAACTCCATGTCCGCTTGCTTCCACTCTTCTGTGCCAGCAGCACGGCCACCACTACCACCAAGCGCCTCTCTCCCCTGGATAGTTCTAGATTAAAACTCCTGCCCTCTAAGTTTCTTTTTCCAACCCTTCTTAATCCTTTCTTGAGATCTGCTAATGGCAGGTATATTATTAGTTCCTTGGGGAAGCCCATTAATCTCATCCATTACATATGGATTTTACTAGTTTAACTCTCATTGGTAACCTTATTTCCAAGGTCTGCAGGAAACCTCATGGTTTCTTTTCGGTTTTTTGTTTTTGTTGTTGTTTCTTTCTTTCTTTTGTTGTAAATAGCCAGGTTTGAGTAATTGAATAGTTGATGACCAAATGGAGAAATCTGGAAATCAGAATTTTATAACTTTTCTGATCTTTGGAACACTAAGGCGCCTCAGCACACTGATTTTTCTTGTTAGTATACTGTGTAAAATTCCAGATCTGAAGTAACCCTGTATCAGTGATAGGATGTTCCCTGGGCTAATGTGTCCCTTTTTCTGGATATGTGCCCCCAGAAGATATGCATCCTGTGATTTAATTTTTAAATTCCAAATAAGTTTTCACAGCAGAATTTTACTGACAAGTTGTTGAAGTTATATTCAGTGGAGGGAGTGCCTAAAAGTGCCGTACTGTTTGGGAAAGTTAGACAGAGGCCCAGAGAAGCTGTGCTAAGCAGGCCACCAGCAAAGGCAAAGCCAGCATTTTATCCCTTATTCAGTAAAATGCTTAAAAAACCTGTTCCTCACCACTGTGGATGCTGGCCTCTGTTAGGAAATTATGTAGAAATATCACAAGTTTAAATACTATAATAACAACTTGCTTTTTTGTTTTAAAAATGTCACTTTCTTAAGAATCCTTATCAACTCACCATGTTAACTTTTCTATAAAGGGCCCTAGTCATAGAATATATTTTTAAAGGTATCTCCTGCCCTTCCAAATCTCTTGGTCCTCAGCCAACAACCTTCAAGAGAGTTTCAAAGCCCTATTGCTCAGGAGAAAACAAATACCAGTCCAAGTGTGGCAGTTGTGTCATTATTTTAGTGACTTTTGCTTTGGTTCTGGTGTTCTGTTTTCTTAATTTAAAACTCAAGAAGTGTCTACTTCAAGTAGCCCTCAGCTCTTAAGCCATTCCTGGGGCTTTCTCCATCTTCAGCTTTCATTGGAAACACATTCTGGGAGACTGTGATGAAACTCCTCAAGACAAGGAGGGGAGGCTGAATTTTAAATTCAGGTGCATGAGTGAAGGCAGGCAACTCCTAATCAGTCATCTCTCCAAGGCCTGCTCAGGAGCTGAGTGCAGGAGCAACCTGGGGAACAAGCCAAGCACAGCCAAACCTTGTGGGAGGTGTCTCAAAGCAAAAACAGGACTGACTCTGCAAGTCCCCTGCAAAATCCATCCCATTGCCTGTTATACCTTGTAATACGCCCCCCGCTCCCCGCCCTCCCCCCACACACTTCCCTTTTTGTCGTTATTGGCATTCCAGAGCTTGATCCATGTTCATCATCCAAAAAAAAATTTTTGTTTTTGAGATCCTACACTGTACAGAACACTTTACCAGGTTCTGTTTAAGAAATGAGGCCTGGGACTTCCCTGGTGATCCAGTGGCTAAGACTCTGTGCTCCCAGTGCAGGGGTCCCAGTTTCCATACCTGGTCAGGAAACTAGATCCCACATGCTGCAACTAAGAGTTCACATACCGCGACTAAAGATCCCACATGCCGAAACTAAGACCCGGGGCAGCCAAATAAATAAATAAATAAATAAAATATTTTTAAAAAAAAAAAGAAAGAAAGAAATGAGGCCTTAGCCTCAGTGGTCTTCCAGTGCATCTGGGGAAGGGATGATTACTGGTGAAAATACAGGCTGTGTCCCATATGTGAGGCCTGCAGTAGGTGCCACACTGAGACATCTTCAAGGAATGAGGTGCTGGGCAAAGTGTCCAGGAGGAGGTCAGAGGATCTGGTAGAGTGTCTGGAGGAGGAGGAAAGGCTGTAGGGAATGAAATCCCTACACTGTCTTCAAAGTCTGAAAAGGAGGGTGGGGCCTTTACAGACTTAGGCCTTTCCAGAGGGCAGCTCACTCTCCTTAGAGTAAAACTTCACTATTTCTTGAAGGGGAGAGAGGCTTCAAGAAAGAATTTGGGCAGAAATCCTGCTTCTAATATAAGAAGAAGAGCTGGTTAAGAGAAAGGGGCTCACAGATTTCATTTCACAGCTCCTTTACACTGATGTGTCAGGCCCGTGGGATGTTGCACCAATTCGTTCATTCACTTCTGGGGCCAGGCACTTTGTGGATGCTGGGGACATGGGGCCAACATGGACACTGCATCAGTGCAGGGCCTGTTCCCCACTTGTAGACCGTGCCCCACCTGCAGCCTCAGCATTATCAATGCTAATAATACAGACCCTCAGGCCTCAACTGAGACTAGACTTTACTGTATCAAAATCTCAGTGCTGGTCCTGAGAAACTGCCCCACATTGCCCATCCCCATTATTCTGCAGCTAAAGTTTCAGAACTCTGGTCTGGGGCGGGGGGTTGCCTCTGCAGACTACTTTCAGGGAAGATTGGTCCCCTTAAATGTGAGACAGACAAACAGTGCCAGGTGGATCTGGGTTGGGCTTCGCCACCCCTCCCTACCCCTCCCCACCCCCTCCCTACTCCCTCCCTACACTCTCTACCCCTCCTTACCCCCTCCTCCCCAGCCCCCGGCCCCCCTCCCCCCATCCCCCACCCCACCCCTCCCCCCGGCTTGCCCTGGGGAGGGAGCAGGGCAGCCCCGCCCCGCCCCGCCCCGCCCCGCCCCTCCACGCTAGCCCCGCCCCGGCTGTCAGGGACTAGCAAGCCCCGCCCGGGTCGGCGCGCGCTCCCAGGCAAAGCCCAGCCTACCGCCCCTTATCCCCAGCTCTGCACGGGGCCGCCAACCGAACCACCTCAAGAGCTGCGGATTGCAGCCTCGGCGGACCCGAGAGGTAGAGAGCGACATGGCGGCGGCCAAGCCCGAGAACCTCTCCCTGGTGGTACACGGACCCGGAGACCTGCGCTTGGTAAAACTGGAATGGGAGTGGGAAGTCTAGCCCGTTCCTGCTCTATTCACCTCCAAGCGCAGCCGCGGTCTCAGCTCGCCAATTCCAGCGCGGTGCGGGCCCCACATGGCGCGCCCAGGCCGCCCAGATAGAGGAGCTGGTTACCATGTTGGGGGGAGGGGCACGGTAGGCGGTTAGTTCTAAGGCGCTAAGAGCAGGGTTCTTGTCGCTTGCCTCCCGGAACCAAGCCCCGTGGCCGGCACGTGGCCAGAACCCAGGAAGGTTGCAAAATGATTGAAGCCTTCTCCCTCCTTTGCCAGCTGCAGATTCATAGTCCAGCCTCTTGTCATTGCACTTTGCAGAAGAGATACCAGAGAGGCTGCCTGATTTAGGACACGTGCTGAACTTCTTCTCTGGGTAGACAGTGCAGGGCAGAAAGGGGGGCCATAGGGACATTTAAAAGCTGTGGAGCTCGTATTTAATCTTTCATGCTTGGGGCTGATAAAACCTCCTTTGCAGGATTATTATGATCAGCGGAGTACCTAGCACTTAATAGAGACTCAGAAAGTGCGAGCTCCTTCCACTTTCCTGCCAGCACAGGCCTCCATCTCCAAGACTCTTGGTGTTCGCCATGCCTGTGCCAGATTTCTGGATCTTGATAGTCTTCATGTCTCTAAAGCTCCTTTCCTCCTTACCTCACATAGTCCACATCTGGTTCATGTTCCAGCCATTTTCCTTCCTGATGCTGCTCCCCTGTCGCTTTAAGAGCATTATTTGTGTGTCTCCTCCACTCGAGATCCTGCCTCTGCTCAGTGAGTGGCTCATGGGGCCAAAGTTCTGGGAGCTGCAGAGTCAGCCCTGTGGTTGTGCCAGGGCTCCCTTGACAGAGCCCTTCGCAGGTGGGCCTGGGCAGTGGGTATGTGGGACCAGTGCTGGCCATCTCTGCTGTTTGCCTAGCACTTCCTTCCCCCTCACAGAGAACATGCGCCAGGATCTAGATTGGAGAGACTCAGAAAAGTATCCAGATTAGCAGTTCTTGACTCTTTGAGAATCTGTGGTCTCTCTCCCCACAGAATGCAAACAGATGGAGTTTGGCAGCAATTTCAGAGAGTTCATGGATTTCCTTTAAGCCTCTCCTTCATAGACCCTCTAGAGGTCTGTGGACCCCAGACTAAGAACTCCTGCCCAGAGCCAACTCATCATTTCCTCAGCTGAGGAAAGTGCCATCCCCAAGGTGACAGGCTTCATTAGTTAACAGAGCCCAGAAAAGAACCCAGAGGTTCAGACTCCCATTCCAGTGCTCTTTCTACTCCCCTTGGAGCCTCCACCCAAGGTCCTGAATTAAAGTGACACTATTTTTATTGCTGCAAATGCCAGATGGTATTATGAAGAAGGGAAAGTGGTACAGCTCTACACAGCTTACAGAGTGATTTCAAACTCAGTCCTGCATTCTACAAACATTTACTAGATGAGAGGGTGCCTGCCATGTGCCAAACACTGGGCTGGGGGTCCAGAGAGGAAGAGAAGGACACAGCCCCTACCCCCAAGCTGCTCTAGGGAGTCAGACAGATGCTGTAAACAATAAAACTGTGTGAGGGCTTTGATGGAGCATAGAGAGTAAAGGCCTCACAGGGTACCCTTGGCCCAGGGTAGAGGCCCTAGAAGAGATGGATGCTACTTAGCTGTTTCTTGGACGGAAACTGGGGGTCATTCATGTAAGTGGAAGAGCAAGTGCAAACTAAGTGAAGTACAAAATCACAAGTCTTGTTTACCGGTCCTGTAAATAGTGTGATGCACTGAATGCACCGGTGGTGAAGCTGGAGAGGTAGACAGGCCCTGCCTCTCCATCTGCTCAGGGCCTGCCTTAAAGTCATGTACCTAATAATAAGCAGAACTGTAATTACAACCCCAGGATCTGCTTTACCTTAATTCCTAAACTCAGGCTCTCCCACTGCTCAGCCAGACTGTTCATGTGGCTCTGTAGAACAAAGCCTTGAATAAAGAAGAGGGAGGGTGGGGAGGCTCACCTAAAATTGGTCTTATCAGCTGTGCTTAGAATCCACTCCCTGACCGAATTAGGGGCTGGGTTGGGGTGAGTGTATCCTAAAGAGATGAGAATGTGATAGGCTGGAGAATGTAGCTTATGGTTGTGGGATTTGTACACTAACTGGGTGAAAGGGTTCGTTCAGGGTGGATTCAGGAGGACCCCAGCTCTGTTGGAGGTGATGGGGTTCATTTACTAGACAAAGGAGAGTAGATTAAAATGATGAGATCAGGCTTGAATTTAAGATGTCTCTGGGACAGGACATTTTGGGGTCTCTGAGAAATTACCTTGGTTCTAGGGATCTGGAGACACTTGCAACCCAACACAGACCCTTCTGGCCCTCACCACTCCTTCCTGAGCATGATCGTCCCCCAGCGCCTCCATAGGGAACCCCCTGGTAGGGTATCTCTGCCCTTGCACCCCCTTCCTTAAAGCAAATAGGCTAAGTGGTTTGGGGTTGAAATGGGGTTAGACCTGGGCCACTTGAAACTTGTCCCCTACCTACCAGGAAGGAAATCTGACCTCCAGCCTTCCTCCTACCTGCCTGTGTAAAAGGCAGGATTCCCTTTTCTTTCTCCAAGCTGTGGCTGCAGGGAAGGAAAAATTAAACTCCTTCACTACTAGGTAGCTAGTGATCACCACAGTCCCAGCAAGGGCGGAGGCAATGCTCCTTGGCCTGGGAACTTGGGCCTGCACAGTGGTTTGGGCTTTGAGGCATTTATAAGTTGGGTGGTAAATCAGAGAGGGTGGGAGTGTGTATACACATGTATATACTGAGAGACTGTTTCTTTATATCATTCCTTATAATGAGGACTTAGGACTCCTACATCCCCTCCTCCCCCCACACACACCATTTTAAATAGAGAACGTGTGGACTTTTAAGGAGCAATGGAAGAGTTGACCAAGCTGATGCATAGAGACGAACAGCCTATCAGCAAACAGTGTCGGCTGGCTGAGATCTCTTCAAATGGAAACAGTAACGAGGTCACAAGCCAGGTTGGGGCCAGAGTGGAGTTTAGCCCCAGCTCTACTGCTTCTGGTTGTATGACTTGCCAAATTACTTTCTGCTTCAATTTTCTGTCTGTATAATGGGGATGATAGTAGTACTCACCTCTGGGTTGTGTGAGGATTAGATAGTATTGGGGAGTAAGAAATTTTCCTCTACCCTTCTAGGTTCTTCTGGCAGGTCTAAGAATTAAATTGACATGAGGCAGGGGAAAAACAAAATTTTATTAACATGTATACATAGGAGAGGCCCAGGAAAACTGAGAAAGTTGCCAAAATGGCCAAAGCCCTCACCCTAAATACCATCCTCAACTAAAGAGAAAAGAGGATGTTGAGAGCGGGGAGAGTCACTTATGGGAGGTTGCCAGGAAAAGCACAGAAAACAAGGGTAAGGTTGTTATACAGTTTTAAGTCATTGCCTTCTCCACTGATGAGTTTCTACAGATTTGGTCATCCTCCTCTTTTTGGTAATTTGAGAGAGACACCCTTATCAGTGGAGATTTCCCTTACAAATGTGTCACTTGGGTTTTCAGAGCTTTTCCCAAATCTGCTGTTTCTTAAAAAAAATAACCAGCTTAAAATAATTAATATGTCCTAGAGACATATTTTGGGATGGCAAATTCTGCTCCCCTACAGAATTCTCTCTCTGAATTACTAGTTCATGGAGTTGGGATATCAAATAGTCAAATTAGTTTTTCTTTGAAGAAGCTGTTTGATGGGATAGTTTGTGCTTCACAAAGTATCAGAGATGAAGGACCAATTTTATTTTTATTTCCAATTGGCCATGGACCAATATGTTTGTACCAACATTTGGATGTTGCAGCAATGTCAGAGTGCTGTAAACATTTCTAAATGCTCCAATCAATTTCTGTGCATATTGCATCACCTATCAGGGCCAGTCCATGGAGCATACTGAGTACACGTTATCTCCCTTATTCTTGATAGCCAGCTCTATCAGATTCCAGGCATCTGCACAGGGAGAACAGGAGCAGCGAGGTGGACACCATGCAGGGGATGTAGTCACATTTTTGTTTTATGATTAGCTGCATGAGAAGAGAACAAGTTAAAGGGAAAAGAATCATTTCAGAGTGATGGGTTAATGTTCTTTAATTACAAAGGGCAGAGAAAATAGTGTGTCAGCATCGTTTAAACATTAATCAGAGTACCATGAAGATATTTCTTAGAGCTTTTGCTCTGTGAGGAAATGTATTATGCCAGATGTCAAAAGAATTGCTTTGAATCTGTAATATTTTAAAAAGTAAGATAATTCTGTATCTGTAATACAGCATATTCAAGGCATCCCCTCCTTGCGTATACACATTGCTGTTCAGATTTTGGGTGAGGAGGAGGGGATTGTAGAAAGAGGGGGGCATGAACATACAGCAGCTGGAATGGTCCTAAATGTCAGGTCTCTCCCTGGTTTTGCTACCGGTAGACAGAGCTGCTTGCTTCTATAGAATCAAATTAAAGGGCCCTGAAAGGCTTCAAGGAAAAGCTGGGTTAAACTGGGAGATTACTGTGAGTGAGGAAATGCAGGCCACTTAACCCTTTAATACCTGAGCTAGACTTATCAGTCAGAGGCAGTTGAGGCTGAAAACAGAATCTAAAACTCCTTCAGAAAAAGAGAAAACTAGGTAGTAGCAAATAGCCTAAAGAAATGCCTCCTTTCACTTTCATCTTAATTATGTTTCAACAATAAAACAAAACCCAACCAGATAAACAATAGGCAGTTAAATCCAGCAAATACTGCCATCTCTGCCAACTCCTGTGGAAGGGCAGTGCCTTTGTCTGCAAAAGGCCAAGAAGTAGAAAGCTAACATTTTCCCCTAAAAGCAGGAGGAACAGTAAACAATACCACAAATAGGATTTTAACATTATATGTAATAAGTCCTAGCACTACTAAGAGACCTGGTAAAAGTAACCCTGTTCTGTGGGGAAAACTAGAATTATGGATGAATGTGGGGAAAATTTCTTTTAAAATTGCATGATAGAGAAATTACGGAGGAAAAATACGTACTCATATATACAGTATTGGCGTCCACTTGTTAAGTCCTTTAGTGTGGCTGTTAAAGCTGGCAGTTTTCCCCAAACCAGACTTACAAGAAGAACTTTAATTATTGGAGAAAATATGGTTGGATTTTGTGAAGTGATATTCAGCTCAATAATGTTTTAGAAATGTAAATGTTCAGTTACATAGACCTGAACACAATGAGCACTTAATCAGTGATACTAGTAGGCTAGAGCATCCAACCAAGCTCAGAGTCTTCATATTTTCGCTTTAAATAAAGAAGCATCTAATAGGTTCATGTATAGTTATGTTCATACATTTTGAATTAGGAGGAATTTTTTTATAGTTTATTTATCACAGCTGAGAAATAATCCTTTAACCATCCCATATGGAT
Organism: Eubalaena glacialis; assembly: GCF_028564815.1. Lineage (NCBI taxonomy): Eukaryota > Metazoa > Chordata > Mammalia > Artiodactyla > Balaenidae > Eubalaena > Eubalaena glacialis. The sequence goes on along the minus strand of NC_083717.1, from coordinate 106,623,197 downwards.
TCAATTGTAGGTGCTGGGGAAGCTCAGGAGAGGAAGGATGGTGAGGATAGGGAAGGCTTTTTGCAGGAAGTCATTGTTTCTCTCCATGTTCATGATTCATGTTCATGAGTCTCTGTCCCTGACCCATGCCTGATCCCCAGTCCCAGGAGTACAACCACGTATTGGACAACCCCACCTGGATGTCCCCCGACACCACAATCCCAACACACCCAAACCTAAAATCTCCCTGAGTTCCCACAGGAATTAGAAAGTCATTCTAGATGTCTCCCTTCCCCTCACTTCCCACCTCCTGTGGGATCTCAGTGAAGAAGGAGGGGAATTGGCCAGTAGAGAAATGGCCCCCTTGAGGTGAGGGAGTGAGTGTGCGGTGGTTTGGGAATTGCAGGAGGTTTGCAAGGAGGCAGGTAGCCCGCAAAATGAGGGGTTTAGGATTTTGCAGGGCCACTGGGCACTTTAAATGAATTTGCATTTTAGAAAGATTGTTATCAGCAGAAGGCTGGTTGGAGCCCAGAGAGCCTGGGCTGGAGGCTGGAGACTGGCTCAGTGAACTTTGGGAGAGTGTCTGACCCTTCTACTTTGACCCCGAGTTTGCCAGGACAGGACCAATGCGGCTAGAACAAAGCCTTTTAGGATAAAGTGGCCAAATGGGAAACCTTTGGATTTTCCTCCCACCCTCAAAACACCCTTCAAGCCCTGAAGGGAGGGGGAAAGTTGAGGAGGGAGGGAAGCAAAAGTAAGATTGTCTGCTCTGCTCTCCTTAAGGGTGTAGGGCAGCCAGCCAACAGGTTGACAGGAGACCTGGCAGGCAGAGCAGGTGGCAAAGGTGGGCTGCAAGGACCTAGGGCAAAACTGGCCGCTTTCTCCTAGCCCTGCCTGTTGTCCCTTACTCTAAGGCAGGGAACACGGCTTTTACACTCAACTGATAGAATCAAGCCTAAAAACACTGCTGGAATCCTACTTGACTTTCTTCTGAATTCCAGCCTTTCAAGGAGCAGTCAAGTTCTCTTAATATTGACGTGAAAACAAGAGAAATACAGCTTTTCCCCAAAACAATTTTTAAAAACTACCCTTTTCAAAAGGAAAAGGACAAGGTTGTCCAGAGCTGGTTCAACCGTATTGTGAGCTGATTATACAGAAAGGATTTTGATTTTATTTCTTTTGTAATAAGAGCTAATTTATTTACTGTGAGCCGGGCACTGTTTTTGTTTTGTTTTGGCCGTGCTGCATGGCTTGTGGGATCTTAGTTCCCCGACCAGGTATTGAACCCTGGCCCTTGGCAGTGAGAGCAAGGAATCCTAACCAGTGGACTGGTGGGGAATTCCCAAGGGCACTCTATTTTATGATTATCTTCATTATACAGGGGAGGAAATTGAAGGCACAAAGAGGTTATGTAACTGCCCCGAGGTCACACAGCTCCTGGAGGGGAGCCTGGGTTTCAGCACAGACAGCGATTCCAGAGTCTGAGTTCTTCACCACTGTACCAGCTATGTTGGCTGGAGGAGGGAAAGGGCATCTTCTAATTTCTCCTCATGTTGAGGCCATTGCTGCAATCCAGGCAAGATGTACTGAGGGTGTGAACTCAGATGTGCACCTGGAAGTTGAGGAAAGGGGGCCAATAGTGTATATTCAGGAAATATATATTTAAGCTAATTTGAGAAAATATATTTAGGAAAGGCAAGATAACATTTAGGATGTGAGAGGCACTTGAGATGATTCTGTGTTCCCACAGAAAGTTCTTCCTAAAGTATTTCTGTGATTTATTTGTGGTGGTGGTGCCGGTGGTGGGGAGACCTGAAGGTCTTAGAAAGGAGAATATGTAAGTTAAGTATTTCAGTGAAAAATGCTGTAAAACTTACATAACTCAGTAAAGAACGGTTACTCAACTCCTCTTTATCCCCTTGTCACTATCATTCACAGAAAGATAAGAAATCCTGTTCAGGAAACTATGAATATGCCTGATTACAAAACCTTTGGGAATGAAGAAAGGGGGCAGGGGGTTAAAAGTGAAAGTTCGAGATCTCAGAGGAGCTAAGAAATTTTGATACATGAGAAATAGGATAAATGAAAGAATATCACCACCGTAATCTGAGACAGAAAAGGAGATTAAGTAAACAGCATTTAGCCAACATCATACCAAGGAACCATAAATGAAAAGCAGGGTTTTTTTAGTAACCATGCTGTAATAACTTTTGAAGACATTGTGAGCCCTGCAGCCACGCTTAGGATAATATTTACAAACTTAAAGACTGATCTTAACATGGTCTTGTGCTTAGGTGGCATGTCTCCTGCAGAGAAGGGAGACAGGAGCCAAGCTGAGCTGTAAGGGTGATTAGAATCAACAAGAAAGAGAAAAAAAGAAAGCTGGTTTTCAGGGAGAGGTATTTAAGTTCTCCATAATGTGTGTTCTGCTACTAAGGAAAAACCAGGTTATCGGCACAGCACCCTCTGGTGTCCAGGAGAGACGCTGCAGCTTTGCCCAGGTGGTAAGGGCAAAGTTGGTCAGCTCTGTTAATTCCAACAGACATTTACAGTAGTAATCTCTAGTGACCCAAGGGCAACTTGGTGTCCCCAGCTGTTGCTTTGAGTTTGGCTCTTACCACCTTTCCACCCCAAATGGGGTGTTTGGGCCTGGCCTGGTTGGAGCCAAGGATATGAAGAGTATGCTGTGGAATTCCCAGTGCCTGGGAAGCTGCCTACTAGTGCCTTTAGGGGGCTATGAGGGTGGGGGAGAGTACAGTTCCATGTTTGAAACAAAAGGCCTTACTTACTCTTTAGTTTCAATTTAACCTGCAATTTAAAATTTTACTCTGTGTAACAGAAGCAGAACTTTACACAGCAGTCCCTGATACTGTGTAATGCCAGATGTGGAACCAGCAATTTTGAGAAAGGTTTTGGTGACAGCCAGCTATCCGGAGTTGCCTGTCCTAGATGGATTCCCTCCTTCCCTCCCTCCTTTCCTTCCTTCCTTCTTTCCTCTCTGCCTTCCAAATTTATTAAGAGATGAAAAAGCTGCCTCTTGCCCCCACATCATGCTGCTTTGGATGCAGCTCCATCATTTACTACCTTAGTGTTACTATAGACAGATTGCTAAATCTCCCCATTCCTCAGCCTCATCATACAAAACATGGGACAATAATAAAGGTACTACATAGTATTGTCCTGGGGATGAGCTGAGGTGATGCATACACAGCACTTAGCACAGGACCTGACAAAAGGAAGTTGGTCAGTGTTAGCTAATCAGCATTAGCATTATCCCTTTGACCTTTGTTTCACTGGAGACAGGGAGTTCAAATAAGCATGAGCTGTTACAACAGAAAGGGCTGGTAATCTCCAATGAGCAAGAACCTCAGACTTCCTGTGGAAATACTGTCATGGAGAGTGATTATTTAACAAGTACAAGCCCCCCAGGTTTGGAGCAGAGCACTGTATCTGGTGCCAGAGATGGAAGGCATAGTCTTTGGCAACTAGGTACTTATCTTGCTAGCAAAATAGCCCTAGGATTATTATTATTTTTTTATATTGTAGTATAGCCGATTGACATGTTGTGATAGTTTCAGGTGCACAGCAGAGCGACTCAGCCATACCTATACATGTATCTGTTCTCCCCCAAACTCCCGTCCCATTCAGCCTGCCACATAACACTGAGCAGAGTTCCCTGTGCTATACAGTAGGTCCTTGTTGGTTATCCATTTTAGTGTACATGACGATCTCAAACTCCCTAACTATCCCTTCCCAGCCCTAGGATTATTTATTGCTACCCATAAAAGTATCTGGGGGAGGCCTTCTGAAGGAGGCAAGGTTTGAGCAGTGCTTCCTCCCAGAGCACTGTGCATTGGGCCCAGTTCCAAAATTCTCATCCCCTGATTGACTTTCCTTACATCACCACTGAAGGAGAAAAGGCAGATTCCACCTTGGGGGTGCAGTGGGATGCAGTGAGGCAGGCTTGGGAGTCAGACACACCTGGGATTAGACCTGGTTTATCCACTCTGGCCATATGACCTTGACCAAGTTATTTAACTTCCTAGCCTCAGGTTTCTCATCTGCAAATGGTGGCCATGTGCCATGATGTATGTAAAGCCCAGTAGTCTGTCTGGCACAGTAAGTACAGTGAACACTTTTTTTACATCCCTTCTCCCTCTTCTTGCTTGGCTGCCTTCAAAGAATTAATAAAATGAACACTTGGATTTGGCCACTCACTGCCCTTCCTCCTTGTCACCAGGAATTTCCTAGCCAGTTGGCAGTGGGAAAAAAGCTTGGTAAATTATCATCATCCTCATCATAAATAGCTGTGAACACCAGATTGCTTTTTAACTCGGTGAGAGTGGGCAAAATGCAGGTCCTGTGTGTTCCCAAGGGGCCTCTAAAACACCACATGGGAGGTTTTGGAAGAGAGTAAGTAACAAGTGTTGGTCTGTGCGCTGATGTGAATGAGCGGAGCACACACACTTTCTCCAACCTGTCTAGAGACAAAAACCCTCCTATGCAACTGCCAGAAACACCTCATCCTTGCCCTGTATGAGTTTGCCAGACCAAACAAATCTGTATCTCCTTTTTCTTGGTCCACGGCAAATTGCACCAGTGGGTGGGATGAGGTCAGAAGTTAGTCAGCAGTATTCAGGGTAGCCCCTCAGGCATCCACCCAGCAGCAGTATGGTCTGAGTCAGTGTTAATTATAAGAAGAAGTATTTGAATTAAACTTTAATTTAAAAAAAGATTGAAAATGTTCATAAGGTGAAGTTATTATGCATACTAAATGGTTTTTCTCTTTTGTTTCCTTTAGGAGAACTATCCTATCCCTGAACCAGGCCCAAATGGTAGGTCCTTGGAATACTTGCCTTATATTTTATTGTTTCTTATTGTTTACCCTGGAGACACATGTGCATTGCTCATTTAGCCCTCTTTTCCTACTGTTTATTACTTAAAAGCTTCCATTAAAAACTATGCTTTTGTTAGGCTTTCAACGTAGTCCATTGTCCCCAGCATGACTGGATAGATTCAATCTGGCTGCTACATGAAATAAAAGAAACAGTGGTAGAACCAAGAGAGCTACCATATCAAACTGCTGACTTGTCCCAAAGAGTTTTTGACATAAAATTCTTCAATTTATGGACCAAAGGCAGAATTGTTCCTGTTTTGAACTAATGACAGAGTTACTCTGTCCTCTTTAAACTGGAGGGTGGCTTATATTTGTGTGGCTTATATTTGGGTGGCTGAATCATGTCCTAACCCTAATCCAAACTTTGAAAAGGAGTGAGTCTATAGATCTTAATCTTTTAATTACAAAAGGGAACACCCAGGAAGGTCCAGGAAGACCAGGACCTTCTGTCCAGTGGGGATGGGAGGGGCTTCATGCAGCCCTACCCTACTACCCTAATCAACCAGGAGCAGAAAGCGCGTGAGCACACTGGGGCAGGGTTCCTTTCACCTTTGCTCCACTCCTTCTGGCCGAACCTGCTGAGCTGAGCTGACAGGCAAGTTTCCCGGGGTGGTGTCTGTACCTTTGGAGGTCATGCCACCCTCTTAGCTATGGCAGATCACAACTGATGATGACAGTTTTCTAATTCCTTCCATCTCTGGAGTCCCACAGCAGGAAGTGAGGCTGGTGGCAAGGGGCAAAGTGTCTATAGATAGCTCATCCCACACCCAGCCACTCGGGTCTCTTTCTGTCCTTGATGAGTTGGGGGTGTGCTTCCCCACCTTGCCCCACCTTACCCCAGAACTGTGGCTTCTGTGTGAACATCAGATTGCAGGCGGCTTTCTTGGAGCCTCTAGAGCTTTGCTACTCAAAGGCCAGTTGGGTTACTGATTTATAGCAATAAGAATACAGACAATAGCTGTTTCTATCAGTGTTTACCAAGTAATGTATATTTAAGGCTCAGTGTTTTTACTGAGATATTATGTTCAGAGAAGTGAAAGAGACACTTCATTGTGTTATGAAAAGTTGGTGTGGATTCCAGAGGTGGCAAAAAAAAAGGGAGGGGGGGGCTGTTTTGGATCCAAAGGATCCTTTACTGTTTCTCTCTCTGGAGCAGCATTCTGCTCTCTTTCTTGCCGCCCTTGAATTGGAAGGCGAAATGATGGTAAATTTCAGCTAGAGTTCTAGCAACTCAAATTTAATCTCTTATTATAAATTGGTAACTTCACAAGAGGAAACTGAGATAATTTTCCTAACTCGGATGACTTTTCCCTACCTTTGATCTCAGGATCCACCCTGCCACTTCTTACTCTGTTCACCAAAGCCAAGGATGAAGGAAGTTCTACAGAACCACACCTGTTGGATCTCCCATGGTTTGTGGCAAGGGCAGTGTGTAAGACATCTGAGTGCAGAGCAGAGCTTTGGGTCTCTTTGTCTTTCTAAGGCAGAACTTTTTCTCAGGGAGATATTTTGTAATGTGGTAAACTCAGTCAGACTAGGCCAGTAATCCTTTGGGATTTAATTCAGCAAAGGGGCTCAGTAGCATCATTATTTTAAACTTGGAAAACTGACAACAACAATATTACCAAATCTCACTATATTCAAACCTGTGAAGGAGAAATGCCAGTTGAAATCTTTGGATGGTTTAAATTAAAGGTGCACTTTTGAACAAAATAACAGGCATGAAGAACTCAGCCTGACAGCACACAAAGTATTGGCAAGCCTAGATTGTGCCAACTTCTCTCATGAATAGGTAAAAATCAAGCATAGCATATTAATTGTCTGGAAACAGTTATCTCCTAGAAAACAGTTTTTTTCTCTTAGGTAGTTGACACACTTCTTCCTACTAATGTCTTTCATTTGGTATACTAATCAGAGTTCTCCAGAGAAACAGAACTGAGAAAAGTTATTATTTATATTTATTTATATATAGATTTACTTAGATATAGAGAGAGACAGGGTGGGGGAAGCTGCCTAGTCTGAAATTTGTAGAGATAACCAGCAGGCTGACACTTCAGGTAAGTCTTGAGGAGAATTCCATCTCCTTCAGGAAACCTCAGACTTATTTTAAGCCCTTCAGCTGATTGGAGGAGGCTTATCCACAGTATGGAGGGTAATCTGCTTTACTCAAAATCTACTGGTTTAAATGTTTGTTTTATTGAGGTATAATTGATATATAACATATTAGCTTCAGGTGCACAACATGATTTGATATCTGTATATATTGTGAAGTGATCACCACAATGTCTAGTTAACATTTGTCATCACAAATAGTTACAAATTTCTTTTCCTGTGATGAGGACTTTTTTTTTTTTTTGGCTGCATTGTGCAGCATGTGGGATCTTAGCTCCCCGACCAGGGTTGAACCCATGCCCCCTGCACTGGGAGTGCAGAGTTTTAACCACTGGACCGCCAGGGAAGTCCCGACGAGAACTTTTAAGATCTATTCTCTTAGCAACTTTCAAATACGCAACACAGTATTATTAACTATAGTCACTATGCTGTATATTACCTCCCTATGACTGATTTATAACTGGAAGTTTGTTCCCTTTGACCTCCTTCACCCATTTCACCCATTTCACCCACCCTCCACTCCCTGCCTCTGGCAACCACCATTTTCTGTATCTATGGAGCTTGGTAGGTTTTTGTTTTGTTTTGGTTTTGGTTTTGGTTTTAGATTCCGCATATAAGTGAGATCATAAGGTATTTGTCTTTCTCTGACTTATTCACTTAGCATAATGCTCTCAAGTTCCATCCATGTTGTTGCAAACGGCAAGATTTCCTTTTTTTAAAATATTTATTTATTTATTTATTTATTTATTTTTGGCTGCATTGGGTCTTCGTTGCTGCGCGCGGGGTTTCTCTAGTTGCAGCGAGCGGGGGCTACTCTTCGTTGCGGTGCGCGGGCTTCTCATTGCGGTGGCTCCTCTTGTTGAGGAGCACGGGCTCTACGTGCGTGGGCTTCAGTAGTTGTGGCACGTGGGCTCAGTAGCTGTGGCGCATGGGCTTAGTTGCTCCGCAGCATGTGGGATCTTCCCAGACCAGCGCTCGAACCCGTGTCCCCTGCATTGGCAGGTGGATTCTTAACCACTGCACCACCGGGGAAGTCCCAAGATTTCCTTTTCTTATGACTAATATTCCATTGTGTATATATGCCACATTTTCTTTGTCCATTCATCCATCAATGGACACTTAGATTGTTTCCGTATCTTGACTATTGTAAAGCTATAGATGTGCTTAAATGTTAATCACATCTAAAAAATACCTTCACAGCAACATCTAGCATTTGACCAAACAACTGGGCACCATATCCAAGCCAAGTTGATGCATAGAATTAGCCCTCACATGCAATTATTTTGCTCTGTGGAAGCTTTCTTGCCTTACAAGACTTAATCAAGGTTGCTGTTTAGCTTGTTTTTCTCTGTGATCTAAATTTTGTACCTGGCCTTTGAAACCAAGCCCTCTCCTTCATCCAGAGGAAAAACGCCAGGGTGCCTCAGAGGGGCAGAGAGGTCCTTCCCTCCCTCACTTGTTTTTTCCTTCTCCTTTATCTTATCAGAGGTGCTGCTGAAGATGCATTCTGTTGGAATCTGCGGCTCAGATGTCCACTACTGGCAGCATGGTCGAATTGGAGATTTTGTTGTGAAAAAGCCAATGGTGCTGGGGCATGAAGCCTCAGGAACAGTCATAAAAGTGGGATCATTGGTCAAACACCTAAAACCAGGTCAGCAAAGCTCTTCAGCCAATGGATTTGTTTATTCATTCAACACAAATATTTGTACATGATTTCTCAGGGTCAGGCCCTCTGTTAAACACTGGGGATACAGCAATGAACAAGACAGTCTCAGTTCCTACACACATGGATCTTATGTTCTGCAGGAGAAGGCAGCTGGGACAGACAGTAAATTAATCAAAATTGTGTTGAGGGCAGCAGAGGAGAATACAGGGTGCGATCAGTGTATACTACCCTCCAGACCCCTGGCTTGTCTGAGGAAGGACAATTAGTTCAACACCTGAAGGCAAGTAAGAAATAAGCCAAGTAAAGGGGAGGGGAAAAACGTTCCAGCCACAGGAACCACAGAATGCCTCTACATGCTAAGAACCAGGGCCTTCTGTGCAGCACTGACCTTATTGGATGACTGGGAAACCACCAATATTTTTCTAGATTTGCTTAATTCAGGGAGGAATTCTCAGCTGTGGCAGATTGTGATGTTCCCCAACTAAGTGGATTAAATCCAAGCTGTCTTAGAATAGCCAGCTGTTGGCTTTAACCTTCCTTTCCTGATGAGGCCACTGAATAGCCTGGAGATGATGGATTATTTGGGGGAAGGAGGGAGTTCTCAGGAGGTTCCATCCTGTGTTATAAGGCTCTCTGAGCCTGGCTGCATGGTGAGGGATCCACTAGCTCTGAAGAAGCTAGACATGTGTCTCATTTGGGAATGTTAGGTCAGGCCCTCCATTTATCATCAGTGAAGTCGAGAAAGCCCCTGAAGTTTTGCAGGGTTATCCCAAAGTGGAAGGTTCATAGCTTCCAACAGCCACTGATTGGTTCTTACCTGTGGGACAAGGTCTCTAAATATAAGTCATAATAGGAAGTGGGCTTCTCTAAATTTAAGTTATAACAAGCGCTTAATCAGCATCTACAATGGGTCCAGCCTTGTGCCCAGTGCTTTGGGGGATATAGAAAATTGAGAAGATATGATCCCTGGATGCTTCAGTTTAGTTGAGGAGACCAGATATCAGGATATACATAGATACTTATATACATAAAAACCTATATATATATACACATGATTATTTTAAGTTGCTGATCTCTTAAGTTTAAATGCATTTTAATAATCCTGCATTTTTACTCCCCCAATCCAATGTTCAATGTTTTCAACATCATATTTTACATATTTTTGTTTTGTGTATCCCTTAACTTCTCATTATGGATATAGATGATTTTACTACTTTTGTCTTTTAACCTTCCTCCTGTCTTTATGAGTGATTGATCTACTATCTTTACTGTATATTTGCCTTTAACAATGACATTTTTCCTTTCATAATTTTCAAATGTCTAGTTGTGGTTTTATTTTCCACTTAATGAAGTCCCTTTAACATTTCTTGTAAAGCCATTTTAGTAGTGCTGAACTCTTTTAGCTTTTGCTTGTTTGGAAGACTCTTGATCTCTGCTTCAAATCTGAATGATAGTCTTGCCAGGTAGAATATTCTTATTCCTGGTTGTAGATTTTTCCCTTTCATTACTTTCAATATATCATGCCACTCCTCTCTGGTCTGCAGAGTTTCTGCTGAAAAGTCAGCTAGCTGATAGTTTCATAGGAGTTCCCTTGTGTGTCACTAGTTCCTTTTCTCTTTAATTTTTGCTTTGGGTTGATCTTGTTTGAGAGTCTGTACTTTCTGGGCCTGCATATCTGTTTCCTTTCCCAGGTTAGGGAAGTTTTCAGCTATCATTTATTCAAATAAATTCTCTGCCTTTTTCTCTCTCCTTTTTCTAGAACCTTTATAATGTGAATGTTAGTATGCTTGATGTTCCAGAGATCTCTTAAACTATCCTTGTTTTTTTTTTTTTAAATAAGTAAATTTATTTATTTATTTATTTTTGGCTGAGTTGGGTCTTCGTTGATGCACAAGGGCTTTCTCTAGTTGCGGCGAGTGGGGACTACTCTTCGTTGCAGTGCGCGGGCTTCTCATTGCGGTGGCTTCTCTTGTTGCAGAGCATGGACTCTAGGCACGTGGGCTCAGTAGTTGTGGCCCGTGCGCTCTAGAGCACAGGCTCAGTAGCTGTGGCGCACGGGCTTAGTTGCTCCACGGCATGTGGGATCTTCCCGGACCAGGGCTCGAACCTGTGTCCCCTGCATTGGCAGGCAGATTCTTAACCACTGCGCCACCTGGAAAGTCCCAAACTATCCTTGTTTTAAATAATTTTTTTTTCTTCTACTACTCTGTCTTCCAGCTCACTGATCCATTCCTCTGTATCATCTAATCTGTTGATTACGTCTAGTGTTTTTTTGTTTTGTTTTGTTTTCTTTTTGGTGGAAAGGAAAGCTTGCTTTATTTTGGATGCCAGCAACAGGGGTGGGGGGGAGGGGCAGACGCCTGTCCAAAGGCCGACTACTCCCTCTGACAATCAGTTGGCTACAGCTTTTATAGACAGAGGGAGGGGGCTACATGCAAAAGCAGCACAGTCAGCTCTGACAGTCATCTTGAAACTAATCATGAGGTGGTCTGATCAGGGTCGTCTTGATTTAAGTGCATTTAGTCTTCAGTTCCAGGGTTGGTTTGTTCCCATTTCCTTGAAGCCAGTTCTTGGAGTTGTGGCAGCTTATGTCATGGCTTCAGTCTGGTCATCATGTAGTTAATTTTTTCCACCTGGAAGGGGGTTTCAGTATCTATAAGACAGCTCACAGGATATGGCTCAGAATATTATCTATAGCCCTTGAGAAGGAACTAAAGGTCCTTGAGTATGCTTAATGACTAAATTATTATTATTTGTTCTCCTTTGACTGTTTTCCTTTGTTTCTGCATTTTCTCACTTCTCTGATTAAACTTATTCTTTGGCTAAAGTTTTTCCACAGACAAAAGGCAGGCTGAGGACATGGGGGGAAGGACCATAGTAGGGTCCTGCTCTGTTTCAACATTGTCAGATCATATTAAAAAATGCTGTCTATAAGGAACCCATTTTAAAATATAAATATTTAAATAGATTACAAATAAAAATATACAAAATGTTAGCATGCACACACTACTCTAGAGAAAGCCAGAGTGACTATATTAATATCATAAAACATAAAATTCAGAACAAAGAATATTACAAGGGATAAAGAGAAGTGTTACAAAAATTCACCAGAAAGACATAATAATTCTATATTGATGTACCTAACAGTAAAACTTCAAAATATACCAAGGAAAGACTTACAGAATGAAAGGAGAAATAGATACGTCTAAATTTATAGTTGGAGACTTCAGTATTCCTCTCTAAAAAACTGATAAAACAGGAAGATGGAAAAATCAGAAAGGATACGGAACACCTGAATAACACTAAAGTCAACTTGACCTAATTGCCATTTTTAGAACATACCACCTAAAAGCAGCAGAATACACATTTTTTTTCAAGTACACATAGAACATTCACCATGATAGAACATGTTTTGGGAAATAAAACCTCAACAAATTTAGAAGAATTTAAGTCATACAAAATACATTTTCTGATCATAATGGAATTAAACTAGAAATCAATAACAGAAGGATATCTGGAAAATTCCCAAATATGTGGAAATTAAATGACACTCATCTAGGTAAACCACATGTCTAAGAAGAAGTCACTAAGGAAACTAAAAGAAATTTTTTTGAAATTAAAGGTAATAAAAAAACAATGACAGTTGTGGGATGTGCCTAAAGTAGTGTCTGGGGGAAGTTTATAGCATTCGATTCTTATATGAAAAATAAGAAAAGTCCCAACTCAATGATGTATACTTCCACCTCATATCCTACATGAAAATAAAAGTCAGATGGAGTAGTAAATAACTTTATATAGAAAGGCAAATCTTCTAAAACTATTATAAGGAAATTTGGGAGGGAGTTCAAGGGAAGATTGTAGGGGTACAGCACAGTTTTTGATTTTCCATATTACCCTGCTAGTGTTTGAGAGTCTCCTGCAGAGGCAGGGGGTGGCTATGGCTCACCATGGGGACAAGGACACTGGCAGCAGAAGTTCTGGAAAGTAATCCTTGACGTGAGCCCTCCTAGAGTCCACCATTAGCCCCACCAGAGTCTCTAGTGTATTTTTTTTTTAAGTTTTTTTTTGGCTCTATCCTTTTTTTTTTTTTAATTTATTTATTTATTCATTTATTTTTGGCTGTGTTGGGTCTTCGTTTCTGTGCGAGGGCTTTCTCTAGTTGCGGCAAGCGGGGGCCACTCTTCATCGCGGTGCGCGGGCCTCTCACTATTGTGGCCTCTCTTGTTGTGGAGCACAGGCTCCAGACGCGCAGGCTCAGCAGTTGTGGCTCATGGGCCTAGTTGCTCCGCGGCATGTGGGATCTTCCCAGACCAGGGCTCGAACCCGTGTCCCCTGCATTAGCAGGCAGATTCTCAACCACTGCGCCACCAGGGAAGCCCCTCTAGTGTATTTTTTTTTTATTTCAGTTATTGTATTCTTCAGCTCTGTTTGGTTCTTCTTTATATTTTCTAACTCTTTGTTAAACTTCTCACTGTGTTCATCCATTCATCTCCCAAGTTCATTGAGCAACTTTATGATCATTACCTTGAACTAACTCTTTATTGGGTAGATGCTTATCTCCACTTCACTTAGTTCTTCTGAGGTTTTATCTTGTTCCTTTGTTTAGAACATACTCTTCTACCGCCTCATTTTGCCTAATTCTGTTTTTATTCCTATACATTAGTTAGATCAGTTTCATTTCCCAATCTTAGAGAATTAGACTGATGTAAGAGATGTACTATGGGGCCAGCAGCACACTCCCTCTGGTCACCAGAAGGGTGTCACCTATGTGGGCTGCATGGGGCCTTCTGTTGTGGCATGCTGACTACTGTGGGTTGGTGGGTCTGGTCCCTGGCCTAGTTGGAGGCCATGCCCTGCTTTGTGCCGAGGCTGCCGGCCACTGGTAGCTGAGGCTGAGTCCTGGCATGGCTGGCTGTGCAGCCTGTGGGGTCCTGGGACTGGTTCTGACTGACTGGTGGGCACGTAAGCCCTTTGCACTAATAAGCAAGAGGGAGAACTCCAAAATGGCACTTGTTAGCACCAGTGTTCTTGTGGTAGAACAGGCTGCCCCAAATTGCTGCCGCCACCATCTATGCTCCCAGAAGGAGTCCCAGTTACCTCCTGCCTCTCTGGGAAGCTCTCCAAGATTAGCAAGTGGTTCTGACCCAGCTGCCTTTCAAATTACTGCCTCTGTGCTGGGTCTCAGTGTGTGAGATTTTGTGAGTACCCTTTAATAGTGAAGTCTCTGTTTCCTACAGCCCCCTCTGGCTCTCTTGTACAAAAGTCTTGTTGGCCTTCAAAGCAGATGTTTTGGGGATTCGTCTTCCCAGTGTAGGACCCCTGGGCTGGGGAGCCCGATGTGGGGCTCTGACCTTGGATTCTCTTGGAGGAGAACCTCTGCATATGTAATTATTCTCCTGTTTGTGGGTTGCCTACCCACAGGTGTAGGTCTTGACTATACTGTATCTCTGCCACTCCTACCCATCTGTTGTAGTTCCTTCTTCATATCTTTAGTTGTGGAAAATCTTTTCTGCTAGTTCTCATTGATAGTTGCTCTGTAAATGTAATTTTGGTGTGCCTATGGGAGAAGGTGAGCTCAGGTTCTTCTTACTCTGCCGTCTTGGTCACACCCTCCTGCCTTTTTATCTTATTGTTTGAATTTCCTCTGTGATAGTACCAGCTCAGATAATTATAATAATGATAAATTCAATAAAAATTGTTATTAATGCTACTATATATTACTACTACTACAATCACCCTCACTACCAGTACTTTTAATGTGTACTTACTACATACCAGGACTACACTATCCGGTAAGTCGTTTTAACACAAAAGACTTACAAAAATAGCTTAACATGTCTCTGCTTGGTGAAGGGCAGACCTCTCACAGGTTCTTCTCAGGCTCCTAACACAGTCCTCAGGCACAGGTGGGCCCTAACTCTGTTAGTACACCCTCTGGGGGTGGGGGTGGGGATTGCCTGGGAAGGGACTTGAAGGAATGAAATTTCTGAGGTAGTGTTAATGTTCTTTGTCTTGATGGGCGTTTACATTACACAGGTGAATGCCTTTATCAGCTTCATCTAATGATCTACTTAATATTTGTGCATTTTGTCAGCATCTAAATTTTACCTTAATAAGGAACCATAAACAAGTATTGAACTCTAGTTAATGATATGCAAGCTGAAGTATAATGATAGGAAGCTGAGTGACATGTACCCATGTGTGCAACCTACTTTGAAATGCATTAGAAAAGAAGATGAATTGATGGATGGAAGAGAGATGGATAGATGGGATGGATATGTGATAAAGTGAATGTAGCTAAATTTTTTTTTTTTTTAAGTACCAAGGATGTTTATTCTCAGGGCTGATATTGAATCTGTGGCTACAGGTAATATGTCACTATTTTGAGAATAAAAGTTCCCATTATCTTCATTCTTTGCAAGTCTTCAGCCACAAAGTTACACATTATTCTCATAACAAGATAAGTGAATCAGGCTGGAAGGGGATTACGGAGGTACACTGATGATAAAAGCAAAGGGGAGCAAACACTTGTACAAGCATATTGTCCCAGTTACCTTGAAGGTTAAGTTTCAGATTAATTTGTAGCTAAATGTTAATTGAAGAAACCAAGTTGAGAACATCTGGGTGTTCACCATACAGTTCTTTCAACTTTGCTGCACGTTTGAAAATTTTCATACTAAGAAGATGGAAGAGCCATTCTAAAGCTTGGTTTCCATGTGGGCGTAGGGAGACACAGAATAGAAGTACAATAGAGCTGGCCATTCACAAGCCTGAATGTTACTCTGCTGTACCAGAGTCTGAGGCCTCTGTGGGTCATTTGCCTTAGTGGTTCTGCTAACCAGGAATCAGTTATTGTCTAGGAGACTGAACATAAAACATGCCATCATTATGACTCCCTTCAGCATATTATCAAAACAGGTGAAGAAAAACATGCCTGCAAATTCCACACACTAGCCACCTCTTTCGCAGCAGTTTGAAATGGGAACTAAACCTGGCTTGATGGGACTGGTTGTGTGTTTCCCAAGCTGGGAGGTGGCTGTGGAGCTGGAGGGGCAAGTTGGCTTGTTCCATGAGCCAATAAAAGAGCAGACAGGCCAAACCAGCCTATGGAGAGGTGGACTGGTCATTTTCTTCCAGAGTGTATGTGCTGCATTTGGTATTTCCTTTGGAAGCACTAATGGGCTGGGCTTGCCTGGAGTACCCTGGGTCCCCAGCGGGCAGGGAGGCTCATTCGGCCAGATTCCCCTGCTGGCATCTGTCCATGAGCACGTGTCTCTTCACAGCATCTCTGCCCCTGCCTGTGTTTTTTTTTTTCCCCCAGGTGATCGTGTTGCCATCGAGCCTGGTGCTCCCCGAGAAGCTGATGAATTCTGCAAGATTGGCCGATACAATCTGTCACCAACCATCTTCTTCTGTGCCACGCCCCCTGATGACGGGAACCTCTGCCGGTTCTACAAGCACAATGCTAACTTCTGCTACAAGTTAGTGCCCATGGCCCACCTGTGCCACCTGGGACCTCTTCTCCAATGTTTGTTTGGTGCTCTTTCTTCTAGTTTCCTATAGTGGTTTCTTCATTCTTTTTAGCTCATAATTCTAGACATGAGGCATCCCTTGGCAGGCCTGCCCTTCTTGGAGGCATTGAGGGAGGGTAGCCTGACTAGGGCTAAGACTGACTCACAGTGCTTGGTTTTAGTCTTTCAGTCTAACTTTCCCTCACCTAGAGCAATAATAGAAAATCATTGCTGAAATCACTCACTCCTCTCCAGCCATCCTGGAGATAATTTATTGTGGTTGTCCTCCATTATTGGTTTCCACTGCAGCCACGAGAAAGAGATCTTGTAACAGTAGAGACCTTGGCAACAACTAGGGTTTACTGTGGCGTGGAGCCAGGACATGAGCTTTGGGACCCTGCATCCTCTCCCTCCTAGTGAGTGACTTTGAGGAAATGACTTAACCTTCTTCTGCTTCAGTCTCTTTTAATCACTTGGAGATTAAATAAGGCAATGCACATAAAGTCACAATTATTGTTTGTTTTTTTATTTATTTTTGGTTGCATTGGGTCTTCGTTGCTGTGCGTGGGCTTTCTCTAGTTGCGTCGAGCGGGAGCCACTCTTCGTTGCAGTGCATGGGCTTCTCATTGCGGTGGCTTCTCGTGTTGCGGAGCACTGGCTCTAGGCACACGGGCTTCAGTAGTTGTGGCTCACGGGCTCTAGAGCGCAGGCTCAGTAGTTGTGGCTCACGGGCTTAGTTGTTCTGCGGCATGTGGGATCTTCCCGGACCAGGGCTCGAACCCATGTCCCCTGCATTGGCAGATGGATTCCTAACCACTGTGCCACCAGGGATGTCCCCACAATTATTTTTATTATGTGCCTGGCCTTGTGCTAATAAGTGCTTTGCATGCCTTATTTAACTTTCATAACTGTAATGGCGAGGTGGGCACCAGTATTGCAGTGTTGTGTGAGAGTCAGCAGAGGCAGGAGAAGGCTAACTGGCTAATTGGCTTGAACACAGAACAGAGCCAGGAGTCAAGCTGGGGTGGCTGTGATTCTCAAGCTCCTGCCCTGTGCTCATTACCCTACCTCAACTCTCAAAGTGATTTGGGGAAGTTGTGTCTGGCTGAAGCAGAGTGCTATAACTTCTGCATGGGCCCCAGCCCATGGAGCTCTGGGATGCTGCTTTCCTTCTGAACCAACCAGGCGCATTTTCCTCCTACCCCAGCCTGGCCCCGGCAGTGACTCTTTTGGCCAGGATGGGGCTTGTCTTTTGAAGTCCAGGTGCCAGTCACAGGGGCAGTCTGACAGATCTGAGTTTTCTAGTGCCTACTGGAAGTCTTGAGAGGAGTCACAGGCCAGGGACCTCGTGATGAGTTTAAGTCAGCACTCTAGGAGAGAGCAGGTTACCTGCGCAGAGTCCACCTTTGAGCAAGTGGTTCCTGAATCTGCCCACTTTTTCTGGGTCCTTTCCAAGTCAAAGTGCCAAACAAGTGTTTCGTGGAAGGCAGAAGAGCATGGTGGTAAAGCTTGAGACTAACCACTGGTCTCTCCCATTTGCCAACTGTGTGACCTTGAGCAAGGCACTTAAACTTTGTAACCTCAATCTCCTGTGCAATGGAAATAATAGCATCGCCATGATGAAATGCATAGAATTAGTGATGGGATTCAGTGGGAAAAGCATATCAAGTACTCAACACGAGGCCTGGCACATAAGAGGAGTTCAGTAAACAGTGCCATGATGTGTCGTAGCTATGACCTTGTATCTGGGGGATGTTACAGGGATAGGCCTGAAAAGGAGCCTTGCACTGGGAATCGGGGTGGGGGGGGCGGGGGCGCAAGTGGTTTGCAGGGAATGGTGCGGGAGGAAGTGTTCTGGTTGGCAATGGCAAGGGGAGGGCTGTGGAAGGCCTCTAGGGGACATGCGACCCCTACCTTTCCTCTTCTCCCGGGGTACTTTGTATCTATGTCCCCAGCCCAGCCTTGGATCTACACCCTTCTCTCTGGTTTCTCTTTGTGCGGATTTGCACACTGCCACACCTTCTTTATTTTCCGACCCACCTTATTTTCTTTCTGTCTTCCTGCTTCCCCCTTGGCTTCTTGATCATTCTTTAACCCTTTTTCCTATTTCCTGAATCCCATTGTGAAAACCACCAAGTTGCTTTGTCATTTTCTGGTGTTTATAAAATCATGAACAGTTAGGGCCGGGAAGAAACTCATCCCCTTTCCCTCAACCTCCACTGAACAAGGTTGGGGAAGGAGGACCCAGTAACTCTCCCCAGGTCAGTGGCAAAAGGGCTGGACCCCAGGACTCTGGCTATGGCTGCATGTGTGATAAAGCAGCATCTGCCTAATCAGTGGAATAATCTCCCACGTAACAATCCTCTCTCATCACCATCCCCAATCCCATTTCTCCTTGGTATTCTTATTCCAAAGGGAAGTCAGAGCAGAAGATGAGAGGAGTACACAGTTCCTGACCACAGGCCACCCTCAGTTTAGCCCCAGAACCAGCTTTGGGGGAGGCCCAAATGTGAAGAGGCAGGACTGTCGGAGAGAGTGTGTGTGACTGTGGGTCCTGGAGAGAGTTTGGGAATCTTCATTATTTCACTTCAAACTTTTCCACCTTATTTGGAATTGATGGGATAGGTTTGGTGGGTAGAAGGGATGATGAAAACAGTCAGAGCAAGAGAGTGGATTGGCATGTGGGAAATGATGTGAGAGAAGCAGAGGGGAGGGAAGAAAAAAGGGGTGGTGGGCACCAGTCAGGCCGAATGCAGGCCTTGTTATTTATTCTGTGGAGGATCAGGGACAGAAGGATCATGGGGATGAGCACATGGTTTGGCTGCTGCTTTTTTCTCTTTTTGGAACTTGAGGGTTTTCACATTCTTGCGTGTGGAGGTTGTGGGTGTGCTGAATAAATACTGGGCAGTGAGGAGCTAGCAGAAGTTAGATATTAACTACGGAGCTGCTTGTACCGAGAGGCAGCCGATGCGGGACAGGCAGAGGGTATGGAATCAGGAGATCTGGGTTTAAGTCTTGGTCTTCTGCTCACTAACCTTGTAACCTTGGGCAAGTCTCTTAATGTCTTCTGCTTCGGTTCTGCTTCTGTAGAATAAAGGTAAAAACAAAGCCTGCCCGGGAATTCCCTGGCGGTCCAGTGGTTAGGACTCTGGGCTTTCACTGCCAAGGGCCAGGGTTCAACCCCTGGTCTGGCAACTATGATTCTGCAAGCCTTGTGGCCAAAAAAAAAAACCAACAACAACAAAGCCTGCCCTTCCTGCCTGACAAGGTCATGGTGAGGATTAAATGAGATATGGAGGAGAAAGCTCTCTAAATCTGTAAAGCATTATGCAAATATTTGCTGTCTTCATCAGTGGGATCGTTAAGAGGGTCAAGATGCCAGTGGACAGGGAAGTGAAAACCAAGAACCCAGTGGCAAAGGTGACACAGCATTTAATCTGCTTAACCAATCCAGGGACAGCCAGGCAGCTGCTGCTATCAGATGTGGTTCTTCTGGAGCGTGTAATATGGGAGACAATGTACAGAGTGAAATCAGCTTCTAATCACTGTTTTGCAAAGCTGCTGATAGTCTGGATTGTTTGCTAAAACGAAACCAGAAAGGTTATAAGTTTGAGAAGCAGATGAAATGCTGGAATGGTGTTAAGTTAAACCCTTGTGAAATGAACTTTTCAGTTATGAATGACAGCCACACCACGCTTTATCTTGGATAGCATTTTCAGAGGGGAGCAGTATGATATGGGCTCTGGAATCAGACGTATCTGGCTTCCAGTTCAAACCCTTTAAGCCTCTCAATACTCACTGGTTTTGAATTTTTGGAGCAAGTCATTTAATCCTCCAACGCTTGGTTTCCTCGTCTGTAAAATGGGAATAATAATATCTACCACAGAACTATTCTGAGGATTTACATGAGTGAATGTATGTAAATTACTTAGCACCTTGCCCAGCACATAAATTAAAGCTCAATAAATATTAGCTATTGTTATTGTTGTTAACCCAGAGGGACTAACTAAGTGTGTTGAATGACTCCTCAGACTTCCTGACAATGTCACCTTTGAGGAAGGGGCCCTGATTGAGCCACTGTCTGTGGGGATCCATGCCTGCCGGCGAGCTGGAGTCACCCTGGGGCACAGGGTCTTTGTGTGCGGAGCTGGTAAGAAACAGATGACACCCTGGTTATGAGTTCATTAAAGGGGAATGTGGGGATCCCTCTGCCCATTTCATTCCCCCTCCAAGGGCTGAAATTGGTCCTAGAATCTTTCAGGGTTAGGGAGGATCACAGTGTCCCATTCCTTCAATGACACGCACTTTGCTAAATAAATATATGCAGGCATGGTAGTAACCAATGTTATTTCCTAGGCAACATAACCCTTTTGTTCACTTAAAGAATGCAATTTGGGATTATTTTTCAACCCTTGACAGGAAACTAGGGAAATATTTTTGGTAGTAAAGGGAAGAGCAACTTTTGGAACTTTCAAATCATCCTAGAGAACTGGTCTCCTGGTCCTTCCAGAATGAGGCAGCCCATGCTCATGACCAGCAGAAGGAGTGGGGTCCAGCCCACCGTGAGTCAGCACTCTGCCCACATTGGCTTGCAGCTAGCTGCCTTCTTCCTCCCCTGCTTCCAGTCGCTTGAACAAGCCTAGCAGCCTCAGACTGAATCATCTAGGCTTCTAACTGCTTCTGGTGACCCAAACAACACACTCCACTCTTTGTGGGTGTGATCTGGTATTCCTCATACACTTTTATTTTTTTATTGAGGTATAACTGACGTATAACATTATATTAGTTTCAGGTGTACAACATAATGATTTGATATTTGTATATATTGCGAAATGATCAGCACAATAAGTCTAGTTAACATCTGTCGCCACACAGCTATAAAATTTTTTTTCTTATGATAAGAACTTTTAAGATCTATTCTCTTAGCAACTTTCATATATGCAATACAGTATTAACATAACATTAACATAACAGTCACCATGCTGTACATTAGATACCCAGGACTTATTTATTTTATAACCGGAAGTTTGTACCTTTTGACCCTCTTCATCCATTTCACTGCTGCCACCACCACCTCTGGCAATCAATCTATTCTCCATATCTATGAGCTCAGCTCCGTATCTATGGAATATTATATATATATATATATATATACATATATATATATATATACACACACACACACACACACACACACACACACACACACACACACACATTTTCTTTGCCTATTCATCCATTGATGAACACTTAGGTGGCTTCCATATCTGGGCTATTGTAAATAATGCTGCAGTGAATATGGGGGTGGAGATAACATTTTGAGTAAGTTTTTGTTTTCTTTGGATAAAATTCCACTTCTGAGTAGAAGTAGAATTGCTGGATCATTTTTGAGGAATCTCCACACTGTTTTCCGTAGTGTCTGCACCAATTTACATTCCCACCAACAGGGCATAGGGGTTTCCTTTTCTCTGCATCCTCACCAATACTTGTTACTTGTTGTCTTTTTGATAATAGCCATTCTAACAGGTGTACAGTGATATCTCTTTGTGGTATTGATTTACATTTCTCTGATTAGTGATGTTGAGCATCCTTTCATGTTTATTTTGGCCATCTGTATGTATTCTTTGGAAAACTGTCTAGTCATATCCTCTGCTCATTTTTCAATCAGATTGCTTTTTTGCTATTGAGTTGTGCAAGTTCTTATATATATTTTTGGATATTAACCCATATCAAATATATGATTTGCAAATATTTTTCTCCTACTCAACATGTTGCCTTTTTCATTTTGTTGATGTTTCCTTTGCTGTGCAGAAGCTTTTTAGTTTGATACAGTCCCACTTGTTTATTTTTGCTTTTATTGCCTTTGCTTTTGGTGTCAAATCCCAACACTCAAGACTGATGTCAGGGAGCTTACTGCCTATGTTTTCTTCTAGGAGTTTTATGGTTTCAGGTCTTATATTCAAGTCATTAATCCATTTTGAGTTAATCCTCATACACTTTGTGACTGATTTTCTTTGTCAGGGCCAAATAAGTGACTACAGGGCTTCCTAAGCAGGGTGATGGGTGTAGAACAGACTTGCCTCAATGAGCCAGCAGACTGTAGGATTCACGTGACAGATTTTTTTTTAAAAAACTCTGCATAAGTAATACTTTTTTGCCATAAAAAAAGAAATTAAGTCATACATACCACATACATACCACACCTGCACGCATGTGCACACACACAAAAATTCACTGATAGCCCCATCACCCATCAGCCTGAGAGAACCACTGTTAACATTTTGGTGTAGAATATTTCAGTTTGGTTTTTGTTTTTGTTTGTTTAATTCATGAGATCATCCTGAATATGCTTCATTTTACCTACTCTTTTAAA
The DNA here is from genome assembly GCF_028564815.1 of Eubalaena glacialis. NCBI lineage: Eukaryota > Metazoa > Chordata > Mammalia > Artiodactyla > Balaenidae > Eubalaena > Eubalaena glacialis. The sequence goes on along the minus strand of NC_083717.1, from coordinate 106,600,659 downwards.
AAATTAATATATTATGAACATTTTTCTATGTCATTAGATAAAAGAGTTAGATGACATAATTTTTAATAGCTGTGTAGTATCCTTCTGTAGTTTACTTAACTAATCACCCCTTTGTTGGTTATTTCAGGTATTTCTCAGTGTTTTGCTTTCTGGGCAAACTCACTAAATTATTCTCAAGGGGAGTGTCCGAAAAGCAAATCCTCAAAGATATTCTGCATAGCCTTATTTGTGGTCTGGTTTTTGTGTTAAAACCATCTAGTGTGCCTATAAAGTGGGGAAGCAGGTGGTCTTTGGGCTGATTCTCAGGCACCTGAACATCCTGGAGCTGCCTGAGCAGCTGGGTCAACCTAGGACACCCTCCAAGGTGGTCCTCAGAGGGCACCTGAAAGGATACGTCTCACCTTGGGGAGGCATGATGGGTTCTAAGAAGGTAGGGGGTCAAAGAGAGAACAGGAGCCCAGCACTGGGAGCAGATTCCAGGTAGAGGACAATCCCTCATGCACTCATTTACTCATGCATTCAACAAACAGGTGTTAAGGTCTCACTATATGTTAGGCACTGGGATAGATGCTAGAGGTACTCAAAAGATACAGTTCCTGTCCATGGCCTAGACAAGGGGGAGAGCTGGTGTTTAATATTTCACAAATGTCTCCTATTTCCTGCTTTATTTAGGGCCAATTGGACTGGTCAGTTTGCTCGTGGCCAAAGCAATGGGTGCATCTCAAGTGGTGGTGACTGGTAAGGTTTTCTTCTTTTTAAATCTCCTTGGCATGGAAGCAGCTGGGCCTACAGTTTTGGAGCAGGGGCATGAGACCTGTTCCCTTCCTGGAGTAGTGGGTTTCTAAAGAGGCTCCTGCTCTTTTCTTCTGGGTTCCAGGGTTGAAAAGCCCACCAGGAGATGACCAAGTCAGGGCTGAGGAGGAGACTCTTTTGAAGCTCCTGGGAGAGGGTGGCTGCTGCAGAGAAGAGGACCTGGCTCTTTATATGTGGACCTCAGATGCTTATACTGCCCACTTGGTCCTAAGAAGAGTTTCAGCCCTTGGTTTGTTTGACCAAGCTCAGAGGGTGTGTGTGCGTGTGTGTGTGTGATGTGGAGTTAGTGGGGTATGTGATGTATAAGAGGATGTTTATGTGTGATGTGTGTGGTATGAGTGAGAGACAGGTACTCGTGTGTGTGAGGAGGGGTTCTCTGACAGGACATGTGGGTATGTGTGTATGGAGCAGCGTGGTATGTATGGAAGCGTGTGGGGTATAGAAGGGTGTGTGTGTGTGGAGAAGGCATCTGTGAGAGAGAATGTGTGTGTGTATAATGTATCTGAGAGTGTATGTGTGAGGAACGGTTATATGTGAGAGTGTGTGGGTGAGCATGTAGAGTTGTGTGGTGTATGGGGTGTTGTGGATATTTGAGGGGAGTGGGGATGCAGAAGGGTGTCATTGCGTGTTTTGTGTGAGAAGGTGAGAGAGTATGTGTGTAGCTGTGTAGAGCTGTGTGGTATGTATGGGGGTGTATGGGAATGTAGAAGGATGTGGATGTTTGGGAAGTTATCTAAGAGATTGTGTGTGAGGGTGTGTTTAGAGAGTATGTGTGTTGGGCTCAGTGACACCATCACTACACCAGAGCTTCCTTGCCATTGGAATCTGCACCTTCATTTGTTCTCCCTAATCCACCATCCAGTTTCTCAGTTTGAAAGAAACTTTTGTTCAACTTTAGATCTGTCAGCCTCTCGGTTGTCTAAAGCCAAGGAAGTTGGAGCTGATTTCCTTCTCCAGATCTCCAATGAGAGCCCTCAGGAAATTGCCAATAAAGTGGAAGGCCTGCTGGGGTGCAAGCCAGAAGTTACCATCGAGTGCACAGGGGTGGAGACCTCCATCCAGGCGGGCATATACGTGAGTGGAATAAGGGTAGCTAAGCTGGTAGGCAGCTTCAGGGAATCAGTGCAGGGTAGTGAACCAAGTAGGATTCCTAGGATCAAGCTTCTCCACTGATTTGCTATGTTGACCACCCCTCCCCCCACCAGGTAATTCCTTGTTAACTGCTTTCTTATCTCTCTTGTGGAGGTAGTGACATTTCCCTAACATCTTCATTGGGTTACTGTGAAGTTCAAACTAGGTAACAGATATACATGGGCCTTGAAAGATGTTAAGTGACCCATACCTTTAGGATGGGATTGCTGCTATGATCACATCTGTGATCATGAAAATAGTGCTCTTGGTAAAAAAAAAAATCAACAGGAGGAACAAGGAACCATGCCTTAGTTGAGTGTGGGAAATCCCTATCTTGTTTTATTGAGGAAAACTGTAGTCTTTGATCCAAACTAACAGTTGTTAATTCAGTTAGTCACAAAGGTGAGATGATATTTCAGGGTCACAGCTGTCTACTACTGTCCTTTCCCAGAACTAGGAACAGATAAGCTGCTAATACCTGATTTACCCCTCAGCAACCAACCAGTAATTTATGGGATGTTGGAGGGGGAGGGGCAGGGAGGAATAGAATTGACAAATCAAAGTACGAGGAAAAGAAGGAAGAAAAGAATAAGAGCTAGATTCCGAGCTCTACTGTGGGCCGTGTCCTCTGCTGTGTGCTTTATAAACGTGATGCCTAATCTGCATAATAGCCCTGAAAATGAGTTCTCGTTTTCCACATTTTACAAGGAGAGCGGCCCAGTGACTCGCCTTGAGCGCACTGCTCCAGTGCCTGGGCTTTTCTTACTCCATCTGGCTCCTCCGGAGAGGAAGGGATAGAGGGGACAAGGAACCAGTGCTAGGGTGGGAGGGGCTGGGCTGGGGAGAGCATCGGTAGCTGGCACTGCTGGGCACTCCTGCCCTGTCTCCCAAACTGCTTTCCCACAGCAGCACATGCTTCTTCCTTCCTTCTGAGTCACAGCCAGTCACACACAAGGGCATTGTCCACCATACAAGACATTCTGGGAAAACCTGATCCCTCGAGCTGTGTGGCACGGCCCTCAAGCCTGGCACACCCAGGCAGAGCTGCCTTCCCCTCCTCCTACCAAGATGCATATGGCACCGGGGGCCAAGGAAGCAGCGGGAAAAGCCAGGAGCAGGTGCCACTTTTGCCCTAACCTTGTTCCAGCTGGAATCAGCCAGCTCTCTGCTCCACTGTCCGAGACAGTCAGTGGTCACCATGTGGGAAGGGGCAAAGAGAAACCAAAACCCAGAGGGCGATGGGTCTGTGTGTGATCAATGGAGCTATGTTCGACCCATGGCAGGTCTTGGGTTCCTGCCTCGTGCCTGGCTTTGTGCCAGACACCTTGAGGGCTTGACCAGTAAGGTGCGTCTACTGTCTTCAAGTTGTCAGCAGGTCAGTGACCCCCACTCAAGAGAGAGGCAGTAAAAGACATGGCTTCCTAGTGCAGGTCCTTCCTTCCTCTTGTGCCCTGCCTGGAGGGCATCTGAGAACAAGTTGATATCTCCAGCTGTTGATGGTGGGGGCCCAGTTGCCAGGCTGCCTGAGGTGGGCGTGGAGGTAAATGTGACCCAAGGGCCTTATGAAGCCTGAAGCCGGTGCCTGTCCTGAGTGGGGAGTGGAGCATCATGCATGACAGGTGCTGTAGAATGCTGCAGGTCACTCTGCCAAGGGGCAGGTTAGGTGGAGGCACCTTATGGACATACCTGAGAGTCACCTTTCTGCCATGTGATGTCTAGATAATGTTCGTGAGGAGACATAGCAAATGCTTAGGATAGAATTGATGTCATCTCCTTGGTGTAGAAGTCACAACAACAAAACAGTGGTCTGAGATTTCCTTTGCCTGTGGTCAGTAAGCTACTGGCCTCCTGGCAGCCTGGGATGACCAGTTTGGAAGAGGTTCCTCTTCCTCCTTACCAGGTGGAGAGGAAGTGCTGAATGGGCAACAGTTTTCCTGGAAATTTTCTCAGTGTATTCTGTGGCTCCCTCACGATTCTGAACCCCTCCCCCAACACTTTTCCAATGAGGACAGCAATGTTTTTCAGTTGTGAGATACCCTCCCCCTTACTAACAGTGTTTATATGTCACAGATGATTTGTAAGTGACTGCGCGCCAATAAAAACAGAAAACGTGCCAAACGTTGAGCCCATCCTAGTGCCAGCCACTGTGACTGTCACCCCTAAGAGCCCTGCTGAGGGGGAGGCATCGTCCTATTCTCACACATGAGGAACCCATGGCTGAGAGAGCACCGTCTAGGGTCCCAGAGCTCAAAAGTACAAATGCTGGGAGTCACCTCCACACTACAGGCCTCTCTCCAGGGTGTATCCTTCCCCTCGGAGGTAGAAGCTGTGATGTTTGCTGTCTTACTGCTCCATTGTTTAGCACTTAGAATGGTCCCAGTAAGTGCTTTCTGCTGTTAACTGTAATGAAAACTTAGCATGAATGAATTGTCCATTTTTCTGTCCCTCACAGCATTGAGCACAATGACCCCCCAAAATCTCTGAAGCAGGCCTAGCACTCATGTGAAGTTATGTGGAGATTGTCGGGGAAAATTTTGCTCTCTGCCCACTCAAAGAGGAAACTGATGAATCCATTATGACTGATGCCATTGGGTGAATGTCTCTGGAACAAAAATTTCTAATTGCCAGCCTGCACATATAAGGCAGTTTTTAAACCACAGAAGTCCTATAGCCCTCCCCATTGGTATAGTACTTGGTAGTTTTTTTTTTTTACCAACAAGGTGGTCCCTTAGAGGTTTGACACTCTGTCTTGTGGGGAGCACTCTGGAGGAGGAAGTGGCTGACACCAACATCTGGTACTGAATTAGTAAAGCTTTTTTTTTTTTTTTCTTAATTATTATTTTTTTAAATTTCATTTATTTTATTTTTGCTGTGTTGCATCTTTGTTGCCTCATGCACGCTTCTCTCTGGTTGCGGTGAACGGGGGCTACTCTTCGTTGCGGTGCACGGGCTTCTCATTGTGGGGGCTTCTCTTGTTGCGGAGCACGGGCTCTAGGCACGTGGGCTTCAGTTGCTGTGGCACTTGTGCTCAGTAGTTGTGGCTCACAGGCTCTAGAGCACAGGCTCAGTAGTTGTGGCACACGGGCTTAGTTGCTCCGCGGCATGTGGGGTCTTCCCGGACCAGGGCTCGAACCCGTGTCCCCTGCATTGGCAGGCGGATTCTTAACCACTGCACCACCAGAGATGCCCCCTGAATTAGTAACCTTTGAAAGATGCTCAGTGGCTGCTGAAGGGTCAGCGTTGGTTGTAGGGGAGATTCTCATTGCTCTCTGGAGAACCTTTGCTGTTTCCTGGGATGTTGTGGACAGCAGAAGATGCTCCCACTGTGCCTCCACTGGTAAGTGTATTATTTCAGGATCTTTAAAGGACACATTGTTTACTCTGCTGCTCTGTTGAGTTTGGTTAACATGCTGAAGAGTCCAGCAGTATAGAAAGAGTCATACTCTCTGAAATTTTTGGTTACTTACCTGTTTGTATGGCAACAGTGCTACTGTGAGTGGGGTCTGCATTTTCTCATCTTCTTGGTTTTCTTGTTCTTACCTCTTCTTCAGGCCACTCAATCTGGTGGGACACTGGTGCTTGTGGGGCTGGGCTCTGAGATGACCAGTGTGCCCCTAGTGCACGCAGCTACCAGGGAGGTGGACATCAAGGGTGTGTTTCGATACTGCAACACGTGAGTATGTTTTGGGTGAGCCAGGGTGGCGAGTGGCCAGCAAGTCCAGGGAAGGCCCTACGTGGCCTCTGGGACCAAGAGTCTCTGCCTGTTTATTCATGAGGGGCACTCCCTGGCCACACTGACGGCCGTGCGTTACAATAAGGATCCAAAGATAGAGCATTCACTTGTGGTTAAAGAATGGGAGGGCAGAGCTGACAGGGCTGTAGGGAAAGAGGGAGGGAGGGGGATTTTGAAACATGCTCTTCTTGGATATCTGCCACTCATTGCCTAGGCCCTCTCTTTTCCATTTCTTTAAGTGGCCAGATCTCCATTTTCCCCCTTTAAAGGGAAGAAGGAGAGAAATAGGACAACCGCAAGAACTCAAGTTCCTTGGTTCTCACTCCAGATCCCCAGGTTCCACCCTGGGACGTGAGAGGGTCTTAATAAATCCCACCTCATGTTCTGTGGGTCCATCCTCTCCCCTGCTGGGGCACTCTGTCCAGGACCACCTTCCCCACCAGTGGCCCTTTCTCCCATCTTTAGAGTCTGTAACCATTCCCTCAGCAGAGTGCTAGTTTTCCAGTAAACTCTGCCAAGCCAAGCTGCTACAGGGTATGATTGGATCATCCTGGGCTTCCCCACTGAAGGCTTATCTGCCTTTTCACAGTGGCTTCCATATCCCTTATGCCTTCATGCCAAAGGAATCCTAGGCTTCATGGCAGACATTGCAGACAGGCGGGGGACATTTGGGAACAGACTCTGTACTCCTGAATTATAAGTCATAAGATCCTTTCCACCATTGTTGGCCTGTAGAAGTGACCTTGCAGAACCACAGAGCTACAAACAAATGTAGCCAAACTTATCTTGTGCTGGGTAGTTTTGGGGACCTCCCTCTTCCCTCCTGAAGGTTGAGTGTGATGCTTGTGATCTTTTCCAGATGGCCGATGGCGATTTCAATGCTTGCATCAAAGTCTGTGAATGTAAAGCCCTTGGTCACCCATCGGTTTCCTCTGGAGAAAGCTCTGGAGGCCTTTGAAACATCCAAAAAGGGATTGGGGTTGAAAGTCATGATCAAGTGTGACCCCAAGGACCAGAATCCATGATATGAATTGGGCTCTGTCCTTGTCCCCACTCTCAGCATCTTGGGGTTGAGTGGTTGGCTGGGCAGTGGTGGAAATTTCTTTTGAGTAGTAAGAATAATTAAAATAATTCATTATTAAAAGAGAGCCTTACACAGAGGAGTTGGTGTGCCTTAAAAACACAAGTAGGGGGACTTCCCTGGTGGCGCACTAGTTAAGAATCTGCCTGCCAATGCAGGGGACACGGGTTCAAGCCCTGGTCCGGGAAGATCCCACATGCTGCAGAGCAACAAAGCCTGTGTGCCACAACTACTGAACCTGCACTCTAGAGCCCACGAGCCACAACTACTGAGCCCGCATGCCACAACTACTGAAGCCCTCGCACCTAGAGCCCGTGCTCCGCAACAAGAGAAGCCACTGCAATGAGAAGCCCGCACACTGCAACGAAGAGTAGCCCCCGCTCTCCACAACTAGAGAAAGCCTGCGCGCACCAACGAAGACCCAACGCAGCCATAAATAAATTAATTAATTAAAAAACAAACAAACAAACAAACACAAGTAGAGAGGGACTTCCCTGACGACGCGGTGGTTAAGAATCCGCCTGCCAGTGTAGGGGACACGGGTTCGATCCCTGGTCTGGGAAGATCCCACATGCTACGGAGCAACTAAGTCCGTGCACCACAACTACTGAGCCTGCGCTCTAGAGCCCACGAGCTACAACTACTGAGCCCACGTGCTGCAACTACTGAAGCCCATGCGCCTAGAGCCCGTGCTCCACAACAAGAGAAGCCACCGCAATGAGAAGCCCATGCACCGCAACGAAGAGTAGCCCCCGCTCGCCGCAACTAGAGAAAAACCCGTGTGCAGCCACAAAGACCCAGTGCAGCCAAAATAAATAAATAAATAAATGTTTAAAAAAAGAAACACACAGGTAGGGAGAATTTGGGGGAACTTGTAGCCAGAATGACCTGTTCATGCTGATCAAAGTTCGGCAAGTAGAGCAGAGCTTGGCAGGTAGGTGCCGGGACTCCCCTTCTTCCTGGAGTGCCTGGAAGTTGAGTAAGGAAAGAAATCTGCCCATTGGGTTCCTGGTTCTACTGTGACTGTGGCCAGATGGGGGATGGGGGCTCAGTTATGAAGAGACCATTTACAGCTTTATCAAGACTTAACTGGCCCAGAACCTGATTTTCACAAAAGTCTGCAGCTCAGGGTTGGGGATGAAAGGTTGTGAACAGTTTTACTTTAGCACACAGTGCTTCTAGACATAAGTGCTATTTGGTATGATGATAAAAGGAGAATAAGGGACTCTAGGATAATTTAAAAACCAAGCAAATAAAACTGAAATCCCATGTGAGATACAGCTAGCTTGCATCCCTCAAATGTAGAAATAGACAAGGAACTTTTCAGCGCTGCTTGAAGAATTGCCTCTTCAACTCTTGAGAATTCTGTGTAACTTATTTTGCAAGGTGAAGAATTGCCTTCCCAACGCGCCACACCCCCACTCTTCTGCACATTCAGAGGCAGCCACTGCAGGCTCCTTTGTCACTAGGCAACCAGGAGGTGCCTACCTAAGGACAGCCACGGGGAGTCCTCAAGGGAGACCTTAAATCACACTTCTGACTAGCCCAGGAGGTTTTGGTCAGTACATCTGTCTTACCCACCCCACAGGGTTAGCATGCCCTCCTAGGCTGAAAGCTCACTGATGATTATTAGACAATCTGTTTAGTTCTGGTCATTATGAGCGAAAAACCTTTTCCCTTCTCAGAGCCAGTTAAGGGTCTTTGTACCTTTCTGTCCATTTGAATGATAGTTCCAACCTTGTCTATTTTAATCATGGGGTTTTCCTGGGTAAGATTTGGATCCAAATCACATCATGCCATTTGTGACTTTGAGATTACTAGTCAAGAATGAGGATATAGTAGCTGTGACATGACTTGGGCTGCAGTCTAATCCCTCACTTCTGCCGGGGGTGGAGGGTGAGTTTGAAGAAGTTCTGGTTTTCTTGTGACCAGGGAAGGCTGTAACCAGTGCCTGGGATTCCTCAAATTGGTTTGGGTAACAAATTCTGCTTGTAGTACTCAACTGCTGCCACCATTTGTGGCCCGGTTTAGGGAGGAATCGACTTTGGTTACCCATTTCACAAAAGGAAGCATCTGGGATTTTTGAGAGTGATGCATTTTCTGCATCAAGTACAATTTTCATTGACTGTTGAAATTTTACTTTAATGATCTCTAATCCTCACAGCAAGCCAAATATTTACTTTACAACTAAGGAAATAGAGAAATCAAGTAACTTGCTCAAGGTCACACACTGCTTTTCTTTTCTCATGTTATCTTTGGAGGAGGGTGGGATCTTGAGTCCACACACAACACATACACACACTCAAGAGCCGTACTGCTTCCTTCTCTGCGTCCTGTTTAGGTAGGGCCAAACTTGCCAGCTCCCTTTTCTTGAAACTCTTTCCAGCTCAGTGATGCCCAAAGTTCCTTGAATGTGGAATGAGAAAGACTCTTCCCTTTCTAGATTGGAAGTCTTCCAATAGAAATGCCCCTGAAGGAGGTGGACTCACTATGTTAAATTCACGAGTAGCCACTCTTCCTCTGATTGTGATTTGGTGGAGGGAGGAAGCCACTGAACCTGAAAAAGAGGAGTTGCAGTGGGGACTCCTGGAAAGGTAGGGCTATCAAGGACAAAAAACATGTGACACATTTCACAATGGTGATTGGGCTGGATCTTCTAAGTCAGTGTCTTGGAGCTTCCACTCCCTGGCCTGTTAAATGGGCTTCATGATACCTTCATGAGGGCAATTACAAAGAGTGAATGGGCTGATTGAAAACAGCAGTTCAGGGAACACTTTCCATTTCCAAATGCCCCCACGCTCTCAACCTACTGTGATGTTTCACAGCTTCCCAAGCACGGGCAGAGAGCATGGTTGGTGGGAGAGGAAGTGGTGTGAGCTGCCAGCAAGTCCTCCAGGTGGCGAGAGGGAGTGGAACTGAGCTGGCCCTGGGACTCCCCCACCTCTGCATCCTTGTTCAAATGTTCCCTCCACTGTTTGGAAGGGGCTGCAGGAAGCCCAGGAATTCAGTTCTCTCGCTACCTCCACTAAGTGTTCAGAAAATGTTGATTCAGTGAATCAGTTCCAGAAACAAGAATATGAATTCCCCACGAGCTCCCCAAGCTTGGGTGGCTTTGCCGGCCTTTGTGTGCTCTGTCACTCGTGTGTGGCAGCAGTCAGTACTGAGAACCCCACCCAGCCAGCACTCCCAGCTTGGGTGGAGAGCTGGGAAGAATCCTGCAGGCAGACTAGAGGGTGCAAGGGGGAGGCTGCCCCACAGACGTCAAAGGAGAGAGGGGACACAGCTCCAGCCACTTCCTCTTGCCATCCACATTTGGCTACAGTGGATGTTGATATGAAGTCACTTCTAGATCCCCAGTCCCTGGTCCTCAGGCCATCCCAGTCTCATTTCTGTGTAGCACAGTCCTACCTCTTCCTTCCTGGTTCCTATTTTGCTCCCATTGGGAGAGCAAAGGAGGCCCATGGGAACTTGGTTGGGCCAGAGGGTAGGAGTGGGGGAGACAGATAGGATTTATTGGATATTTGCCTTTTCCCAGAACTGTCCTCTACACATGATCTAAATCTGAGTTTGGAGTACAGAAGCCAAAATATAGGACCCACATCCCTGGGTAGTAGGCAGGTCTCCAACTTCGCTGTCCGCCTCCACACACTGAGGTCCTTGAGGGCTCAGGGAGGGCAGCAGTGAAGTGGTTTGGCCAGGAGCTCATCACCCAAGGGAAGTGCCTTGAAGACAGCAGATGTTCTCTGGTGCAGCCACTGCTGTACTGAAGCAGCACAGCAATACTCCCACAGCCTCTACTTCTCACTCCTGGCTTTCCTCTCTTAAAGCCTTGGCTGAGTCAGATACTGAGTTCCTTCCTTGGGCACCTGAAAGTGGTACAGGATGTATGCAAGGTGTTCCTGCCAAGAGATTTCTCAGTGGATCTCACCATCAGTGGGAGCTTCTTGGGGGTGATGGGTTGGAGAGAAGCCTCTGTCCTCTGGGCTCTAAGGTATGATCCTCAGGGGGGTTGCACTCCCAGAGCTGGGCCTGGGGAGGTCTGGCCCCATCAGTGACTTCCCTGTGTGTGATCACCAGTTGGCCTTTCTGTGGTACATGTAGGACTGCAGGCAGAGGCACAGCCTGGCTGGGGGTGGGGGAGCCCAACAGTTCATCCATAGTGAGGAGGGAGCTGTGGGAAGAAGGTGGGCCTGGGCCAAAGGTGGGCCTGTTCTGGGTCTAGCACCACTGAGGCACAGTGGCGGAGTAGCTCCCTTGGGGCCAGCTCCAGGCTTCAGGTGGGTGCTGCTGAAGTCCCATGGGTCCTGCCCTGACCTCACAGCTCTGTATGCACTGGGCTGCCAGCCACAGGCCCCCTTGGGTTCCCCAGTCTGGGACACCTTTCGCACAGCCCTGTCTCAGCTCCTCCTCCCTGGCAGGAATCCCAAGAGGCTCCTAGGGTCAGCTGTTTGCAGTGCCCTAGTCACTAGGAGATGACGGTGACTGAACTTTCCCTTGTCACACAAGGTTGTACATTGATAAGAAAATAAAGTCAGATAAGTAAAAAAAAAAAAGAAAACCAGCCAAATGTGTTCTCCAAGGATGCTATTAAGTTGGAGTACTTCCTTCCAACTCCCCACCCCATGCATTTCTATACATATAAAACATGTACATGTATTTATAATCAGAAATGGGAACATATTTTACTTAACTTTTTTTCCCTTTTCACCCATAACAGATAAGGACTTTTTTAACCATCACAATTCTCATTAATGAAATTAACAATTTCTTCTAATCATCTAACACCCAATAAATCCAAGTGCAACTTTCCCTAGTTATTTAAAAAAAAAAAAAGACCTTTTCCACTTGGTTTGCCTGAGTCAGGATCCAGACACATTGCACGTGGTTGATATGTGTCTTTTTTTTAACTTTTTTTTTTTTTTTTTAGTGAGTTGGTCTCTTTTTTTTTTTTTTAATTTATTTTTGGCTGCACTGGGTCTTCGTTGCTCTGCGCGGGCTTTCTCTAGTTGCGGTGAGTGGGGTCTACTCTTCATTGCGGTGCTCGGGCTTCTCATTGCAGTGGCTTCTCTTGTTGTGGAGCACAGGCTCTAGGCACGTGGGCTTCAGTAGTTGTGGCACGCAGGCTCAGTAGTTGTGGCTTGTGGGATCTAGAGAGCAGGCTCAGTAGTTGTGGCGCACGGGCTTAGTCGCTCTGCGGCATGTGGGATCTTCCTGGACCAGGGATTGAACCCGTGTCCCCTGCATTGGCAGGTGGATTCTTAACCACTGCGCCACCAGGGAAGTCCAACCATTGTTTTTATTGAGGTATAGTTAATTTGCAATTGTTGTGTTAGTTCCAGGTGTACAGCAAAGTGATTCAGTTTTATATAAGTTCTTTTTCAGATTGTTTTCCATTATAGGTTATTCCAAGATATTGAGGGACTTCCCTGGAGGTGCAGTGGTTAAGACTCTGTGCTTCCAATGCAGGGGGCCCAGGTTTGATCCCTGGTCAGGGAACTAGATCCCACATGCATGCCGCAACTAAGAGTTAGCATTCCACACTAAGGAGCCCACGAGCCACAACTAAGGAGCCTGCCTGCCGCAACAAAGACCCAGCACAACCAAATAAATAAATAAAATAAATATTTTAAAAATTATTTTTAAAGGTTTTTAAATTTTTTGTTTATTTTAATTTATTTTTGGCTGCTTTGGGTCTTCATTGCTGCATGCAGGCTTTCTCTAGTTGCGGCAAACAGGGGCTACTCTTCGTTGTGGTGCGCGGGCTTCTCATTGCAGTGGCTTCTCTTGTTGCGGAGCACGGGGTCTAGGTGCACGGGCTTCAGTAGTTGTGGCACAAGGGCTCAGTAGTTGTGGCTTACAGGCTCTAGAGCGCAGGTTCAGTAGTTGTGACGCACAGGCTTAGCTGCTCCGTGGCTTGTGGGGTCTTCCCAGACCAGGGCTCAAACCCGTATCCCCTGCATTGGCAGGCAGATTCTTAACCACTGTGACACCAGGGAAGTCCCAAAAAAACTACTAAAAAAAAAGATATTGAATATAGTTCCCTGTGCCATACAGTAGGTCCCTGCTGTCCATCTACTCCATATACAGCAATGTGTTTATGTCAGTCTCAAGCTCCCAATTTATCTCTCCTCCCCACACCCCGCCATCCCCTCTGGTAACCATAAGTTTGCTTTCCATGTCTTTGAGTCTATTTCTGTTTTGTGGATATGTCTTGTAAGTCTCTCTTAATCTCTTATAGTTCCCCCTCCATTTTTGTTTAAATGCCGTTGTTTTTTCTTTTTTTGGCTGCACCGTGTGGCTTGCAGGACCTAATTTCCCCTGCCAGGGATCAAACCTGGGGCCCGAGCAATGAGAGGACCGAATCCTAACCACTGGACCACCAGGGAATTCCCTAAATACCATCCATTATTATGTTGACAAAAGTGGGTCATTTGTCCTCCACATACTGTTTTGCATTTGTTTTCATTTAATCAGTTGTTTTCACTTAATAAATTATTAAATTCCTTCTATGTCAGTAATTATACACATCATCATTTTAACTTTTTCCTTTTTTCTTTTTTTCTTCCAGTTTTATTGAGATATAACTGACATACAGCACTGTATAAATTTAAGGTGTACAGCATAATGATTTGACTTACATACCTCATAAAATGGTTACCACAATAAGTTTAGTGAACATCCATCATCGCATATAGATAAAAAATTAAAGGAATGGAAAAAATTTTTTTCTTTCCTTTTTTCTTTTTTTTTTAACATCTTTATTGGAGTAGAAAAAATTATTTTGTCCTTGTGATGAGAACTCAAAATTTACTCTCTTAACAACTTTCATATATAATATACAGCAGTGTTAATTATATTTATCATGTTGTACCTTACCTCCCAAGGTACTTATTTATCTTATAACTGGAAGTTTGTACCTTTTGACTGCCTTTATCGAACTCCCTCTCCCCCAAACACCTGCCTCTGGTAACCACAAATCTGATCTCTTTTTCTATGAGTTTGTTTGTTTTTGAAGTATAATTGATCTACAACACTATTTTAGTTCCCGTTACACAGCATAGTGTTTCAATATTTCTATACATTTTAAAATGATCACCATGATGTCTAGGTATGATCACCATACAAAGATATTATGTAATTATTTACTATATTAATTGTTGCTGTACATTTTGTACCGTGACTCATTTATTTTTTCAACTGAAAGTGTATACCTCTTAATCTCCCTCAACTATTTCTCTTCAGCCCCCACCACCCTCCATTCTGGCAGCCACCTATTTGTTCTCTGTATCTGTGACTCTGTTTCTGTTTTGTTATGTTTGTTCATTTGTTTTGTTTTTTAGATTCCACAGATAAATGAAATCATACAGTATTTGGCTTTCTCTGTCTGACTTATTTCACTTAGCATAATACCCTCTAATTCCATCCATTTTGTTGCAAATGGCAAGATTTCATTCTTTTTTATGGCCAAGTAATATTCCATTGTATGTACATTCCACAACTTCTTTATCCATTTAACTATCGATAGGCACTTAGGTTGCTTCCATATCTTGGATATTGTAAACAATGCTGCATTGAACATAGGGCTGCATATATCTTTTTGAATTAGTTTTTGTTTGTTTTCTTGGAATAAGTACCCAGGAGTGGAATTGTTGGATTGCATGGTAGTTCTATTTTTAATTTTTGGGAGAATCTTCATACTGTTTTGCATAGTTGCTGCATCAATTTACATTCCCACCGACAGTTCACAGAGGTTCCCCTTTCTCCACATCCTCCCCAGCACTTGTTATTTGTTGTCTTTTTGTTAATACCCATTCTGACAGATATGAGGTAATATCTCATGGTGGATTTCATTTGCATTTCCCTGATGATTAGTGATGTTGAGCATTTTTTCATATGTCTATTAGCCATCTATATGTCTTCTTTGGGAAAAATGTCTATTCAGATCCTCTGCCCATTTTAAATCAGGTTGGTTTTTTTTTTGATGATGAATTGTATGTGTTCTTTATATATTTTGGATATTAGATCCTTATCAGATATATTGTTAGCGAATATCTTCTCCCATTCAGTAGGTGGCTTTTTCATTTTGTTGATGGTTTCCTTTGCTGTCCAAAAGCTTTTTAGTTTGATGCAGTCCCATTTGTTTATTTTTGCTTTTGCTTCACTTGCCTGATGAGCCATATCCAGAAAAAGAATATTACTAAGATTGATGTCAAAGAGCATACTGCCTATATTTTCTTCTATAAGTTTTATGGTTTCAGTTTTACATTTAAGTCTTTAATCCATTTTGAATTTATTTTTGTGCATAGTGTGAGAAAGTAGTCCAGTGTGATTATTTTGCATGTAGCTGTCCAGTTTTGCCAGTAACATTTATTGAAGAGGCTTCCTTTTCCCCATTTTATATGCTTGTCTCCTTTGACATAGATTAGTTGCCCATAGAAGAGTAGGTTCATTTCTGGGCTCTTTATACTGTTCCATTGATCTATGTGTCGGTTTTTGTGCCACCACACTGTTCAGTTTAGTTTCTTTTTTATTAATTAATTTTTTATTGAGGTATAATTGACATATATAGAAATTATATTATTTAAGCAAAGGATATAAATACTTTTATGGCTTTTGGAATCTTGGGATAAATTTATTTTATCAATTAGTACTGGTACCAAGGTAAGAATGTATATCAGATTCACAACATTTTTTTTTTAGCATTAGGCATTATAATTCTTTAAAAATCTCACTAATTAAACAGACCAATATTTAATTCTGTTTCTTTAAATGTTAGTAGTGTTGAACTTTTTTACATTTTGTTTTCAATATAACTTTTTTTTATCACTAGGAAGTAAATCACTTTTTATTTTTTATTTTTTATTTTTTTAATTGTTTACCATGACAGATAATTTATTATTCAACAAAAACTGAGGCATAAGGACTCAAGTAAAGAAATTAACAGAAAATATTTTACAAGACACCATACTGTTTTGATGACTGTAGCTTTGTAGTATAATTTGAAATCAGAGCATGTAATACCTTCAGATTTGTTCTTCTTTCTCAAGATTGTTTTGGCTATTCAGGGTCTCTCATGTTTCCATACAAACTTTAAATTTGTTCTAGTTCTGTGAAAAATGCCATTGGTATTTTGATAGGGATTGCATTGAATCTGTAGATTGCCTTGCGTAGTATGGTCATTTTAACAATATTACTTCTTCCAGTCCATGAGCATGGTATATCTTTCCATCTGTGTTGTCTTCAATTTCTTTCATCATTGTCTTACAGTTTTCTGAGTACAGGTCTCTTATTTCCTTGGTTAAATTTATTCCTAGTTATTTTATTCTTTTTGATGCAATGATAAATGGGATTGTATTCTTTTTTTAATAAATTTATTTATTTATTTAATTTTTGGCTACGTTGGGTTTTCATTGCTGCGTGAGGGCTTTCTCTAGTTGCAGCAAGCAGGGGCTACTCTTCAATGCAGTGCACGGGCTTATCATTGCGGTGGCTTCTCTTGTTGCAGAGCACAGGCTTTAGGCATGCAGGCTTCGGTAGTTGCAGCATGTGGCTCAGCAGTTGTGACTCGTGGGCTCTAGAGCACAGGCTCGGTAGTTGTGGTGCATGGGCTTAGCTGCTCTGTGGCATGTGGGATCCTCACGGACCAGGGATCGAACCCGTGTCCCGTGCATTGACAGGCGGATTCTTAACCACTGCACCACCGGGGAGATCCCTGTCTTCTTCATTTCTCTTTCCGATAGTTCATTGTTAGTGTATAGAAACACAAAAGATTTCTGTATATTAATTTTTTATCCTGCAACTTTATCAAATTTATTGATGAGTTCTAGTAGTTTTTTGGTGGTGTCTTTAGGATTTTCTATGTATAGTATCATGTCATCTGCAAACAGTGACAGTTTTAATTCTTCCTTTCCAACTTGGATTCCTTTTATTTTTTTCTTGTCTGATTGCTGTGGCTAGGACTTCCAATACTATGTTGAATAAAAGTGGCAAGAGTGGGCATCCTTATCTTTTCCTGATTTTACAGGAAAAGCTTTCAGCTTTTCACAGTTGAGTATGATATTAGCTGCGGGCTTCTCATATATGGCCTTTATTATGTTGAGCTATGTTCCCTCTATACCTACTTTTTTGAGAGTTTTATTAAATGATGTTGAATTTTTTTCAGATGCTTTTCCTGCTTCTGTTGAGATGATCATATGATGTTTATTCTTCAGTTTGATAATGTGGTGTATCACATTGATTGATTTGTGGATGTTGAATCCTCCTTGCATCTCTGGAATAAATCTCACTTGGGCATGATGTATGATCCTTTTAATGTATTGTTGAATTTGTTTTCTAATATTTTGTTGAGGACTTTTGCATCTATGTTCATCAGTGATACTGGCCTATAATTTTCTTTTTTGTGATATCTTTGTCTGGTTTTGGTATCAGGGTGATACTGGCCTGAGTTCAGAAGCATTCCGTCCTCTGCAATTTTTTGGAATAGTTTGAGGATAGATGTTAACTATTTTCTAAATGTTGGGAAAATTCACCCGTGAAGCCATCTGGTCCTGGACTTTTGTTTGTTGGGCATTTTCTTTTCTTTTTTTTTAAATTACTGATTCAATATCGTTACTGGTAATTGGTCTGCTCATATTTTCTATTTCTTCCTGATTCAGTCTTGGAAAATTGTACATTTCTAGGAATGTATCCATTTCTTCTAGGGAGTTCATTTTATTGGCATATAATTGTTTGAAGTAGTCTCTTGTGATCCTTTGTATATCCATGGTGTCAGCTGTAACTTCTCTTTCATTTATGATTTATTTGAGCCCTCTTTTTTTCTTGATGAGTCTGGCCAAAAGTTTATCAATTTAGGTTATCTTTTCAAAGAATCAGCTCTTAGTTTTATTGGTCTTTTGTATTTTTAAAATTCTCTATTTCATTTATTTCTGCTCTGATCTTTATGATTTCCTTCCTTCTACTGACTATGGGTTTTATTTGTTCTGCTTTTTCTACTTCCTTTTGGTGTAATGTTTGGTGGTTTATTTGAAATTTTTCTTGTCTTCTTCCCTCTTAAAGCTATTTTTGCTGAATCCCATAGATTTTGGATTGCTGTTTTTTCATTTTCATTTGTCTACAGGTAGTTTTTTATTTCCTCTTTGATTTTTTCAGTTGGTTGGTTTTTTCTCATTGGTTGTTTTGTTTAGCCTCTATGTGTCTATATTTCTGCAGTTTTTTTTTAATTGAAGTATAGTTGATTTAAAATGTGTTAGTTCCAGGTGTACAGCAAAGTTATTCAATTATATATATATATATATATATATATATATATATATATATATATATACACACACACACATATATTTCAAATTCTTTTCCCTTACAGGTTATTACAAAATATTGAGTAAAGTTAGTTCCCTGTGCTATACAGTAGGTCCTTGTTGGTTATCTATTTTATATATAGTAGTTTGTATATGTTAATCCCAAACTCCTAGTTTATCCCTCCTCCCACCCTTCCCCAGAGGTTTTGTGGGGGTTTTTTGTTGTTGTTGTTGTTTGTTTGTTCGTTTGTTTTGTTTTGTTTTGTAGTCTCTTAGCATTTTGGTCAGAAAAGATGATTGATAAGATTTCAGTCTTAAATTTATTGAGACTTGTTTTGTGGCCTAGCATGTGATCTTTCCTGGAGAATGTTCCATGTGCACTTGAAAAGGATGTGTGCTGTGCTGCTTTTGGATAGAATGTTCTATGTATATCTATTACATTCATCTGGCCTAATGTGTTGTTTAAGGTTTCCTTGTTGATTTTCTGTCTGGATGATCTGTCCATTGATGTAAGAGGGGTGTTAATGTCCCCTCCTATGATGGTGTTACTATCAAATTCTCCCTTTATATCTGTTAATATTTGCTTTTATGCATTTAGGTACTCCTATGTTGGTTGCATATGTATTTACAATTGTTATATCTTCTTGATGGATTGATCCCCTTATCATTATGTAACATCCTTCTTTGTCTTTGGTACAGTCTTTGTTTTAAAGTCTATTTTTTCTGATATAAGTATTGCTACCCTGGCTCTTTTCATTTCCATTTACATGGAATACCTTTTTCCTTTCTCTCACTTTCAGTCTGTGTGTCTTTAGATATGAACTAAGTCTATTGTACACAGCATATATATGTGTCATGCTTTTGTAGCCATTCATCCACTCTGTGCCTTTTGATTGGATCGTTTAGTCCATTTACATTTAAAGTAATTACTGATAGGTATGTAATTGTTGCCATTTTTGTTAATTGTTTCCTGGTTGTTTTTGTAGTTCATTTTTTTCCCTTTCTTCTTCTTTCGCTCTCTTCCCTTTTGATTTGATGACTATCTTTAGTATTATGTTTGGATTCCTTTCTCTTTTTCGTATGTGTATGTATTATAGATTTTTGGTTTATGGTTACCAAGGGATTTATATTTAACAGTCTATATATCTATATCTATCTATCTATCTATCATCTATCTATCAATCTAATTATTTTTTTAAGTTACTGATCTCTTAAGTTCAAGTTCACACACATTTTTAACAATCCTGCATTATTACTCTCCACTCCTCATGTTTACTGTTTTTGACATCATATTTTACATCTTTTTGTTTTGTGTATCCCTTAACTGCTTCTGTGGATATAGATGATTTTACTCCTTTTGTCTTTTAACCATCCTACTAACTTTATAAGTGATTGATCTAATACCTTTACTGTAAATTTGCCTTTACTAATGAGCTTTTTCCTTTTGTAATTTTCATATTTCTAGTTGTGGCCTTTTCTTTTTCACTTAGGTAAGTCCCTTTAACTTTTCTTTTAAAGTTTGTTTCATGGTGCTGAACTTTCGGTCTCTCCTTCAAATCTGAATGATAGCTTTGCTGTGTAGAGTATTCTTGGTTATAGGTTTTTCCCTTTCATTACTTTCAATATATGGTGCCACTCCCTCTGGCCTACAGAGTTTCTGCTGAAAAGTCAGCTGATATCCTATGAGAGTTCCCTTGTATGTCACTAGTTGTTTTTCCCTTGCTGCTTTTATGATTCTTTATATTTAATTGTTGCCATTTTAGTTATAATGTGTCTTGGTTTGGTCCTCTTTGCATTGATCCTACTTGGGACTCTCTGTGATTCCTGGACCTGGCTGTCTGTTTTCTTTTTCAGTTTAGGGGAATTTTTAGCTATTACATCTTCAAATATGTTCTCTGCCTCTCTCTCTCTTCTCTTTCTTGGACCCTTATAATGCGAATGTTAGTATGCTTTCTGTTGTCCCAGAGGTCTCTTATAACTGTCCTTACTTTTTAAAATTCCTTTTTCTGTTCAGCTTGAGTGATTTCCACTACTTTGTCTTCCAGTTTGCTGATCTGTCCCTCTATATCATCTAATCTACTGTTGACTTCTTCTACTGTATTTTTAAAATTTCAGTTATTGTATTCTTCAGCTCTGTTTCTTCTTTATATTTTCTAACTCTTTGTTAAACTTTTCAGTGTGTTTATCCATTCTTCTCCTCAGTTCTTTGAGTATCTTTTAATTATGACCTTGAACTCTTTATCAGGTAGGTTGCTTATCTCCACTTCACTTAGTTCTTATTCTGGGGTTTTATCTTGTTCCTTCTTTTGGAACACATTCCTCTGTTGCCTCATTTTGACTAATTCACCGTTTTTATTTCTGTGTATTTGGTAGGTTGGTTGTGTGTCCCAATCTTGGAGAAGTGGCCTTTTGTAGGAGACATCCTTGGTGTCCCAGCAGTGCACTCCCCTCTGGTCACCAGAGCTGTACTCTCTAGGGGTGCTTCCTATGTGGGCTGCATGGGTCCTTAGGCTGACTAATATGGGTGGTCTGATAGGTGTTGCTGGCCTTTAGTCCAGTTGGCTACCATGCCCTGCCTTGTGCGGAGGCTGCCAACTGTTAGTGGATGGATCCGGGTCATGAATCAACTGGCTGTGGAGCCCCAGGGAGTCCCAGGGCTAGTGCTGGCCCACTGATTGGAGGAGCCGGGTCCTGGGGTGGTGGCTGGTTGCAGGGCCAGGGATCCCAGATCTAGTGTCAACCTGCTGGTGGTCAGGGCCAATTCCTGACATGGCTAGCTGCAGGGTCTGGGATGTGCCAGTGCTGATATTGGCCCACTGGTGAGTGGGACTGGATACTGGAATGGCTGGCTGAGTAGCCCAAGTTGTCTCAGAGCTGGTGTCAGCCTGCTGGTGGGTGGGGCCAGGGCCCAGGGAGCCTTGGGTGCTGGCCTGTTGGTGGGTGGGCTGTGTCCTGACACAGCAGGCTGTGGGGCTATCGTTGTCCTGGGGCTGGTGTCTGCCTGCTAGTGGGTGAGGTTGATCCTGGGGCTAGTGTGGGTCCACTGGTGGGCAGAGTTGGGTCCCACGGTCCCTGACTGCATGGCTCTGCAGGTCCCAGAGTTGGTGTTGGCTCACTGGTGGGTGGGGCCTGGTCCCAATGGCTTCCTGCGGGGTCCCAGTGGTCCCAGGTCTAGTGTTAGTGCACTGGAGGGTGGGTCCAGGTTCTAGTCCCTCTGGTGTGTGGGGCTGGCACTAATAAGCTAGAAGGAGGATTCAAAAATGGCGCTTGCCAGCACCAGTGTCCTTATGGTAGAATGAGCTCCCCAAAATTGCTGCCGCCAATATCTATGTTCCCAGTTGCCTCCTGCCTTTCTAGGAGGCTCTTTCCAAAATCAGCAGTTGGGTCTGACCCAGGCTTCTTTCAAATGACTGCTTTTGCCCTGGGTCTTGGAGCATGTGAGATTTTTGTGTGCCCTTTCAGAGGGGAGTCTCTATTTCCTATAGCCCTCCAGCTTTCCTGAAAGTAAGCCCTGCTGGCCTTCAAAGCCAAATGTTCTAGGGACTTGTCTTCTCCATGCAGAACGCCCAGGATGGGGAGCCTGATGTGGGGTTCCCCTTGCTTCCTGGGGAGAGCCTCTGCAATTGTAATTATCCTCCCATTTGTGGGTCATCCATTGGGAAGTATGGGACTTGACTATACTGCATCTCTGCCCCTCCTACCCATCTTGTGGTGATTCCTTCTTTATATCTTTAGTTGTAGATCTTTTCTGCTAGTCTTCAGGTCTTTCTCATTAATAGTTGCTCTGTAAATAGTTGTAAGTCTGGTGTGCCTGTGGGAGAAGGTAAGCTCAGGGTCTTCCTACTCCACCATCTTGGCCACTCCCATAACTATGTCACACATCATCATTTTATATCACCATATCCCACTGTATGGATGTACCATTATTTATAAAGCAAATCACAGTAGTTTGGATATGTGGATAGTCTACAGGGTTTGGGGCTTAAGATAAAGTTGCAATGACTATCCTTGTACATGCATTTTTGTACTTCTGACTTATTCTTTCCTGAAGTTATGTTTTAGAATGACAATAGCTGGGTTGAAGAGTATACACATTTTAAAGGTGACTTGGTTAGACAAGAAAACAAAATATTGAGACTGTCTATGAAAATCTGAGATTGGGTGTGCGCCAGTCCATGTACAATGTGGGAGGATGCTGGGGAGTGGGAGAGCTTTCAGAGATGGGGCCATGAAGCCACTGGCTCTCTGGCTTCAGGCCAAACCTGGGAAAGCTGGAGGCTTGGGCCTCACCATCTATAACTTGGACAGGTCACCATTTCTTCAGGCATTAGTCTTCTTATTAGTAAACTCAGTGGTTGCTTCTAGTAGGACATGAGAACAAGCAGCTCCTGTAAAGGGCTGGCATAGGATTCATGGGGAATTGTGGCTGGATTACTGTGGAGCAGTGGACCCCATAAATAAACTTATACTGGAAGTCATTAGGAGGAAGTGAGGGTGGTGTATATAGAATGTTCTTTTTTGGCTCTGGCCTCTCATATATTCAAATCAATGTGGTATAGAATGAATTGGAATAGTAAATAAGATACAAATCTTGGATTCTCAGAACCTACAGACGGACAGTTTGTAATACTCTTAAGGAATTTCTGAGTGAGTGATTAAAATACAATCGTCATATTGCTATTTTAATCTCTTGTCACATATATATTTAATGCTGTGCTTATATAGCTTAACAATGTAGATTTTCAAACGTGCTTACATATTTTTTTTAACATCTTTATTGGAGAATAATTGCTTTACAATGGTGTGTTAGTTTCTGCTTTATAACAAAGTGAATCAGCTATACATATACATATATCCCCATATCCCCTCCCTCTTGCGTCTCCCTCCCACCCTCCCTATCCCACCCCTCTAGGTGGTCACAAAGCACTGAGCTGATCTCCCTGTGCTATGCGGCTGCTTCCCACTAGCTATCTATTTTACGTTTGGTAGTGTATATATGCCCGTGCCACTCTCTCACTTCGTCCCAGCTTACCCATCCCACTCCCCATGTCCTCAAGTTCATTCTCTACGTCTGCATCTTTATTCCTGTCCTGCCCCTAGGTTCTTCAGAACCACTTGTTTTTTTTGGTTTTTTAGATTCTATATATATATGTGTTAGCATACGGTATTTGTTTTTCTCTTTCTGACTTACTTCACTCTGTATGACAGACTCTAGGTCCATCCACCTCACTACAAATAATAATTCTGTTTCTTTATATGGCTGAGTAATATTCCATTGTATATATGTGCCACATCTTCTTTATCCATTCATCTGTCGATGGACACTTAGGTTGCTTCCATGTCCTGGCTATTGTAAATAGTGCTGCAATGAACATTGTGGTACATGTATCTTTTTAAATTATGGTTTTCTCAGGGTATGTGCCCAGTAGTGGGATTGCTGGGTCATATGGTAGTTCCATTTTTAGTTTTTTAAGGAACCTCCATACTGTTCTCCATAGTGGCTGTATCAATTTACATTCCCACCAACAGTGCAAGAAGGTTCCCTTTTCTCCACACCCTCTCCAGCATTTATTGTTTCTAGATTTTTTGATGATGGCCATTCTGAGTGGTGTGAGGTGATATCTCACTGTAGTTTTGATTTGAATTTCTCTAATGATTAATGATGTTGAGCATTCTTTCATGTGTCTGTTGGCAATCTGTATATCTTCTTTGGAGAAATGTCTATTTAGGTCTTCTGCCCATTTTTGGATTGGGTTGTTTGTTTTTTTGTTATTGAGCTGCATGAGCTGTTTGTAAATCTTGGAGATTAATCCTTTCTCAGTTGCTTCATTTGCAAATATTTTCTCCCCTTCTGAGGGTTGTCTTTTGGTCTTGTTTATAGTTTCCTTTGCTGTGCAAAAGCTTTTAAGTTTCATTAGGTCCCATTTGTTTACTTGTGTTTTTATTTCCATTTCTCTAGGAGCTGGGTCAAAAAGGATCTTGCTTTGATTTATGTCATAGAGTGTTCTACCTATGTTTTCCTCTAAGAGTTTGATAGTGTCTGGCCTTACACTTAGGTCTTTAATCCATTTTGAGTTTATTTTTGTGTATGGTGTTAGGGAGTGTTCTAATTTCATTCTTTTACATGTAGCTGTCCAGTTTTCCCAGCACCACTTATTGAAGAGGCTGTCTTTTCTCCACTGTATAGTCTTGCCTCCTTTGTCAAAGGTAAGGTGACCATATGTGTGTGGGTTTATCTCTGGGCTTTCTGTCCTGTTCCATTGATCTATATTTCTGTTTTTGTGCCAGTACCATACTGTCTTGATTACTGTAGCTTTGTAGTATAGTCTGAAGTCAGGGAGCCTGATTCCTCCAGCTCCGTTTTTCTTTCTCAAGATTGCTTTGGCTATTCGGGGTCTTTTGTGTTTCCATACAAATTGTGAAATTTTTTGTTCTAGTTCTGTGAAAAGTGCCAGTGGTAGTTTGATAGCATTTGCTAGTATTTTGTTGAGGATTTTTGCATCTATGTTCATCGGTGATATTGGCCTGTAGTTTTCTTTGTGACATCTTTGTCTGGTTTTGGTATAAGGGTGATGGTGGCCTCATAGAATGAGTTTGGGAGTGTTCCTCCCTCTGCTATATTTTGGAAGAGTTTGAGAAGGATAGGTGTTAGCTCTTCTCTGAATGTTTGATAGAATTCGCCTGTGAAGCCATCTGGTCCTGGGCTTTTGTTTGTTGGAAGATTTTTAATCACAGTCTCAATTTCAGTGCTTGTGATTGGTCTGTTTATATTTTCTATTTCTTCCTGGTTCAGTCTCGGAAGGTTGTGCTTTTGTAAGAATCTGTCCATTTCTTCCAGGTTGTCCATTTTATTGGCATATAGTTGCTTGTAGTAATCTCTCATGATCCTTTGTATTTCTGCAGTGTCAGTTTTTACTTCTCCGTTTTCATTTCTAATTCTACTGATTTGAGTCTTCTCTCTTTTTTTCTTGATGAGTCTGGCTAATGGTTTATCAATTTTGTTTATCTTCTCAAAGAACCAGGTTTTAGTCTTATTGATCTTTGCTATTGTTTCCTTCATTTCTTTTTTATTTATTTCTGATCTGATCTTTGTGATTTCCTTCCTTCTGCCAACTCTGGGGTTTTTTGTTCTTCTTTCTCTAATTGCTTTATGTGTAAGGTTAGGTTGTTTATTTGAGATGTTTCTTGTTTCTTGAGGTAAGATTGTATTGCTATAAACTTCCCTCTTAGAACTGATTTTGCTGCATCCCATAGGCTTTGGGTTGTCGTGTTTTCATTGTCATCTGTTTCTAGGTATTTTTTTATTTCCTCTTTGATTTCTTCAGTGATCTCTTGGTTATTTACTAGTGTATTGTTTAGCCTCCATGTGTTTGTATTTTTTACAGATTTTTTCCTGTAATTGATATCTAGTCTCATAACATTGTGGTCGGAAAAGTTACTTGATATAATTTCAATTTCCTTAAATTTACGAAGGCTTCATTTGTGACCCAAGATACGATCTATTCTGGAGAATGTTCCATGAGCACTTGAGAAGAAAGTGTATTCTGTTGTTTTTGGATGGAATGTCCTATAAATATCAATTAAGCCCATCTTGTTTAATGTATCATTTAAAGCTTGTGTTTCCTTATTTATTTTCATTTTGGATGATCTGTCCATTGGTGAAAGTGGGGTGTTAAAGTCCCATACTATGATTATGTTACTGTTGATTTCCCCTTTTATGGCTGTTAGCATTTATTTGCCTTATGTATTGAGGTGCTCCTATGTTGGGTGCATAAATATTTACAATTGTTATATCTTCCTCTTGAATTTATCCCTTGATCATTATGTAGTGTCCTTCTTTGTCTCTTGTAATAGTCTTCATTTTAAAGTCTATTTTGTCTGGTATGAGAATTGCTACTCCAACTTTCTTATGATTTCCATTTGCAAGGAATATCTTTTTCCATCCCCCCACTTTCAGTCCGTATGTGTCCCTAGGTCTGAAGTGGGTCTCTTGTACACAGCATATATACGGGTCTTGTTTTTGTATCCATTCAGCCAGTCTATTTCTTTTTGTTAGAGCATTTAATCCATTTACATTTAAGGTAGTTATCGATATGTATGTTCCTATGACCATTTTCTTAATTGTTTTGGGTTTGTTATTGTAGGTCTTTTCCTTCTCTTGTGTTTCCTGCCTAGAGAAGTTCCTTCAGCATTTGTTGTAAAGCTGGTTTGGTGGTCCTGAATTCTCTTAGCTTTTGCTTGTCTGTAAAGGTTTTAATTTCTCCGTTGAATCTGAATGAGATCCTTGCTGGGTAGAGTAATCTTGGTTGCAGGTTTTTCCCTTTCATCACTTTAAATATGTTCTGCCAGTCCCTTCTGGCTTGCAGAGTTTCTGCTGAAAGATCAGCTGTTAACCTTATGGGGATTCCCTTGTATTTGTTGTTTTTCCCTTGCTGCTTTTAATATTTTTTCTTTGTATTTAATTTTTGATAGTTTGATTAATATGAATCTTGGCATGTTTCTCCTTGGATTTATCCTGTATGGGACTCTCTGTGCTTCCTGGACTTGATGACTATTTCCTTTCCCATATTAGGGAAGTTTTCAAGTATAATCTCTTCAAATATTTTCTCAGTCCCTTTCTTTTTCTCTTCTTCTTCTGGGACCCCTATAATTCAAATATTGGTGCGTTTAATGTTGCCCCAGAGGTCTCTGAGACTGTCCTCCATTCTTTTCATTCTTTTTTCTTTATTCTGCTCTGTGGTAGTTATTTGCACTATTTTATCTTCCAGGTCACTTATCCATTCTTCTGCCTCAGTTATTCTCTATTGATTCCTTCTAGAGAATTTTTAATTTCATTTATTGTGTTGTTCATCATTGTTTGTTTGCTCTTTAGTTCTTCTAGGTCCTTGTTAAGGGTTTCTTGTATTTTCTCCATTCTATTTCTAAGATTTTGGATCATCTATACTATCATTACTCTGAATTCTTTTTCAGGTAGACTGCCTATTTCCTATTCATTTGTTTGGTCTGGTGGGTTTTTACCCTTGGTCTTTCATCTGCTGTGTGTTTCTCTGTCTTCTCATTTTGCTTAACTTACTGTGTTTGGGGTCTCCTTTTGGCAGAATGCAGGTTCGTAGTTCCCGTTGTTTTTGGTGTCTGCCCCCAGTGGCTAAGGTTGGTTCAGTGGGTTGTGTAGGCTTCCTGGTGGAGGGAACTGGTGCCTATGTTCTGTTGGATGAGTCTGGATCTTGTATTTCTCGTGGGCAGGACCGTGTCTGGTGGTGTGTTTTGGGGTGTCTGTGACCTTATGATTTTAGGCAGCCTCTCTGCTAATGGGTGGGGTTGTGTTCCTGTCTTGCTAGTTGTTTGGCATAGGGTGTCTAGCACTGTAGCTTGCTGGTCGTTGAGTAGAGCTGGGTCTTAGTGTTGAGATGGAGATATCTGGGAGAGCTTTTGCCATTTGATATTACGTGGAGCTGGGAGGTCTCTGGTGGACCAATGTCCTGAACTCGGCTATCCCACCTCAGAGGCACAGGCTTGACACCCGGTTAGAGCACCAAGACCCTGTCAGCCACACGGCTAGGTACATGGGGAGTTTCTTGCCTTTTGGGAAGTCTGAGGTCTTCTGCCAGCGTTCAGTAGGTGTTCTGTAGGAGTTGTTCCACGTGTAGATGTATTTCTGATGTATTTGTGAGGAGGAAGGTGATCTCCATGTCTTACTCCTCCGCCATCTTGAAGGTCTCTCGTGCTTGCATATTTGTGCCATGTGCTTTCAGGAACACGAAAGTGAATCATCTCCCTTGTCACCCATTATATGGGATGAGATAGGACTACGAACATTGATAGTCTCAAGGACTGATGGTTCTAAGGAACTTCTGGAAAAACTGTTATCAGTAAGCAGAATGAAACACAACATATGACCTTAGAGGGAGTGAATGAGGAAAAAGTTCAGAGGAAAAGGAACTAGTAATCCAGGGCAGGGTGAAGAAAGTGACTCAGCTGTGGCCTTTGGAGACTGGGGTTGCTTGTTCTGGGGAAAAAGAGCTGAGCTTTCAGTACAGCACAGGGACAGACAGGCTCTAGTCAGAACTCTCCTGGGCACCCCGGACTTGGCTTCCCCCTGGTACCACATACAAAATTCCCACATCTTGCTTTTTTTTTTTTTTTGTACACCCAAAAAAACTAGAACCTGAGGAACACCATTGCTCTGTTTACTGGTCCCTAAACCCATACTGCCTTTCCCAGAATAAGGTTCCAAAGGGAGTGAATCTTCCAGGGGTAAGACAGACATTGCTGAGGTGGTTGGCTGAGGAAGAGTATTCTGTCCATCCAATATGCATCTTGTCATTGGCCTGACTAGAGGAAAAGCTCTCCTGCATTTGGAAGAGGTGATAAAGGAAGAGGCCAGTGGGGTGTTTGGATGTCTTGGGCTCCCTATAGTAAGAAAGAGGTAGGTACACGTTAAGCTACTCCATTTTCTTATGACCTTGAGCAACTCAAATTCTTCAAGCCTCAGGTTCCTCATTCTTTAAGTGGGAAAGATAATACCTACCTCAGGGTTGTCACAGGGGCAGAATAAAGAGATTTTTAAGTCCTTAGCATGGTGAATAGCACCGTGATTATGCTCAGTAAGTGCTTGTACCCCTGCCCCTTCCTCACCAAACCTCTCTTCAGCTGGTAAGTGAGCAGAGTGGATGATCCCCAAGACTTTTCTAGCTCTGAGCCTTGAGTCTGCAAAGGTGCTTCAAAGAAGTTCTCAGGGTGACAGGAAAGGCTCAGCCTGTCCATGACCCAGTATCCTCTGCTTTTCCATAAACCTGTCAGGGCAAGGGAGATAGCACCAGAGGTAGACGTGGAGGCCAGGCAGGTAGGAGAAGTGGGGACCAGGTAACTGCTCTCCGGAGCTCCCTGTTATCTGCCTGCACTGGTCTGCCCCTGTGACCACCCAGAGGAGCCCCTGCACCCAGGAGCCCTAAGTAAGTGATTGGACCCTGCTGGACAGGGCCTCCCTGAGGCCATGGCTGTGCCTCACACCTACATTATGGAGGTATCCCTCAATGGCTGGTGCAGTGCCTGGCATACACAGAGGGAGCTCTGGAAATGTCTGTAGCCTGATAAGCAGCCTGATCTTACTCTCAGCTCTGAGCCATTGCCTTCTTGCCAGTCAGCCTGAGCTAACCCCAGAGCAGCTGGGAGTCCTCAGCATGATTCACTGTGTAGAAGAGGAAGGACCAGGAGGGGCATATCTGGAGCAAGAGGAGGGCTCACCTGCACTTAGAGCCCCCTACCCTGGAAACCCATCAGAGACAGCCTGAGGTCCAAATAAGATGGGGCAACCGAGCTGGATCTCACTGGGGGACAAGGAGTGAGACCAGCTGCCCCCTTCAGACCTCTTTGGCTTTAAGGGGGCTTGTGGGGGACACTGTGGTATGATAAGAACAACTCTGGGCCACAGGCAGAATCCTAGGTTCTGGGCCCAGCCCCCCACTAATTTTAGTAGAGCCATTTAATTTGTGTGTGTTCTTGGGCATCTGTGATGGGGACAGTAAAACCTCTCTCAGTAACGTCATCTATACAGTAGGATACTAAGCTGCTGTGAAAAAGAATGAGGGAATAATCATAACAGCTAACCTCTGAGTGCTAACTATGGACCAGGCACTTTTCTGAGAATGCTAGATATCTTAACTCATTTCACCCTCACAACAACCCTATGGGATTAGTATTTGCCCCATTTTAAAGCTGAGAAAACTGAGGTACAGAGATTAAATAATTGCTCCAGATGCCCCCCCATACATACATATGTTTGAATGTGTGTGGGAAAATTGTCTAGTAGGATAGACACCAAACTGTTAATAGTAGTTAACTCTGGAGGAGAGGATTTGGGGGTTTTGTGGTGTTTGAGGGGAGGGGAACAGGAGGACTTTCATTTTTTTACTGTATAGATTCCTCTATTGATTGAAAAAAGTTTTTACCATTATCATTTAAGAAATTTAAGAAAATGAATACGGATGTCACAACTCACTGTAGCTTTCAGACTCAAATGCAGAAGTGCATAAGCAGTGGCACGGGCTCCCAAGGCAGAGGACACTCTCCATTCCCAGAAATCCTTTGGCTGCAGCCAGTTCCCAGGAGCAGGGAGAGGGAAGGAGCCACCCAAGCTCAATTACAACCCCAACCCTGGCCCCTAGAAGACCCCCGGCAGCCTGGGCAGGATGATCTGTTACATCATGGGCCCAAGGGTCACTTGTGAAGTCTTAGGACTATGGGGTGGAACCACTGGCTCTGAGAAGTGAGCTGTTTGCATCCTTGAGCTATCTTTTGGTCTTCTTAAGTAAATCATGTCCTTTATCTGATGACTAGGGGAGTAACCTCTCACAGCTGGGCAGTCGTTGGCAGTTCTCCCTTTAGTTCTGCATGCCTGCATCTTTTGGTCTTAGCCGTGTTTTGTGGACTCCATGACACTGAGTTCTGTTTTTGAATCAAGTCAAGGCCCTGTCCATTTTCAGAAGAATTCAGCTAGTACTCATTTATGCCTCTGATTATGGTGTCTGTCTTTCGTTATCCCTTGGACCTGCCTTCGTTACATAATTCTTTTGCTTCCGTTCTCCCATATTTGATTTCTGTAGAGGACTTTGTGTTTTCTGGATCCTTCTAAATTAGGTCAGAGGAGAACATTACCTCATCTTTCTAGTTTTTAAAACTGGTTTTTACCTTAAAAAGCTTTAACAGAATGTTTTTTATCATTCCTGCTATTAACTTCTATGAACAATTAAGTTATATTTTAATCTTGCTTTAGAGAAATGTGGATTTAAGTGTTTCATCCCCAGTCTTACTCAGCCCTTGGTGTTATATAGCTGTCGAAAAAACCCTGTCAAACCTCCCTATTTACTCCCCTAGTGGTTCTCACGATATCGTATCTGATACACCATTTAATGAGACCTCATGCTGTTAAACAGGACCTCAGTTAGTCTTTCAGATCATATTCCATTTGGTGGTTTAGTTTACTGAGCTACTCCCTTCCCATTGGACATCCAGATTATGGCTTCCTCATAGGGTTGCTGAGAGAATTAAGTGAGAAAGCATATTAGGGAACCTGGTCCTGGGCCTGACTCAGAGGGGAACTCCATTTCTTTGTTTGCTGACCCCCTCCTTCAGCCATTCCAGGTAATGGCATTCTTGTCCCCCAGAAAACTCAGCCGTAACTGCCTCCCCTCCTCATCTGGGGGCCATTGCATTACATCCCCAGAAGTCTGTGCCTTCCAAAAGTGTCAGCCTCTCCTAAACCCAGACCAGCTGAGACTCTAGTTTCTTATAAAGTGATGTGATAAGGTGACAATCCTTCATTGGGGTCACTGACACTGACGAGGTAGCCGTATCTGCTGGATGTCAGCAGATCCGAAGGTAATAGGAATTCAGAGACGTTCTTTCCTTCTGAAGATGCCATCTTTAGGAAGGTCTGATTGTGGAAGGGGAATATAGCTCAAGTCTGGACCAGTAGAATGTGGACTCCAGCCCAGAGATGAGTTTGTACAATTGACCTTCTTTATCCTTCAAGGTTTAGCTCCCTCCTCCAGAGACCTTTCCTGAACTCCCTCACGGCTCTCCCACTCATCTTGGCATTTAATCAATTACTTATTGTGTAATGTAATTTATGCACCAAAAAGCCTGTGAGAATCTGCTCTGTGCCCGGCACTCTGCTAGGCAGTGGAGAAACAACAGTGAACAGCAAGGGCCCAGGCCCTACCTTCTAGGAGCTTATAGCATAACAGGAAAGACGGACCTTGAACAAGCACTGTGCTTGCAAGTGTGATGAATTACTGCACTTTTTCCCCAGAGCTGGGCTAATTTTCCACTCCCAGAGGGCTGGGGTGTATTGGGTTGGCCAAAAAGTGCCTTCGGTTTTTAAGTAAACACAAAAGACACATTTTTCATTTTCACCAAGAACTTGATTGAACAACATAT
The DNA here is from genome assembly GCF_028564815.1 of Eubalaena glacialis. Classification (NCBI taxonomy): domain Eukaryota; kingdom Metazoa; phylum Chordata; class Mammalia; order Artiodactyla; family Balaenidae; genus Eubalaena; species Eubalaena glacialis. The sequence goes on along the minus strand of NC_083717.1, from coordinate 106,568,666 downwards.
TCACCCTTTTGTTCCACTACCTTCTGCCATTTTTCAGGCAACTTCATAATTCCGTCTTCCCAAGATTTTTTATCTTTTTGAGCCAAGAACTGTTCCAGGTGCCTTTTATAGTCCTCCAGGGAATTGAAATTTTTTCCATTAAGAGAATTTTATAAAGACTGAAACAAATGAAAATCCAGAGGTGCAATGTATGTTGAATATGTCGGATGAATCAGAACTTCCCAGCCAAGCTGTAACAATTTTTGCCTGGTGATCAGAGAAACATGTGATCTCGCCATTATCCTAATTGAATTGGATAATTGCAATTAATTAATTAATTGATAGCTGCAATTAATTGTTTGGTTTTCTGGAAGGAACTCATAATAGAGGATTCCCTTCCAGTCCCACCATGTTTACAATGTCACCTTCTTTGGATAAAGACTGGCCTTTGGTGTGGTTGCTGGTGGTTCATTTCGCTTGCCCAAGATCTCTTCCATTCCACATTATTGTACAGTATCCACTTTTCATCGCCTGTCACAATTTGTTTTAAAAATGGAACATTTTCATTATGTTTCAGTAGAGAATCGCGTGTGGAAATACAGTCAAGAAGGTTTTTTTCGCTTAACTTATGTGGAACCCAAACATCATTAACATAACCAGCCTGGTGCAAATGATTTTCAATGCTTGCTTTGGATATTTTGAGTATGTTGGCTATCTCCGGCGTGGTATAACGTTGATTGTTCTCAGTTAATGTCTCCATTTTATCGCTATCAACTTCAGCTGGTCTACCTGACCATGGAGCATTGTCCAGCGAGAAATCTCCAGCATGGAACTTCGCAAACCACTTTTGACACGTTCGATCCATCACAGCACCTTCTCCATACACTACACAAATCTTTTTTTTCGTTTGTACCTTTCTTGAAATAATAAAGCATAATATGCTGAAAATGTTGCTTTTTTTCTTCCATCTTCAATATTAAAATGGCTACACAAAAATTCACCAATTTTGATGTCTTTTTTTAAATGCACGCTGATACGACAGCTGTTACATACAATCTAACAACATTGTTTCAAATGAAGTTAAAGACAACTAAGTGCTACTAGAGCCATCTTACGGAAAAAAAGGAATGAGCCTTTTAGCCAACCCAATATCTTGCATTCCTTTTGGGTCCTGTGGGCTCTAACGTGATCTGTCACAGCAGTTGCTCAATAAATACCATTTGAATAATTAACAATGAGAAACAGATTATGAAAATGTTTGTTTCTTTTCTTAATTTAGGTATAATTGACATATAACATTTATATTAGTTTCAGGTGTGCAGTGTAATGATCCAGTATTGTGAGACGATCACCACAGTAAGTCTAATTAATATCTGTCACCTTATATAGTTACAAAATTTTTTTCTTGTAATGAGAACTTTAAAAATCTACTCTCTTAGCAAGTTTCCAATATGCAATACAGTATTATTAACTAGAGTCACCAAGCTATAGTTTGCTTCTTGATTGCCTTCTCTTTCTATACCATTAGAGGCACCAGGATGGAAAGAGCAGAGATTCTGAGATTTCATGGGACCTGGGTTCAAATCCTGATTTTACTTGTTACTTCTTGGATGTTTATGGGCAATTTGCTCTCTGAGCCTCAGGTGCCTTCTCTGTAAAATGAAAGCAACAGTACCTTCTCCAAAGAGTTATTGTGAAGATTAAATGAGGCAATTTATGTAAATGTGGTATAGGATCTAAAACACATACAAACTTTTAAATGTTAGTTTCCTTCCCCTAGCCAATTGAACCTTGGATGGGAGGCCAAAGAAGTTGTTTTCCTAATATAGGACTTCCATTCATTTAGGATAATGAGTGCAGAGGGGAACAGTAAAATTTTAGGTCTGGATGGGGTCTTAGCCTAATCCCTTTATTTTCTTGGTGAGGAAATTGAGGCCCAGAGAACTCAGGTGATTTCCCTAGGGTCGCACAATGATTTTAGTAGTAGGGCTGGAAACAGAACCCAGGTCCCGACCCAGCATCCAGTGCATTTTGGGCAGTTTCTCCTAGAATTTTATTGCCAGCCTCTCACTCTCAGAAAAGGGAATGCCTTCATGTTACAGTTCATCTGAAGTCTCTCTCCAGGGAGGAAGATAATTCCTGAGAAGTCAACTGGAGAGGTACCCAGACTCTTTACAACTTCCTGGAGACTGGGCGGGAAGGTGGCCAGCTCTCCTTGTTGCATTCCAGGAAAGGCCAGGATAGAGTGACTTCCAGATGATCTGGGGGCCTGATGTCCCTAGAGGGTAAGGCAAACCTCCTCCTCCCCCTTCCTGGGGAGATGGGAAGGGAAGGGAGCAGTCAGCACAGGACAGTCAGAACATGCCACTTAGCATCACTCAAGCCCCAAACACTCCAAACTCCTCAGAATATGGAGCTCTGGCTCCTGGAGCCTCAATTTCTCTTAATAACAATAATAACGATGACAACAACAATAATATTATGAAGTGCCAGGCACAGTTAAAGGCTATCATACATTATCTTTGCCTGCACACTTGCAGCCTGCTTTTGAGAGGCAAGATAAAGTGGTAGTTAAGGGCCTGGTCTCTGATTAGAACTTTCTTGGCTCAAATCTAGACCTCTCACTTACATTCTGGGCAATATTGGGCAAGTTATTTAAGCCTTCTTTGTGCTTCAGCTTCCTTATCTATAAAAAGGGAAGAATGGTAATATCTACTGCATAGGTTGTTCTAAAGATTAAGTGAGTTAATACATATGAAGCATTCACAATAGCACTAGGCACACAGCAAGCTCTGTGTGCATTAGTTGTTAATATCTTAGAGTCACTTCAGGGGCCTTCCCTTAATCATCTTATCTAAAGGGTCCCCTTTAGTGACTCACTATCAGATTATTGTTTTATTATTTTCAAAGTTCTTTATCATGATCTGGAATTATCTTCCTTTTTTTTTTTTACTTGTTTCTTGTCTGTTTGCTCCCACTAACAGGTAAGTTTCATGGGAGCTGGACCTCGCCTGGGAATAGACGCTCAGCACATATTTGTTGAATTGAATTGAATTATATCATTGGGGTCTTCCCAAACTCCTGGAAGCAGATACTCATGTTATTCCCGCCTTTATGAAGAAGCAAAATGAGGCACTGAGAGCTCCTTTGTTTGCTCAAGGTCACCCAGCTGGTGGCCCAGTTTGACTCAGGTCAAACCCAATTTGACTCAAGAGCCCTCACTCTTTTTTTATATATATATTTATTTATTATTTTTGGCTGTGTTGTCAAGAGCCCTCACTCTTAATGATTATGCTAGATTGGCTCCTCTTACTCAAAAATTCTTAGCAAGTGGGTGGGAAGGTTGCCACATCTTATCAACTTTCTCCCCTCTCAAATGGTGCTGGATCTGGAAAGTTCGAAAAAAAGACAAAGAGCTAGGCTTCACTTCTTTCTTCTAGAGCTTGGTCTCAGCACCTCCCCATCCTTGTGCACTCCCTTCCCACCTGACCCTGAAGCCCTTCCATCCAGTCTCATCCTCATCTTCTCCATCTCCAATCCTATCTCCATCTAATCCCACCTGATTGCTTTTCCATCCCTGTTCCATTCTCATCCGCATTCCTATGTCTATGAGGCAGGGCTTGGGTTGGGCTCTGTCCTAGGGCCTGAGACCTATATCTGTGACCTGGAGCAGAAAAGGTTTGCTTTCTTTCTCACTGTCAACATAATAGTTTCCGTGAAGTTTTTCTGAGTCATCTTTCCCTAGTCCTCTTTTTCTGAGACATTTTTGTGGCCTCCCACGTTTACATATGTTCCAGAGTCTAACCTCTCCCCTATACCTATTTGTGCAGTGACCTCATTTTCTCAATCCAAAGGCACATCGCCTGCTGGCTGCCTGATCTTGCCTTTCGATCCACTTTCCAAGAAGTCTTGGCTACAAAGTCCCAGGAGGGGTGGGGCCCACTGAGGTTCTGGTGAATGACCAGGCTGAAAACACTTCTATCCTCTCTGCAAGTCCTTGACTTTTATCACAGCAACAAGTGGGTTTCTGGAAACTGAGCAAGATTGGACAGCAGCCAGATCATATGAATACATGCTTATAGCTGATATCTAGAACTTGGCTGGGGTTTGGAGTCGGGACTAACGCCAGGCAGCCTAAGAGCCCCCTGAGGCTACTCAAGATCATGATGGCACATCCCTCTGTCCAGCTGGACAGGCAATTGGCATCGTCTGGGCTCTGGGTAAAAGTGATCACGGAGTCTTTAGGAGACCCTCACTCAGGCTCAAGAATGGTAGGGAGGATAAGGCTGAGTAGAGGATATTATGGACAATCATGACAGCCATGTTAACAATATCATCTGGTCTAGCAAGGGTAGATGAATTAGGATGAGACAGATAAATATTTTGAGTGGTCTTTAGAAAGGAATAAGGAAAGAATTGATGGGCCAGATTTGGGAATATAGCTAAGGCTGAGACTTAAGGGGCTGGAGTTTGGGATTAGTGACTGGTTGTAGACCCAGTGAGGGGCAGGAGGGCTGGAGGCCTGTAGGCCTGATGCTGTTAGGAAATAGGTAGATTAATAATCAAAATATATTGCAATTGTATAATATATTCTCATAAATTTTCTCATCTGTATAATTTTCTGGGCCAGTATCACTATCTGTCTTCCTAATACCCACACAGACATTTTAATACATGAGAAAACAGGCTCAGAGAAGTTGAGGGATTTTCCTCTGTAGCTACATATAGGCAAAGTTGGCACTCGTATCCAGGTCTCTTAGCTCCTAATCTGGTGCCCTTCCCGTTCTGTCAGAGAGATTCCTTCAGTACAGAGGGTAGGGAGCTAAAGGCATCTGACCTGTCAGAAGAGGTAGAGTATGACCAGTGAGGACAGAAGCCTGGGGCAGGAATGTGGAGATGGCCTGAAACTCTCCCTGCCACAGGTCCTATTGGCTGGAGGACGCTATTACCCGGCAATTTTACTCCTAGATACATACCCAAGAGGAATGAGTGCATTATGTTCACCAAAAGATAAGTCCTAAGAAAGTTCATAGCAGCTTTATTCATAATTATCAAAAACTAGAAACAATCTAAATGTCTATTAACAGAAGATTTGATAAACAAACTGTGGTACATCTCTATAATAGAATATGACGCATCAATAAAAAGGAACAAACTACTGATATATACAACATGGATGAATCACAGAGACATTGTGCTGAGTAAAACAAGCCAGTTTCAAAAGAGTACATTCAGTATGACCAAATGAATCTGGAGTGATAACAAAAAATCACATCTGTGGTTGCTTCTAAGGCCTGGGGAGACTGACTGGAAGGGGTACAAGGGAAGTTTCTGGGGTGATGGAAATGTTCTATATCTTGATTTGGGTAGTAGTAACACATGTAGTACATGGTAACTTTAAGATCTGTACACTTTATGCAAATTATACCTTTTGTTTTTTTTAATTAAAGCTTAGCTTTTGAGGAAAGAGCCAGTTGAAGAAGGAAAAGGAAGGATCTTAAAGAGTATGGAGGTGATGTCCCAGATTGGCTCCTGTGGAAGGTGACCAACTGTCCTGATTTGCCTGGGACTGAGGGGTTTCCTAGGACAAGAGGCTTTCAGTGCCAAGACTGGGAGAGTCCTGGGCAAACTGGGACAGTTGGTCATCCAAGTCCTGTGGAGGAGGGGAGCTGAGTGGGAACTCTGGATGATTGGCAGAGAGGCTGGACTCCCTTGGTACCAGAGCTGAGGGGCTGCTCCAGCAGGCTAAGAGAAGGGCCAGCCAAGAGGTGAGGGCAGCGGGCGTTGCTGGTTGCTCCTCAGGGTTCCTGATCCTCTAGGAGCAGGAACGGGTTGGGGGGTAGAGCTGGAGGGAAAAGGCCTTGGAGACTGAATTGAGGCAGGCAGGCCATCCAGGTTTAGCATTGCAACTTCTAAGCTGGGCTCTGAGGAGATTCTCACTCTGAACCCTCTCTTCACACCAGGTATCCCCACCCTGTCCTCCCTCAAATGCCTAGGCCTAGAAAATACCAAAGCAATACATTGATTTTCTGGAAGGAAAACAGACATGGGGACTATCAGAGGAAAATGCGGTTGTATCTCTTCACCTCCATAGTTGTCACAGGGCAGGGACTGTTCCCTCCCTACTTTGTCTGCCACAGCCTGTTGTGGCTTAAGCTAGAAGGGTCTCCTCTATCTTCTCAGAGGCTGGGACAGATGGGGTAATGAGGGAGAGGCTCTTCCAGCTCTCCAGCTGAGGCCTGAGGTGAATTCTGACAGAAGCTGCTGGCAGGGCTGGTCCATGGAGGGATCAGGAACCAGGGAGGGAGGGCTCAGAAGTTCTCATAGTGGTGCACAAAGTGGGCCTGGTCCTTCCTGTTGATGAGCTGACAGGCCTTCTCTACATTCTTGGTCATTCCTGGAGGGCCGCAGCTAAACACCCCGATCTTCCTCACCTGTCAAGTGTGGGGGTGGGGGCAGTGGTTGCAGAGAAGGAGAGGCCTGTGGGCTTCCTCCCCAGGAGGGAGCTGCTTCTCAAGCCTGGCTGGAATGACCAGGGCATTGACCCCAGGCCCTGAGGAGGAGGCTTGAGTTGGGGAGGCAGGGAGTGGGGTTTAAAGCCCTTCTCCAATGCTTGACCCCATCCTGAGGTCCTCTGCTCAGTACCCAGCTGAAGGCTGCTTGAGGGCCAGGAAGTCCTGGCAGGGGAAGGATGGGTCGGGGTGGGACTGACCTTTGGGTGGACCTCCTGCAGAGAGTTGAAGAAGGGCTCGAAGGGGGGTCGGCCAAAGTGGGTGATGGAGCGCAAGCCCGTGAACAGACTCCGGTTCAGCACCTTCTGGAAGTGCCGCTCACAGATGTACTGGGGGAGGGAGTAGAGGAGGAAGGTCACAGCCAGGCAGAGCCAGGGTCAGCTCCTAGTCCAGATGGTGGTCCACCCACCTGCCTTGGCCATCCTTACCCTGTCAACCCACGTACCCACTGAGCTGCCCTGTCTGGCCGGCCCTGACGTACCAGCATGGTGGTCCTGAGGTCAAACTTCTCAGCCAGCTGGGTGATGTAGATGTGCACGGACACCAGGTCCTGGTGGTCATTCTCCTCCACCTCCCGGATGATGTCAGCCAGCCACTCAAACTGCCGCTGGGTCCGTGTCACCCAGATGAAGTAGATCTGGGGACACAAAACTAGGGCTCTGACTCAGCTCAGCTCAAGGTTCCTCCACCCAGATGCTTATACTGAGATGGTGGGAAGCCCTGGACCACCCACAGGCACCAAACCTCTGGCAGGACCCACAGGCCTGATCCAAGGCTTCTAGCCACAGATCCCAGCAGAGGCTCTTCTGGCTATACCTCCTACCCTCCCTCAAATGTTTGCCATTTGGGCAACTGGGTATGAATGGCCCCAGCAGAACCAGTTGCCTAGGAGCCAGGGACTTTTTATCATGCTACTCTGCTGGGATGTGGGGACACAATCAGGCTGTCTGTCCCCATTTCTCTGAAGAATGGGAGAGGGACACTCACCTTTTTACAGAGCATTTGGCTGCCTAAGGATGACTTGAAGACCAGGTCTTTGAGGATGGAGGCAAAGGGGGTGACCCCAATGCCCCCTCCCACCAGCACGGACACCTCAAACTTATGCCACTCCTGGTGGCCCTCTCCAAATGGTCCATCGAGGTACAGCTGCCAACAGAAGAGGAAGGTGAGATGAGCCTGGCCCTTCCCCAGCTCTGAGGTTAGAAATGGGGGGGCAGGGAGGACAGGGAGAACTAGTTTCTTTGAGGCACCCCAGCTCTCTCCCAGTCTGGCTTTGGGGTGGCTGGAGCATCTTATCCCAAGGTCGGGGAGGGTGGGGACCTTCTGTCAATGCCAGAACCCCAAAAGTGGTTCCCAGTGATGGGCACCTTTGGATGTTTGGCACAGCTGTCACCCGTCGGGGGTGAGTAGATCTCCCTGAGGCGGGTGGTCCAGGGTCCTACTGCCCGGATGTGCAGGCTAAGCGTGTCCTCGTGGGGCGCAGAAGTCAGGGTGAAGGGGTGGTACTCGTTGGTCCCCAGAGCCAGGCAGGCGATCCGCACCCACTGTCCTGACTTGTACTCAAAGCCTTGGGGCCGCTGGAACTCGAGGTGGGTCACTCCTGGGGGTCATGGGCAGGGAGGGGCAGGGATCAGAGGGCTTGCTCCTGGTACCTGAGGACTGGCAGGTACCCTGTCCTCTCCACACACCTGAGGCACAGGGAGTGGTCACATGATCTGAGCGAGTATGGCTTCTGGGGCTGGGAGTTGGAGTGCCCCCTTCTCTGTTTCCTGGGTAACTCAAGAGCTGGGCTTCTCCGCTCTCCTGTTCCAGCCCCTCCCCTCCTCTTTGCTGCTTCTTCCCACTAAGGGCCCAGGCCTGATACCACTGTCCTGGATACCAGCTTACTAGGTCAGGGGACCTCAGGCTCCCCAGGTACCATCTCAGTGTTTGCCAAACCTCCACCGTATGAGGGTTACCTTTATGGTGGGCCATATCAGCACACCTCCTGCACTATCATTTATCTAACATTTTTCTTTAAATTGACTTACTTTTTCAATTCAATTTACCTTGAGAAGAACATTTAGGTCACTAAGGTGAGTAGAAAACCAGTATCATGTGCTCTATCTAGCTCCAGAGGCCAAGCTCTTAACCAATACCCTACATTGCCTTGCTTAAGTATCATGTGGTCTAAACAGAAGGTACCATGTTTTATCAAATTTTAGCTGGATACTGTTTGTTGCCTGACCACAGCTGAGCCTCAGGCTTGTTCTCTCTTTGTGGAAAAAGGAGTTTCGCAAGTACTGGAGGATGCAGAAGGCATGCTAATACCATGCTGAGACTTTGCTCTTAAATAATCTTGATTGAAATAAAGCTGAAGTGAGGTTAATTTTCTTACTATGTGAGTCCTGAAGGTTAGCCCGCCCCTTGTCACTTAAGTCATCTTCCACCACCCTTTACATTGATGTGAATCCCCACTCTGGCCAACACTGACTCTCAACAACAGACTCTTGCAGTCTGGGCCATTTATCTGTCTCTGAAGAGAGGTTATTCTGAGTGAAGGAATGGGAGAGGGATGTATGGTTCCCCGCCCTGCACCCAGGCCACACGTGCGCGGGTCTTTCTTGTCCTTAAACCCCTCTGAATGCACTTTCAGCCTCCTCTTCTCATAGTCACTTCTCACTGTCCGCAAGTCCTCCTGGGAACTAAGCACAGCTCTTTTGGGGGCTGCAGTTCCATCAGGAAAGCTGCAGGGGTCCCTGAGAGGCTAACAGAGGCAGCAATGGGATGAGGAGGCCTGGGGAGCTGTCTCCCCACGTCCCATGAGTTGACCTCCAATGCTCCCCACCCAGGGTCAGGCCAGGCCTGGTACCTGAAGGCAGCAGTTCTGCTTTCACCACGCCTATCTCCACCTTCTTCCGGCTCAGGCTCACCAGCTTATCCCCCACATAGATAAGTGCTGGCACCAGGAAGTAGATGTGGAAACGGGGCAGTTGGATCAGAGCGAAGCTGCCGTGAATGATGAGCTGGAGACATGGCCAGTTAGTATAGCTCAGGCCCAGCTGGCCCCCTTCCTGTACCCACCCTACCCAGATACTTCCTGCCTGGGCCCTGGGCCTGGGCAGGGTAGATGGGGCTGGCATAGGCTCCATAGACTGTGGTCTCAGATCTCGGGGTCTCAGTCTGAGATCTTGCGTCCAATTCACCCTTCTCCCTCCCCACATCATGAGTGCTCATCTCTGCCCTGTGGCCTGGCCCTGCCCAGAGGAGTCCCTCACCAGCACGTAGAGCAGGATGTAGAGGTGGTGGGTCAACCAGAAGCCCCGGAAGCTGCGGCGCCGGAAGTGGTGGGAGGCGAAGATGTACATGATGGCGAGAACCAGGAGCAGGAGCACCCCTGTCATACCTGGGGGCAGCGGGGACAGGGTCAGAGAGTCCCTGGTCTCGGGACCTCAGCCTGGGCTGAGAATACCAGAGGGCATTTCCCCATTCCGCTCTTCTTCCCTGACCTCTCTCATCCCTCCCTGGCTCCCAGAACAGCTTGCCCAAAGAAGCTGGAGCTGAGGCTTGTGCTGGAGGCTGCAAAGGGAACCTATGACCACTATAGACAAGTGTGTATTCATGGGAAGATGAGGACAAAAGCAAAAGTCCTCAGACAGAAACCCCAGACTCCACATACAGTCTACTCTTTACCTGGGACTGTCTGGAAGAACCACCAGTAGAACTTCTGGGGAAGCTTGGACCTGTAGGACAAAGACACCCAGAGCCTCAGGCTGGGGAAGGAGGGGCTCCTCCACTGTTGCAATGTGACTCTGTTCCTGACGGCCCTGAATGCGGAGGTTACTGGGCCTCGACCCAGATGGCCAAGGATCCTTCCAAAGAACATGGCACCCAGCCTCCTGCAGTTCCACCCTCTGATCTCAAAGCAATTCTTCCTCCTGTGTTATCTTGAATTCTCCTTCTGCAGCTGACCTTTGCTTCCTTGAGTGCTTGGTTCATATTCTGTAAGCTCCATGAGGGCAGGGAGCTTACCTCCATGCTCTATCCCTATGCTCAAACAATGCCCAGCAGAGAGTAAATGCTCAATAAATATTTGTTGAACGACTGCATGTATCTTGGCATCCCAACTCTTTGGCTCCTGGATGGACACACAGGACGTGTTCCACAATTATTTGCCCAGTGAATGGACAGTAGGCTGAGATAGCAAGCTATGTGTCAGGTACACGTGAGAAAGAGCCTCCGACTTCATCTCCCAAACTCCTTTCCTGGCCAATTACGGCCTGCTTCCTTCCTGAGGGCAAGGAAGTCATCTCTCAGCTTCTCCAAGGACGCTAGCTTCTCGCCCTCACTTAGTGAGAGAGTAGAGGGTCTAGGGCCATCTACCTCTTTTCTGTTGTACCCTGAGGCCTGCCCCAGGATTCCCAAGGGGGACCCTCCCCAAAACTGACCCATCATTCACAAAGACGCTGGGGAAGATGCAGGCCAGCAGGCTGAGGGGGCTGACTGAGAAGATGTAGACATTCACCGCATGGCCAGCACTGTGCAAAACTGAAAGACACATCCTATTAGAGACGTCTCCAGGGCCAACTCTACCTCCAGCCCCGAGGAGAGCAGGAAGTATAAGTAGCTCCAGTCTCCCCACTGCCTCCCCCACAGCTCAACCCAGGGGGCTGCAGCAGTGGCGAGCGTGCCCGGGAGCCACATACTGGCCAGGACGACAGCAGCCATGGCGATCCAGCGATGGAAGTCCACGGCGGCGTCGAAGGGTACGTAGCGGTTGAGGAAGGTCTCTCGCAGGAAGGTGATGAGGTTGCGGCACATGGTGAGCAGGATGTAGGAGAACATGAAGGAGACGCTGGCCGCCGTGCCCCGCGACAGGATGATGCCCACGAGGGTGGTCTCTGCAATGCCCGAGGGTGGCGAGGCAAAGGCATAGTCTGGGGGCACAGTGGGGGTGGATCAGCACAGCACAGAGGCCTGGACCCCAGTCAGAACAGCTGGGCTCCCCCATCCAGACGCCTGAGGATCAAGAATAACAAGCAGAAGGCTCTCACATCTCCCCTCCCACTGCCCACAACCTGGAACTCTCCGTACAGTAAGCACGCTCCACAAACAGTCCGGCACAGATGGCTGAGAAGATTGCCACGCCCACGATGTGCCGCCGGTAGTTCTCCACGAAGCGCTTGTACTGCTGCAGCTTCTGGGCCAGGAAGCCCCGCTGCATCTTCTCCTGCAGTGCCTCTGTGTATAGCCGGGGAGGGGGTACCACTGCCCTGCAGCAATGGGAGGCAGGTGGCCTGAGGTCAGGGCACCCTGTTCTCCCCTAAATGCCACCCTGTGAAGGAGACCTGGTGATCTGGTAGCGGTCAGAATGGGCCACAACAGATGAAAGAAAAAGCTTTTGGGGGGTAGAATCCCACTCTGCCAAGCCTTTACCTCTCAGCTTTATTTGCCCTATCCACCCACTCTTCCATCTCCCCACTACTCCATCTCCACTTCCTCCTATCTGTTCTGTCCTTCCTTCTTCCTGCTCCCTGCACAGGCCTCACTGCTGTGCCCAAAGCAGGCAGGAGCCAGGAGACCCCTCACTGCCTGGTGTTGCATCTGAGTGCCAGGCCCCTTGCCTGAAGATTAGGGTGCAGAGGTTGAAGAGTCATTAACTCAATAGCCTGCCAATCCGGTCAGGGACACATGGAATGAGTCTCAGGATGGTTCCTTGTGTGTGGAGGTGTGGGCAGACCAGAAACCCTGAGACTTCTCCCCATGTCTCCTTGGGTCAAGGGTCTGGGAAACACTTACTTTTTGCCAAACCTCTTCTTCAGCCCAGGGCCTCCCAACTCTGGGGCTTCTGAGACAGGGAGCCCCACTCCCTGAGGGCAAAAACTGAGAAGAGAAAAATGGGTCTCATTCTCCCCTTGTCTTTGCAGCCAGGAGAAGAACTGCCAAGTCAGAGTTGGGGCTGGTGTAGGAGGGGATAGATCCTGGGACTCATTTCTGTCCACAGAACCTGCCCATAAAACCGGTCGGAAAGAAGCCAGGCAGAAGGCAAGACAGAAGGAATGAATATGATCTGGTCATATGTTCTGTAGAATGATTCTGTCCTGGAGGGGCAGGGAGAGAGCCAGGCTCCTGAGCGGTAAGGGGTATGTGTGTGAGGCAGCTGGAACTCGGGCTAGAACAACCGTGCGCTGAGAGCTACTTTCAGAGCAAATGTCTGGCCCAGGGGCTGATTCCACCAGCCCTACTCCTTCATTTCTCTGCAGAGGACCCAGCCGGGGCACCTCCCAGTGCCCCGTTCCCACTCACCGTTTCCCAGAAGTCCGAGTGATGAATGACACTCGACAGCTGACGTTTGGTTTAAGAATGTCTCCAATACCTGGGGAGAACAAGAAGCTGGACAGGCTTCCCCACGAGGGAGAAGACTGTCCTAGGAAGGCTGCCATGGCACTTGCCAGTGACTTGGTCATGTCCCCATCTCTCTCTCCAGCCTTGCTCCCCTCACTGCCCACACCGAGCACCCACTGTACACAGGGCGGCGGCCACTGCTAGACAATGTGGCAACTGAGTGCAATTAGAAAAGGGGCCCCCCTCCAGGCGGATGCAACCCTGCAGGTCCTTTGTGTAGAGAAAATAGGGCCTCTTCCTCTGGCCGGACACACCCCAGACCAATGCACATGGTTGGTGTGTAGCATGTAGGCTGGACTTCAGCCTGCCCTGAGCCCCCAGTGGGTATCTTTGTGCATAAATTGCACAAGTGTATGTGATGCCCTTGATTACACGTGCCGGCTCTCTACTAGGCACCAAGGACTAAAAGAGAAATAAGACCTGAGTGCTATGCACCAGGAACTCTCATTTTGAAGACACGCCCATTCCTGACGCCTTCCAAACTCACACACCTCCACCTCCACCCTTGACGCAGAGCTGGGTGCGGCGGAGCTCGTTGTCGTGGTCCCGCAGCATGAAGTGGAAGTCCTCCCACGTCAGCTCCTGCTTGTCCTGGAAGCCTGACTCCCGGAACATGGACTCCACCACCTCGGCCAGCTGGGCCTTGGACAGGCAGTTGTTGGAGATCTCGATGAAGGACCTGGGCAGGGGGAGGGAGGAGAGACGAAAGCAACCTGTCACCCGGCAAGGTCAGGTTCAGGCAGGTGCTGGGTGGGGCAGGCCCTGGCCTATCTAATGTGGTTACCAGTGACCCAGGAAATGGCACTGAGAAGGTGTTCATCCAGCCTGCCGCTGACGCTAAGCTGGGTGGGGTGGCCAAGGGCTCAAAAGGCAGAACAAAATTGAAAGTGACCTTGACCAGTTAAAGAAAGCAGCCCCCAAACAGGGGGGCATCTACAGCTGGGATGAATGTCCACTTAGTGTAGGGACTTGTCCACGTGTGCCATGGCGCTCTCACGTGGCCCGCTCTCGTGTTGATACCTCCCACACCACCGCCGGGCACCCCGTTCATGGTCCAGCGGGGGGTTGGGAGGGGAGATGTAGCTGCACTGGCTGCTGCTTCCTTGTGCCAACAGCCTGGGGCATAGGCAGGAGTATCTCCGCACCCAATGTGACAGCACCCACAGTGGCAGCTACAGTGGCCATAACTCTTTTCTTAGACTGTGCTTTGGGACAAAAGCAAACAAACATGCAAGTTTGTGTGAGTCCAGCGGAAAAAGACCTTTGCGTGCATGGCACAGCAAGCACTGCCATCACATTAAACAAACACATCATCCCACTTGCTCAGGGTGAGACTGAGCAAGAGCCACACTGAGTACAGGCCGAGGAGGTGGACCTCAGCCCCTGGGGGCAGAGACCGTCTCCTAGAGGGTCCTGCAGCAGCACGCCCAGCGAGGGACAACTGCAATGCACTTCGCCCTAGCCCTTTCAGAAGCCCATGTCCAGTTGTGGTATCTGGACTGTAAAGAATGTGGCAGTTAAGGTGAAAGCTGAAAGCAATGAGGAGGCTTACAGGGGTAGAAGAGTTAAAAGGGTCTGGGCTGTTCTATGCATTCTGTTTATTCATTTGCTTATTTGTTTCATCTGATTCAGTTAACTATGTATTGAATGCCTGCTATGTGCCAATCACGGTGCGGAGGAGGGGATTCAGCAGGGAACAAAGAGAGATATGAACCCTGTCCTTATAGAGCTGCAGGCAGCTGTGTTACTGGAGCATGGTCTTCAGGAATAAGTCTATGAGTTCAAAACTGGTCTTTATCGGCACACCACAACCAGAAATGGCTTAAGAAGCAGGAAGAGAGAAGGGTTGGAATATAGAAGAACTTTCCATGTTTCTCCTCCTGCCTGTCATGGTGATTAATACTGGCAGTGACCCAGGGCATCCATCCTCCATGATTCATTATCTCACTGTGTAAAGCACAGCATTTGAAGAGTTAGCAAAGACCCAAAGGCATCCAGAAGGGGTTAGTGGGCTTTGTTACTGGTCATCTTGATGTTGGTTGTCTTTTGTAACTAGGGAGAATTTTCTGGTGGTGTTGGCATGGCAAATACAGACCCTCCTGGAGGCAGGGGCCTGGCCAGACAAACTTCTGAAGCTGGATGCTCTGAGTGTCTAGGATATAGTACCTAGGCCACGTCTCAATGCAGATGGCTTCATAACCTCCTCGCCTACCCTCCTCTGACCTGACCTGTTTTCCTGTTTAAAATATCAGGAAGTCTCAGGACTGGAAAGGCCCACCCCATACCGCATCATGGTAAAGAACTCGTCCTTGGAGAGGAAGCCATTCCCATCAAGGTCATACATGGTGAACATCAAGCGGGACTTGTCCTCTGGGGAGCCTGGGAGGAGATAGGGGGATGCCCGTCACCTCTCTGCTGAAAGACACCTGACTCCTGGGATGGTCCACCATCCCCCTACCTTTCATGAAGACCACCAGGACGTCCAGGAACTCCCGGAAGGACAGGTAGCCATTGCCGTCCTTGTCAGCCAGAGAAAACATGGACTCCACAAACATGTCCTGGGGCTTGAGGCCCAGGGACTCGGCAAACTCGGCCCGGCTCAGCTCACACGTCAGGGCCTCCCGCACTTTCTGTGACGAGTCCAGGGGCAGGGTCCCTGCGTCTGCCTGGTGGATGTCCAGCACCTGCACTCGTGCAGCAGCAGAGGGAAGGAGAGAAGGAGGTGAGGCCTGGGCTGGAAGCAGTTCAGTGACCTCTCACATCTCCCCAAAGTCCAGATCAGAAAGGGTGAGCCCTGGTGGCTGCTCATGGTCATTAGATAAATTTCTGACTTGGGCTTCTGCTCTCCTGCAGAGGGGGTGACTGTAGCAGGGGATGGGGAGGGAATGGGGAGGGGCACAGTTTGGGAATGCAAAGTGAGAGAGCCTACACTGGGGACAGAAGCTGCAGCAGACATTAAGTGGACAGGGAGGAAGGGGCTAAAGATATGTTCTCTTGTCAGTTCAGACAGGGCTGCCATGTGCCTGATTTTAAAAGTCATATACATGTAACTACCATTTGTTAAATGCCTATAATGAAGCAAGCACTTGGGCTAAACCCTGTACATAGAACAGTGTTTATCAAACTTTAGAGTGAATCAGAAGCCTCTGGTGGGCTTGTGGGCCCCAAGCCCAGAGTTCCTGATTTCCTAGGTCTTGGGGAAGGGCCTGAGGACTTGAATTTCTAACAAATTCCCAGATGAGCCTGCTGCTGCTGGTCCAGGGGCCACACTTTGAGAACCACTGATGTAGACCATCTCCCTGAATCCTCACAACAACCTAAAGGGATGGATCCTATTTTAATCACTGTTTCATAGATGAGGAAACTGAAATCTCCAGCCCGCAGAGCAGAAGCTTAGATCACCCCACATAGGGTCCTGTCCAGCCCAGGGTCCCTTCAACCCCTGGGCCCGGTCCTGCCTCCAAAAGGCACAGTCAGGCACCTGGGCAAAGAGGTGTCTGAAGAAGACCTCCAGGATGCGGCCCCGCTGCTGCTTGGTCACAGCCTTCCTGAACAGCTCAGGCTCACTCATCTCAGCCACATCAAGGCCCAGAGCCCAGCTCACACAGAAGCCCTGCAGATGCTGCACGAAGGTGCCTCGCTCTTCCTCGGAGTTAAACAGCATCACCTGGGGGGAGGAAGGCTCAGGCTTCTGGTTCAGCCTCCCCTCAGAGGGTCTGGGGTTGGGGGACGGAGAAAAAAGCTCTCCCCCATTCCATCCCGGCTGGGGCCACGTGAGAGACCCAAAGGGGGTCAGAGGGAGAGTCCGGTGGGTCTGGGGACCTCTGAAAGGAGTGCCTCCTCCCAGCATCAGCCTTCACAACTGAGCTCTGTAGCGGAGGACGGGGTGGCCGGAGAGGACTCGCCGTGAGAGGGGAGATGTGTGAGGGCAGCCCAAGCTGGGGAGGCAGGATGGGCCATACCAGGTCATACTCCTTGGGGATCTTGAGCAGCAGGGTGCGGCGTCCGCGGTTGCTGGACAGGATGAGGTGGACCTGCTGCGGGGGCCGCAGCTGGACGGTGCGGAGCACAGAGAGACGCCTGTCCAGGACCTGCAGACGCCTGTCTGGGAGCAGCTGGATGGTGATGGGATAGCCCCTCTCCCTGGGTCCCGGCCACTCCATCGCTAGGGAAGGGACAATGGGGCAGAGTGGTTCAACAGAGGTCCCCAGGCCTCTGCCTTCAGGCTAGTTCCACTCTGCCAGTCTGAGCAGGCACCCCCAAAGCCTGGCTCTCTCCCCACATCTATAACATGGTTCTTTCTTCCAGCACCGCCCCCCCATCTGTCCCCTTCCCCCTTCCCGCCCCTTGGCCCCATCTCACCTGACACTCCATCTTTGGCTGCTTCCTTCTTCACACTCTCTCTGCCTTTCTTTTGTAGCTTCTTGCGCTCCTGGCCCCGGAAATAGGCCACCACCCCAGAGATAAGCAGGCTCACTGAAGGGGATCAGAAGGAGCCGCTGGGCGGGGGGGGCCTCGCCTACAGCTTCACTGAGGCTTTGGCTGCTGCCCCTCCCTTCCCAAGGCCCCCTGAGCGTGGCTTCAAATGTACCTAGGAGCTAGCCTTACAGGCCAGCAGGTAATGAGGGGCAGGGACAGTCTGTGAGGAGGAGGGGAGCCAGAAGAGAAATGGGCGAAGGGGTAAAGGGCTCACCTAGTGGAAGACAGCACAGAGCCACGATGGTGATGCCAAAACCAGGACCACTGCCCTCGAAGAAATCAGTCACAGTCAGGGGCACACAGGGGGGCAAGTCTTCACTTGTGAGCTGCTGGGGCTGAGGGCAGGGTGCACCTGAGGGAAAGGCACAGAAGAGCTCAGGGCCTGAGGATCCCACTCTTTGGCCAGGCAGCCTTCCCTTCTGTCCTATAAAGGACCAGGTACCCACTCCCTCCCAAACCCTCCTCCCTGGAACTTGTTCCCCTCAAAAATTCGTCTTCCACATCCCATCTCTCAGCATCTATCCCAACTTGACCGCAAGGTTCAGCCTGCAAACCAGTCTAGTCTCTACTGGGGGAGGTGGCCTAATGCAGGCCTCCCAGACCAACACAGAAGGAGCTGCCTGGTGCCTAGCTCACTGGACAGCACCAAGTGATCCCCACACAACCTCTGCCCCTTCTCTGCCACCATTGCTTGCGTTCTCCCAGGCCACCCACCTTGTTGCCAAATAAAGACATTGGGCTGCAGGGCACCATGGTTCACGCTGGTGACAGCCACCAGCACGTCCCGAAGAGTGATGTTTCTGATTTCTGCAATTTCCTCCGTGGAGAATAGCCTAAGTTAGAGAAAGCCAGGAATTGCTGGGATGGGAAGGGGACACAGGTCTCCAGCAAACTCAGGCCCAGGGACCCAGATGAGAAAAGAGACCGAGAGGGGTTGGGGAGGGGTGCTGGGACAGCCGGGTGCTGTTTACAGGCAGAGGGTCTGGGGCCCAGGCCGAGGTAGAGTCTGAGGTGGGAACCCAGGCAGGCCTCACCCATTCCTGCTGTTCTCAAACCAGTAGCGGTCGCCATCCCGCAGTCGCACAAACTGATCGAGGACGATGGCGCTGAAGAGGGGCCCAGGATCCCCATGGCTCTCCAGGAGCCCCCCGGGGAGTAGCTCCAGCCGGGACAGGTCCTGGTTGTACAGGGCGGCTGTGGCCTCCAGCACCTGGGGCCACACAGGAAGTGAGGAGCGTGTGAGCGTGGGTGTGGTTCTGTGTTGGGAGGGCAGCCACTATTGCCCCATCCCTCAAACACAGGACCCCGTCAGCTGCCTGGCTTGCTGCTCAGGCCTGAGGAAGTCTCCTCTATCTAGGCAGCCCTCCTCAGGTGGTGACAAGTCTGGTGGGAGGACCAGTGTGTCACTACCCAGACTGCCTATCCCCAGTGATCAGCAGCTGCAGGGTCACCCAACTCATGGGGGGAGATCCTGCAGGAATAGGACAATGGCACCCAACCCAGGGGCCACTCTGCAGTAACAGTACAATGCAGTGGTGAAGATACTCTGGAATCAGGTGGCTGAATTTAAATCCTGCCTCCAAGACTGACTTACCAATTATGTCATCAGTAAAATGGCGATAATTATGGTATCTACTCTGTAACGTTCTTGACATAGATTAAATGTGTTACATGTGTAAAGGACTTAGAACAGTATCACCACAAGAAAGCTTTAGTTGCCATTATTATCATCACTATTCCTGACCTGAGGGTCCACGTTGGGGTTGAGGTCACTCCAGTTCCCTGGGGTCTTCAGCCCCAAGGCCTGTCGGGCTTGGCTATAGCTGGGCAGCCCCATATCTCGGCCACGTTGGATGCTGCTGGCCACATAGTCAGTGCGGGAGAACTTGCCAGGGCCAGGCCAGTAATCTGAGGAGGAGAGAGGACCAGGCTCTAGGCTCAGTCCCTCTGACCCTTCTTCGCCCAGCAGCCTTGAATTGGGCTGTTGGCATTACCCACACTCAGCACTCCTTGACATGTGACCTGCCTTGGTGCAGGGTCACTGTCATCATGTGTGACCAGGGGCAATTTTTCTGGCAAAACTCTTCCCCTATGACTCAGGACTGTTCTAGTCACCAAGCAGTAAATTCCCCGTCCCACCTCCTTAACCTCAGCATAGGGCTGGACAAAAACCTTTAGCGACCTAAGCACCAGAGATTGTGCTGCCACCCTTCCCCCACATACTCAGATGTGGGTAATTTAGAATAAAGCTTGTTTTCTTCTAATGGCTGTTTGCTGTGTGTTTATTTATGTTCCTGCATTGTAGGTACCCTAGGTCTGCCTGATGATTAACCCAGAAGGGTCCCCAGGCTCCCGGACCTCTGGGCCCTCATCCCCTCTGCCTCCAGTGCTTACCCCTCAGATCTTCAACCACTATCCTGTCCTCTAGCTCCGAAATCTGGGAGGCCATTCCCAGCAGCAGCTGATTCACTGCCTCGGCACTGTTCAGATTGGGGTTCTGGAAAAAAACAACACACTCAAGGTAGGTTCTCAGGCCCCTCCCTAAAGCCAGGTCCTTCTCAGGACCATTGTAGCACCTCAGGATAAAGGGCCCTTGGCCAGTCCTAGACTCTCTTGAGCTGTTGTCCCCAGATAATTTTCTGATCACTCTACCCTTCAACTCCCACCACCCTGGAGCTGCAACACCTAAGAACTGGAATTGTTGCTTTTCCCAGCCTGTGTGATGAGACTGACCTTGACCCACCTTCCCTTGCCCCTGACCCCAGGCTGACCTCCCGAATCCAGTAGCTGTTGCAGACTCTGAGAGCTGGGGAGCTGCCAAAACCCTCATTCAGGACCATCTGGAAATGACAGCTGGTGTTTCTGAAATGGGGAATCAGTAAGGATGCAGTAAGAGAATTCAGAGAAGTTGAGGTGGGGTTGAGTGGGGTGAGGGATTCAGAGGGGGTCTGGCCAGTACTAAGGGGTGTCCTCTGAACTTCCTTGAACATGGCAGGGATTTGGCAACGAGTGCGGATTGAAGGTAGAGGTTGCTCTTTGTCCACACAGGGTAGGAAGGGAAGGCGGGAAGAGAGTGACCCAGCTGCTGGACAAATCCTGCTCTCAACAACTGAAGTTCAGCCATTAGGAGGAAATGGGGAGATTTTCCTGCTAAGACTGAACTTCCTACCGCAGGGTGCTGTTTTAGGGCACCAAATTCTGCTTCTTTTCCCCCATGAAACTGTAGGGGTGAAAAAAAGGCCCCAGGCCCCCCAAACCACTAATTCTTCACCTCTGCCAGTGTGCTGCTCAGCCAGACCCTCCCTCACCTCATGTAGACGCCAGGGGGCACCATGGTGGAGAAGAACTGCTCAGAGGCCGCCAGGAACTCCGGAGAGATGCTGGGGTCCAGGAAAGGGCGGTACTCTGTCCACAGGGGTAAGAAGAGAAATAGGCTCTTTACCCTCACACACTCTCATCACATGAACCCACCTGTCTTCTTTGTCCTATGGATCCTGACCCCCTCCCCCTCCCCAAACCCCCCTCAGCCCAGGTGTTCCCCCAACTCCCTCACCTGTGTAATTCGGCGGTGCTTGCTGCAGGAAGCTGGGCAGCCACTCATACATCGCGATGTTCTGAGGGTCAAGAGAGGGGGAAATGGGAGGCCAGCGCTGGAGCAGCCAGGCCACGAGGGCTCTGAGCTCAAGGAAGGCTTAGGTGGGAGACGAGGACCAGGCAGCGGCAGTCACGCGAGAGACACTCAAACAGGAGAGGGGCGGAGGTTCCCGTTGCCCACGAGGAACGAGGGCAGCGGGGAGGGGCAGCTAAATAACAATCACGAGAAAACCTCTGGTATAAGTAGCGCTTTGCCCCCTTATCACTCTCAGGGGCTTTCCCTAGACGTAGCTGTCTGGGGAGGGGTGTTGCTGGGTGGGCTTGTCCAAGGATGGACGGCTGTGCGGGGCAGAGGAGTCTCCCGGGGACCGCGACGGGGGGCGGGGGGAGTGTGCCGCGCGACCGACCTGGTAGGTGGCGATGACCCTCTTGCGCGCGTGCTGGAACAGCTCCTCGTCCCCCCAGAGCGGGTGCTGGCGGGCCAGCCTCTGCGCCCACAGGTTGTGGTAGCGGAACCAGAGCAGGCCCAGCGCCTGCACGAAGGGCTCGCGGTTCCCTCGCTCCGCTCCGAAGGCTGCCCGCGCCGTGGGGACGCACGGGAGGAGTTGAGCGCGGGTGGGCCCGAGGGGGGCGCGCCTCGCCGGCCCCCCGCCCTCGCCCCCGCCCGCGCCCCCGCCGCCTCACCGTACAGGCCCCGGGGCCCGCGCCGTCCCGTGGCGGGGTCGGGCGCCGTCCACATGCGCAGGGGGTCCTGCGCGTCCCGGGGAAAGGCGGGGTCGGGCCCCGACGCCAGCTGCCCCCCGGAGAAGCTCCGCAGCTCGTCGCTCCAGGAGTGCGAGGAGCCATAGATGGCGCTGCCGTCCAGCCAGCCCGTCACCTCGTTGGTCTGCGGGGACACCGGGAGGCTGAGCCGGGGGTCGGGTGGCCGAGGCGGCTCAGAGCGGGCGAGGGCCGGGCGGCCGTTGCGGGTGTGCTGGGGGTGGCCCCCACCCCACCCCCCAGCCGCCTGCGCCGCCCACCAGGTCCCGGGGGTTGCTGGGGCTCTGTCCGGTCTCGGGGTCCCAGCGGCTCCTCTGGAAGGGCAGCACCACGTCACCGCTCTGGTCGGGATCGAACACGGGGTCTCCGGGCGGGATGTGGATGTTGAGGAACTCGGCCGGGCAGCCAGGCTTTTCCACGCTCACCAGGTCCGAGAGCACGTGGTAGCCTGCGGGCGTCGGGGGCAAACTGGTGGGAATCGCTACTCCCCACCGCCAAGGCTGACGCCAATTTCTCAAGAGCCTAAAGGCAGATAGATGTTCCAAGGCAAGTTCCGCGCCACCAGCTCTAAAACTTTTTTCTAATTCGGAAAGTGGGGTTATAGTACCCTCCTCGCCCACCCCATAATGTTGTTGGGAGAATCAAAATAATATGATTAATGTAAGGGCTCCCCCAAGCCAGTCCCCATCTCCTAACAGATCCTGCCTCTCCCTCCCTCTTCGGGGGAAAGAAGATATAATCACAACAGGAGGAGAGGGGCGGCAGGGGAATCAGCTTCTAAGAGCTATAATGAGGGTTAGTGGCACTCCTGGGTTTGTAGTCAGTGATAAGAGAAAGATTAGGAGAGCAAATACCCCCGAATCAACACCCCCAAATCCCTCCAAGATGAAGAAAGGCTTGAAGTGAGGCTTGGTGGGGGAAGGAAGTGGTTCGGGGTCTTGCATCGGTCTCCTGTGGACTTGCAGAGAGGCCTCAGGGCCCCTCTCCCCAGGCGCTGAGCTGAGCGCCAGGTCAACCCTCACCGAAGACGCGTTCTCCCACTTTGCTCTCACCGAAGAAGACCCCCAGCACTGTGCGATTGCGGCCGGATGGCCGCCCGGCTGTGCCCTGCATGGCGGCGTTGCTGAGTCGGCGCGGGTTGGGCAGCAGCGGCTCCTCCAGAGCCTGATACACGCCGTCCGCGTAATAAGCTGGTACAAGGCGCCGCAGTCGGGAGCCTGTGGGAAGCAGGGAGCCGGGCTCTGTACTCCGTCTCCAACAAGCCCACGAACCTCGCTCTACACCTCCCTCCAACTCCCCACTTCCACTGACGAGACCCCTTCTTCTGTCCCCAGGGGTGTACAGGAGTTCGCGGCGCAGGCAGCCGGGCGGCTGGCGGCGCGCTCTCTCGGCTTCTCCGCGCCGGGTCTCCCGCGCCCCTGCCCTCCACTAGCCGTTCCCCACCCCAGACCACGGGACGCACCGGCAGCGCCACGCTCGTGGTGCCTCAGGTTGTTGAACCAGCCGTCATAGCGCTGCACTTCCCAGGTCAGCGAGAGTGAGTCCTGGCCGCCTGTGGGTCAGAGGGTGGTCCACTCAGTGCTAGCCTCCCTGCGACCCCTCTGGGACCCGACGGCCTCGGCCCGTGCTTCTCCAGCCCGCCCAGCGCCCCCAACCCGACCCAAGTGGCGATACTCGCGCGGCGTCTAGGCTATGCCAGGAAGTTTCCCATCTGGCTGAGCAACTCAGCCATCTCTCCCGATCTTCCAGCCTCAGGAAGCCACTTGCCTGCACGTCTCCCTTCCCCAACTCCCAAGGGAAACTGGGAGACATCCCGAACTAGGGGCGCCTGGTACTTACCCGCTGGGTCCAGGAGTGCAGTCAGCAGAGCTCCCAGGAGCACCAGTGCCTCTGGCCTTGCGCGGAGCATGCTGACCCTGCGGCCAAGGGGGTGGGAGGTGGTACGTGAGGGACACGGAGCAGGCGTCCCCCACACCGACAGTTGGCACAGGAGGAGGAGGTGCCAGCTGTGTCCACTTCTGGAGCGAAGCTTTTAGAAACATCGCCAAGGACCCGCACCCGCGGGGCACTTTTTTAAAGGCACAAGCAGCCCTCAAGGCAGTGACACTGGTCCCCACCCTCCACCCCGTGGAAGAACTAACCCCGATCACACACAGGAACCCGGGAGGCACAAATCCTCTGGGGCTTGTCAGTCCCTGGCAGGACTTTACCTCCAGCCTCCCAGGTCCCGAACAAAGCCTCGAATCCTACCCCTCGGGAACTGCTTCTCCTAGAGGAGGCAGGGAAAGGAACGTGGCTAGTGAGCTGGGACTCTGGAACCTGCAGTCCCTCATACCCCTCAGTGAATGCCTGTGCATGGACACGAGGGATGGGAAGATCAGGTCCCAAGTCCCACTCAAACTCCGGCTTAGGTCCCCCATCGGGATCAGAAGTCTTCTTTTTCTTGGAATCTTTGCTTCTCTGCTCTGCTCTCTGCCTCTCCCCCACCACTCCTCCCCAGCTCCGCAGATCCTCAGCCTCCCCGGCTTCATTCTCACCCTCCTCTCTGGGTCCTCTGAGGCCAGCTGTGCAGGTGTCCACTCAGGCCAGACCAGCGCCAGATGTGAGCATCTGGACTGGGACTCACCCTCTTGCTATGCAGGCGGGGCTCCTCTCATTTGCATAGCGACCTCCGCCTCTCGTTTGCATGATCTCTTCCTTCTGGGACCTGGCTGCAAAGCCCCGACACGGCTCAGCACGCTGCCCAGGCTGCTATAAAAAGGATTTCAGGTCCTGTGCGACTTCCAAACGCAGAGTGAACACGCAGAGCCCGCTCTCCCACCTACCTAACTCCGTCCCGGCCAACCCAGAGCGCCTGAGGGCAGCTAGCTGCTGCGCTTCCTTAGGGGCGAGCCGAGGCGCTCAGACTTGACTTGTGCGTTGGGTCCAGTCCTCGCACGCAGGGAACGGGGTAAAGGGAAGTGGGATCCGGGCTCGGACGCCAGTGACCACTCTCCCCGCTGGAACAGACCCAGCTCGGCCGGGTTGCAGCATGACTCTGTGGAACGGTGTGCTGCCCTTCTACCCTCAGCCCCGGCATGCCGCCGGCATCAGCGTCCCGCTACTCATTGTCATTCTGGTGTTCTTGGCCTTGGCTGCCAGCTTCCTACTCATCTTACCCGGGATTCGTGGCCACTCGGTAAGGGGGTACTAGAAGCTTGGGTCTGGGGGTGGAGGGCGTCATGGACAGCATGTCTCTGGAGGACAGGACAGTTAAGACGGCGGCAAGATCTTCCATGAATAGTCAAACTGAAGCACTGAACCAGACAGGTGGAGCATAGCCAGAAGTCTGGCCCAGCAAGCACCCCTTCCCAAGGTTAGGGAGAGGTCCCATACAAGACATCCAGAGGCTGACCCCAGCTGGAATATTCAGGAGGCTGCTGCAGAGAATGGGAGCCCAGTCCAGTAATCCTGGGGCCAATCCTAGTCTTCACGTGCTGCAGGGGTCTCCTGCCTCTCCTCAGGCTGCACCTCCACTCCCATCCCACTCCCATCCTGACCTCAGGTGATGACCTTCTGGCCAAGAGGACAGAAACCAGCAACTCATACTGCTGTGTTTCACCTGTGCACTGGGTTGAGTCATGTGTGTGGGAGCCCCCATCCTAACGACAGAGATTTCTCCACAGAAATTTCTTCGAAGTTGTAGCAGACTGGGCACTTTTTCTTAGATTCCCTCCTCTCCCAGAACCTAAGTTGTCTGTTTTTCAAGTCTAGGAGGACCTAGCCTCCCTGAGTCTTGTGTTGGTTTTCTGGGAAACTGGCACACCTAGTAATATCTGAGAGGTTGTGTTCGCACCTCCTCTACTTGGTGACCAGACCTTGAGGCCTCCCTCTCCTGAGGGAGGTGACCGCTGCCTGCCTAGCACTTCTGGACTCACTGAGCCTCATCATGGCAGTGACCCAAGCAGGAGGTGGGACCAGGACTATGAGTCAGATAGCTGGAGAGGAAAGGGGATGAAGGTGGTGGGAGAGCACCAGGTAGAGACAGCCCAGTTGCAGGGTGGACTGGGAAATGGGGCTGGGAGGCAGAAGCATGCAGCCAGAAAACATTAGAAATGCCAGTGGCTCAGAGGGACTTGCATGACTTGACTTCAGCCTTTAAAGGTCAGGAATGTAACTGGGGGAAAGTGGGCAAGAGAGAGAAGTTGCAGAAGCACTAAAGGCCCGGGTGGCATGGGGTCAAGGGAGAGCTTGGGGACTCTGGTTGGGCAGTACCCAGGCCTGACCAGGTTCCTGTTCCTGCAGCGCTGGTTCTGGTTGGTGAGAGTTCTCCTCAGCCTGTTCATAGGAGCAGAAATTGTGGGTGAGTGTGTGATGCAGCGGAGGGGGAGAGGACCTGGGGTGAGGAAGGAGGTGGCCAGAGGGCACCTGGGAAAATGGAGAACTGGGGATGGGTTCCCGCTCCCTCTTCCCATTCTCTTTCTAGTGGGCTCTTTCTAGTGCCCACTCTTCCACCCTTACCGTGTATATCCCTTTGGACTCCTAGACGCCCCCATCTCTGTTCAGTGTCCCAACTCCCATCACCACGCTCCCAATCCCATCTCCCCAATCTTCTCCCTAACCTTTCCCCTCCCCCACGGTTTGCCTCTCCCCACAGCGGTACACTTCAGCGCAGAATGGTCAGTGGGCAGAGTTAGCACCAATACATCCTACAAGGCCTTCAGTGCGGCACGCGTCCGAGCCCACGTCGGTCTGCACGTGGGCCTGGAGGGCGTTAATGTTACACTCACAGGTGAGGAGCCGCGGCGAAGTGAACTCCTGAGGTTGGCAGGCACCATGGTTGGGGGTGTGTGGCAGGCAGGGGCAGCTGGACGACCTGTGAGGACAGCTCCCACAAGCTCATATGAATAGCTTTTGGCTCTCATTGATTTGTGTTTTCCCCAACCGCTGCCAAACCTATTTCTCTCAAGATTCTCACCTTCCTATCCGAATCCGCTTAGTTGCCCGGTCCTCGCTGTACGCAGCCGGGTGACGCCGCCGCCCTCCGCAGGGAACCCGGTGCAGCAGTTGAACGAGACCATCGACTACAACGAGCAGTTCATTTGGCGGTTTGGCGAAAACTATGCTGGGGCGTACACGGAGGCACTGCAGAAGGGGCTGCCGGATCCAGTTCTCTATCTGGCGGAGAAGTTCACTCCGAGCAGCCCCTGCGGGGTTTACCGCCAGTACCGCTTGGCGGGACACTACGCCTCGGCCACGCTGTGGTGAGCGCGGAAGAAGACACTTTGCGTACTTGCGCGCGCGCGTGCGTGTGTGTGGTGGGGGTCGAGGTGGGGGCATGTGAGCCGGAGGACGTGAGCTACAGTTACAGCCCGACGCGCTTAGGGTGAGAGTTGCCGCCTCGCGGGCAGATGGTCACGAGGTCCGTACAGACCGCTGGAATCCGAAGAGACCCAGCAATAGCTGGGCGCCGGCTACTCCCCTCCAGTGTTTCCCTGCGCCTCCGCCGTCCCAGCCCCGGGCTTTTGTCCTGGGGCCGGGATGTAGGGGAGGCGAGCGCTTGGGAACCCGGGCGGGCTGGGAGAATCCGGCTCACAGCTCCGCTGGTCCCCTCCCCGCAGGGTGGCGTTCTGCTTCTGGCTCCTCTCCAACGTGCTGCTCTCCATGCCGGTCCCGCACTACGGAGGCCTGGCTCTGCTGATCACCGGCGCCTTCGCACTCTTCTCCGTCTTCGCCTTCGCCTCCATCTCCAGCGTGTCTCTCTGCCAGCTCCGCCTTGGCTCCTCCGAGCTCACCACTCACTACGGTGCCGCCTTTTGGATCACGCTGGCCACGGGTGAGGACCGAGGGAACCGGCCCCCGGGTGTCTGGGGGCGGAGACGAGATTTATACCAGCGTGCGCTTTCCGGTCTGCATAATGAGTTCACATATATTATCTAATTTGCCCCTCTCAATAGTTCGTACAGGCAGGCACTGTTGTGCCTATTTTACAGAGGAGGGGAAGGGAGTTCGGAAGGGTTCGGTATCTTGCCCCAGTGGCGTGCGAACCCGTGTATTATGTATGCCATATTAGAGGTCTTTCCGTGGTGCGTGTGTCTGGGGAGGAAACGCAAATACCTCCAATAGATGGAGACGGGCGGCCGGGTTCTGGAGCCCTGACCGCCTCCTTTACCCGCGACTGCGCTAACGCAGGCATCCTGTGCCTCCTCCTCGGAGTGGCGATGCTGAGTCTCCACTACGCTCGGCCCAGCGCTCTTCGCACCTTCTTGGATGGAAGCGTCAAGGGCCTCGAAAGTCAGGCGAAAGGGAGCTCTCCTCTCATCCTCAACAACCCACTGCATAAGCAGTTCCGGGCCTCAGACTTAACCATCAGTACTAACCTGTGAAAGGGACTCAACCTCGGACTCCTACTCTGCCTTGGTCCCCCGCAGGCCGGGAAGCAGTGCCCACCGGGCCTGGGGAGCTCCGGGAGGGCACTGCGCTGGGGGCGCGGGGGGGAAAAAGCCGGTGGCCTCAGATGGGCCGCCTGCACCCGGGAAAGAGTCTCCCAGGGTGAGCTGTAAATAAACTTTCTTCTTCTTCTTTTTTTTTTTTTTTTAAACTTTCTCCCATTATTTTCCATGGCTTTTCAAGGCTTTTCGGGATACGAGCTCTGGGGAGACTTCCCTGGGTTGGAGGCAGCCTAGTACACTCTTTCTCAGCTTTGCCACAGACACCGGATTCTCTGTGTCTGAAGAATGCAGAGTAACCCGGGAAAGGGTCTGGGAGAGGGTGCCCTCTAGTGAGCCCAGAGAGGAACCAATCGGAGCCTGCATCTTCCTGAGCTACCCCAGTGACCAGGCAGGTCATTCCCCCGCACCTCCACCCCCGCTGGCCCTGTGGGATCCCCCTCTGCTGGCCCAGCTGAGGGGGCTAGGAAGAAATGGCATTTTGGAATTTATTCACTAGCTTCACTTTATTCATTAAAGGGGTGGTGTCTGAGGGCCGAGGTAAATGTCAGCAAGGCATAAAGCTGTAAATCCCGGGATTTTTTTTGTTTGTTTTAGGTCCTTGGCAAGTCCTACAGTCTTATTCGGCAAATTTGAGAACTGAAGCTCAGAGAGAATGGGTTAATATTAGATCTAGAACAAGAAGTTTGGTCTCTCCTCCCTCGCGGTACGTTCATTGTACCAAGAGATCACACAAGCTGGGGAAGTGAAGAGAGAACAAAAGGGAGCCAGGAAAAAGGAAAACAAGAGGTGCAGAGGGATGAGAGGGAACATGGGAGAATCGCACTGTAAGCCCCCCGTACACGTATGTCATCATGTGGGTGGAGCTGGGTTTCAGTAAATGGGACCTCGAAGAGGCAAAGCCCCAAGGGAGGGCAGGGTTGCTGGGCAGAAGGAGGGGCAGCCCCTGCTTGGTCTCATCACTGGGATGGTGAGCAAGAGGGAAGGGCAACAGGAAAGAACACTTCTCGTGTAGCTGATATGAATTCCCCAAAGAAGGTTTTTCCGTGGAATCACCACTAGGCCCAGGAGGCTGCCAGAGTTTCATGCTCATTCCTTCACTCATTTTGTTGGGTTTGACCACTCTGGCCATAAACAGCCTTGGCTCTGTAACTCCAAGGGACCCCAAAGAATCATGCTCTTATTACTTTTCTCCACCAAACCTCACTTATTTGGCTTATTCCACTGATGGAAAAGCTTCACCTTGGAGCTATGTCCTCAATACTTAGGATGTTCAGTATTCCAGAATTTGCACTTAGCATGGCAGCAGGGTTTATGGCAGCCCCAACATCTGCCTTAGGGCTTTTTGTTTTGTTTCATGTTTTAGCATCAATAGGTAGAGCCTCTTTTCCTACTCCACCTACACATTGGGGCTGGGAACCTGATACAACCCATCCTGCAGGCAGTTCTGGTGGGGTTTTGGGGGGTTCCCAGTGAAGTCTGGAGCCAGATTGGAAGTCCGGGTGGCCACCAGGGAGATGAACTTTCCAGGGCACAGTCAGACTCCTCACAGGGCACCTCAGAGGAAGCCTCTGACCGACGAATGTCCTGGGGCTCGGGACTCCCACCTGTGGACCCGTAGCGAGGGCTCAGGAGTCCCCCTTCCTCAGGATCCCACTCCAGGACAGGGTCCTCTCCCACAGTCTGGCTGAAGAAAGCCTGCAGCCTGTGGGCCACCACCATGGCCAGGCCCAGCAGCACACAGAGCAGTCCTGGGGATAAGGCAACAAGTATCCCATCTTAGTGATAGTAACACCTTCCCAAGGACATCTTCTGCTAAGAGCATTAGGGCACCTCTTAAGGGAAGCCTAGCGTCCCTGCTTCAGGGCAACTTAGGCTCCGAGAAGTGACTGACATAGGGTCATATGGCTGATGTGGCTCTGTTGCTCTGAGTTTTTGGACTCTAAACCCAGTGCTCCTTCAATTGCATCCCAGGAGAGAGAGAGAGAGAGAACTCTGAAAACAGAGAAACCCTGGGGGGAGGGCAGGACACAGTGGGACAGGAGAGGACAGTAAAACTGCAGGGCAATTTAAGGCTATGTGAAGTAGGCACAGAGAAGTGTTCTAGGAATGGGGGACACAGAGAAGAGTGTTTGGGGAAGGGGGGACATGAGATCGTAAGCTCTGGGGAAGAGCTGGGTGAAGAGAGAGAAGGGATGAGGGACATGACAGAGACAGAGATAAGACACAGGGGAGTAGGGATATATGAGGAGGGAGGGGCTGTGGGTCTGAGAAGGGGAAACCCGGCGATGAGGGATCTAAGAGGGAGGGGGCTCTAAAGAGGGGAAAGGTCCCCAGAGGTACCTCCCGGTCCCTGGAGGCAGACGCTCAACGCCACGGACCTGATGGGCCCCAGCCCTGAGTCCTCCCATGCCTGCCTTCAGGATTGGGCCTCACCTGTGGTCAATGTGATCCAGAAGGCAGGCCCATGGTGAGTGGGCAGTGTGGCAGTGCCGAGGCATAGGGGGCAGGGCGGGGTGAGTGACATGGCCGTGGAGAAGAAGAGCAGTCCCAACAGCTGGAAGACACCCGTGGCCAGCAGCATGTGGCCACCGTAGACCAGCACAGGCATGGAGAGCATCACATCGGCCAGCAGCCAGCAGAGGAATGCCACCCTGGAGAGCCACGACCTGGGGAAGGCTGGCCCAGGCACCTCTACCTTGTTTGGGGTGAAATTCTACCTGGAGGGCCCAGGTGGAGGCTCAGGGACCCAAGTACACCCCAAAGAGGTGAGGTAGGGATTCCTGCCTGTGGGCTTCCCAACCAAGCACCGTGGTGACTGGTGCCAGACTGTCCCACTAGGGGTCTCCACATGAGTGGGGGAGAGATGGGTAGAAACCCCACTCCTGGGTCTAGGCCAGCAGGGCCTCCGTCCCACCCTCACCACAGTGTGCCCGAGGTGTAGTGTCCCGCCAGGCGGTACTGGCCATGCAGGCCACTTGGGCCGTGTAGGGTGAACTTCTCGGCCAGGTAGAGCACGGGGTCTGGCAGCCCCTTCTCCAGTGCCTTTGCATACTCCTCCGCGTGGTTCTCCCCCATGCGCCAGGTGAACTCCTTGTTGTAATCGCCGGTCTCGTTCAGCTGCTGCACTGGGGTCCCTGGGGAATGGAGCAGCTGTGCTCAGCAGGGACCCGAGGGCCAGAGTAGGTATTTACCTGGGCAGAGGCTTATCACACAGGAAGAGGGCCAGGCTCTAGTCTCAAGTGAGGGAAGGCAGCTTCCGAGGCCTGAGAACTTCCCTTCCTACCTCCCCCGGCCCGGATCCTAGAGCTCTTTAGACCACACCAAACATAGATCCCAAAGCCACAGAGCAGAGCCTTTCCCTTCCTCCCAGGCAAGAGACCTCCCTCACCTGTGAGCGTGATGTTGACTCCTCCCAGCCCAATCTGCAGCCCAACAGCGGTGCTGATCCATTCGGAACTGAAGGCCTTGTTTGATGTGTTGGTGCTGACCTGGCCCACAGACCACCCAGAGCTGAAATTCACAGCTGGGGTTGGGGAGTTTGACATTCAGGAACTCAGGGAGGTCTGGGCATTGCTGGGTTAGTCAGAGGGAGAGCTGCAAGGGGACCATGTCAGTTTTGCTCATAGTTGTGTATCCATTAACCCGCCTAGGGCCTGGCTCATAGTAAGTTTGCCAACAATATGTATGGGATGAATAAATGAATAAATGGGTCAGAATCTAATATCTCCCCTGGTCATAATCCTCTTACCCCTGCCCTCCCTTCCTCCCCCCATATAGGGAGAGCTACTCAAGCAGCTGGGGCAGGAAACGTTAACATAATAAACCATGCTGGGCAAACACAGAGAGCTTCAACATAGAGAGTTTCTATGTTTCCTATCGCCTAATCCCCAAAGCGAAGCAAGCAGCCCTCCATCATTCTCTCCCTCCAGCCTCCGTAGACCCCGTCCCCACAGGCATTCATTTTGACCTGCTTTCCTCTGAATAAAAATGTTAGGAAGGTTGGAGAGATGCATCCAGGAGGCTTGCACCTGTCAGGGCAAAGGTAGATGTGAGGGGATAAGGCCAGGGTGAGGGAGGCGTGTGGGCAGGGAGGTCTAGAAGCCCACCCTGAAGCAGAGCCTCTGTGAGGGAGCCAGGATAGAAGAGATGGGATGCAGGCAGCTGCCCAAGTCAGCTGCACTCCACACTCACCCAGGATCACAGCTCCAATGAATAAGCTGGTCACCACTCTCAGGATCCAGAACAGCCTCTGCATCACAGGGTGGGTAGGTTTAGGATGGAGCACTCTCCTTCCAAATCCACCCTTTCTCTTTCCAGACTTGGGAAGGGTGTTCTAAAACTGAGGTCACTTGGTCACCTGAGATCAAAGTGCCTGGCCCATAATAGATACTCAGTAATTATCTGTTGAATCAATGAGTGGCGAGCTCTCTGCTGGGAGCGTGGGTGACGCTTTCTCGGGACTAGAATCTCTTTCCTGAATCTGATTGTAATCGGAAAGTCTGGCCCCCTCACCTCGAGGCTGAGGTCTCTCTGGGGCTGGGGTCTCCAGGGCTGGTTTTGTTTCTCACCATCTTGCCCCGAATGCCTGGCAGGATGATGATGAAGGTGACCAGTGAAGTCAGAAAGATGGCGATGATGACGTCCAAGGTGGTGACCATTGGGAAGTTCAGCTTGGGGCCAGCGTAGGAGGGGAATGTGTGTCCAAAAGCAGCCATTTTGGTGGGGTTGTTCAGGGGAGGCGGATGCTCTACAACAACAGTAGGTGTTTACTGAGTGCCCGGAGACCCAGCAGAGAATAAACCAGACCCCTCTTCTCTGGTGCTCACCAGACGCCACTGTTACTGCCATTTCCGCTACCCCTCAGCCATCCATCTCCCCATGTTTTAGCTGTGAGAGAATAAAGGTCTTGGCAATCAGTTTCTGTCACCCCGTGCTCCCTTGCTAACCCCCAGGTCCCCTAAACCAGTGCCACCACTACCCTCGAGGCTTCTCTGCTTCCTCTGGGACTGTCTTAAGGAATGTAATTCTCTTTTATCTCCCTCAGGCCTCCAGCACAAGCAGACAGATCACAGAACATAGAAAGAGCTATATTTTCTGTCAAGGGAAGGCATAAGGCTGAAAGATGGTACAGATTACAAAAAAGGTTGGCTTTCCTCCTCACTCCACAAAGAACAAAGGTAAGATAGCTCTGCTAAGTATATAATCCAACTACATCATCAGAGGGCTGATTCCCAGACCTGGCACTGCCCAGGCTGGTCTGACAAGCTTTCTCGGGCACCCTGGCTCCTGTTCTGGCAACTTGAGAGCGATCGAGCTGAACTGAGCTCACCTCAATAAGCACTGAAGGAGCCTGCCCTCCACTAGGGCACAGTGCTGGGGCCAGATGTCCTTCTACCCCACACATCATCAACAGCAGCCTTCCTCCTTGATTTAAATTCCTAGGCTTCGTTTCAGGTCAAACCCTGGCTTAGCTCTTTTCTGTCTGTTCCCTGATCTCAGAGCTATTTTGGCTCTAATTTGTCTCTTTGCAGACAGGATATTGGGGAAATGGCACCTGAATTTACTGTGTTTTGTTAAATCCACACAGAATGATTGCAAGACATGCTATTATTTTAAGTACCACAAAGAAAGAAAGAGGAAAAAACACTGCCAATTAAACAATGACAGCCGTTGCTGGTAAAACACACCTCAATTTCAGAGATGTCAAAATGTGAAAAAAAAAATGCATCTTACAATCAATGAACCCAGCTCTGCTCATTTCCCTGTGTATAATCTGTACTGGGGCCTTGGTACCCAGGAGGCTCCGTAAGTTACAGTCTGACCAGGTAGTGTCTTGTTAAGTGATACAGTGAATGAATAAGCTTAGAAGTTTAGCAGCTCTGTGTTTGAATTCTGCCTTTGCCTCTTCAAGTTACTTGACCTCAACAGAGACTTGGGTGTATTTTAAAAATAGGGATGATGATGATAATGTTTACTTCATAGGGTCATTGTGAACATGAAACAAGATTGTGTCTGTAAAGTGTTAAGAATAGTGCCTGGAACAGAATAATATTAATAAATGGAAGCTACCAGATTGGGAAGGAGGGGACATTTCATTTCTCCATTTATCTCTTTCACCAATTCTTCTTGGTGGGAACCCTGGGCAGGAATCAGTTCTGGGTCTAGTTCTAGTTCTTCACTGACTGATTTTTTTTTCTTTTCTTTTTAAATTTTTTTGGCCACACTGCACAGCGTGTGGGATCTTAGTTCCCACACCAGGGATTGAACCTGCACCCCCTGCATTGGAATCGTGGGGTCTTAGCCATTGGACCGACAGGAAAGTCCCATTCACTGACTGATTTTATAACTGGATAGGCAAATGACAACCTCCCTGTTTCTTGGCTTCCTCATCTGCAGTTGGATATGATGATCTCCAGGACCCATTCTAGTTCTAAATTCTGTGATTCTCTATGACACATCGTAGCTCCCAACCTCCCTCTCTCTTTCTAGGCTGGCCACCTCCTGGTGCTGTCTCTGGGGGGTAGCATGGTATCAGGCAGAGACAAAGAGACAGTTTAAACGTTTAATTCTGTCTTTTGGGTAAGTGAAATAAACGCTGTCACATGAAGTTTTGCTTTTTTTCCTTAACTCTTCAACTCTCCCATTCCAGAGGAATGTGTATCTCCTTTCTTCTTGGGCTCTGACTCCAATCCTGCCTGCCTTCACCACCACCTTTCTCATCAGTTCTCCCCCTTTCTCTTGGTGACTTTTCAGCTTCTCTTTCTCTGCTGGCTCTTTCTCTCAAGGATATGCTTACATTTCTCCCATCTTAAGAACACAAAGAAAAGGAACTCTTTCTCTTGACCTTTTGGGTCCCCTCCAGCTACTATCTTATGCCACTCTCTCCCTTTCACAGTCAGGCTTTTGGGAAGAATCGTCTATGTATGTCCACTGCCTTATTTCCTCAGTGAATCTGGCTTCTTCCCATCCCCAACTTCTCTCCTTTAGGTTACCAAGCGCTAAATCTAAAGGGAAATTTTCACTTTTCATCATTCTTGATCTCTCTGTAGTAATTCCTCTTTCTTCAGGCTTCCTCCCTGGGCCTCCACGACACCATGTTCTCCTGGGTCTCCTGCCTTTGGCCAACCCTTCTGTGGCTCCTTTGCTAGTTCTTTCTCCCCTCTTAAACACTTATGCTCCCTAGGATTCTGTCTTGACTCTCTTCTTCCAGCACTCTTCATGATTCCCTCAGCAAGTTCATCCATTCCCATGGCTGATGCTTCCCAAATCTATGTCTCCACATAGACCCCCTACTTGGGCTCCAAACACAAAAGGGCCAGCTATCCTCTGGACATTTCACTTGGCTGTTCCACGGATGCCTTGGATTTAACAGGTCCCAAACTGAATTCACTGTCTCCACTCTGCTTTTTCTTCTGTTTTATTTGTCTCTTTGGTGGCATCACCACCTCATCAATCAAGTAAGCCAGAGAGCTGAACCATCTTACCTCCTAAATATTTCTTGAAACCACCCAGGCATTTCCTTCCCTACTGCCTCTGCCCTAATTCAGCCTCATCCTATCTGGCCCAGTGCCACAACAATTCTTCTAACAAGCAAATATAATCATTTCACTTCTTTGCTCTGGGTTAAATCTAATCTTCTTACCATCACATGCAAAGTCCTTTGTGATCTGGTCCCACCTGCACTTCCATCTCCATCTTTTGTGCAATCTAATCTCTAGCCATACTAAACTACTGGCCTCTCCCTGAATCTGACATGCTCTTTCAAGCCTTCGTGCCTTTGTATATGCTATTTCCTCTGTCTGGAATGCTCTTACTCCCATGGCAAACTCTTCACCCATCAAGTCTCAGCTTGTGTTACCACCTCTGTGAAGTTTCATCTGACGTCATCAGGCCAGTGTAGATGTTCCCACCTCTAATGTTCTGACTGCATTTTGAACATACCTTCACAATCACAATAATTACACTGCACCCTAACTGTTTGAACGTTTAGAACCCATTAGCTTGTAATCTCCTAAAGGGCGACGACTTTGTCTTTCCACCTTTGCATCCCCTGCATGCAGCATATACTTACCAATCAGTCTGTGGATGGAATGGATGAATATATGAATGAATGAGTCCCTATCCCTGTGAGAGGCATCTTCTGTTTTGCACTCAAGAGGGAGCTATGCTCCCTCACTGCCCTCTATCATAATCATTCAACATTAACTATCACCAACATAGGGCTAAGGACTGGACAGGAAGGGATTTGACCAACCCTGTCAATTTTTAGTGCTTTCACAAAATTTTCAGAAAGCCTCTTCCAACAGTTGGAGTCTCCAAAGCATGAATGTTCATGTTTAATTGAATCTGAAACATAAATTTCAACTCCAGCTGAAGATAAGTAAGAATATGAGGATTAAATTATTCTGTAAAATATGTGATAGTGATACTTATCTTTTTAATATTTATCTTATTTCATTATTTATTTATTTATTTGGCTGCGCCGGGTCTTAGTTGCGGCATGTGGGATCTTTTTAGTTGCAGCATGTGGGCTCTTAGTTGCGGCATGCATGTGGGATCTAGTTCCCTGACCAGGCATCAAACCCGGGCCCCCTGCATTGGGAGCGTGGAGTCTTAACCACTGGACCACCAAGGAAGTCCCAGTGATACTTATTTTAAAGCAGATATTTATTGGTCTAAGAATTTTTTATTTATGACACCTAGACTGAAGCCGTTACAATTTTGATGGAAGGCTATATGATTTAGGAAAGGCTATAAAATGTAGAATATCTTGGTTAATATAGGAAGATAAAGCAAGTCTGAATACATAGTATTCAAGTAAGAGTAAATGTTATATGCTGGAATTTCAAAAACAAACATTTGCAACATAGGCAAATAATAAAGGTGCAATGTATTTTGATCAGGGTCATGTATTAGCATTATTCCTGCATTTATTTCAAAGAGAGGTTATAAAATATTTTATAAGAATGGCTCATCTCTATTAACATGATGATTCAAAGAAACACTAACAAAAGGGTTTCTGTATCTTAAGTACAGAAGAACATGTTAACTTATCTCCAGTTCTCCAAAACATTAAAATTGACTAAAGCAAAAAGACAGTTGGTGAATAAAACTTACCTTAATTCCTTCTTGTTCAGTTTAATGAATTAGGTCTTCTTTAACCTACATTGCCCAATTTAAAGTTAATTTTTATTGACCCTGATCCTAATTTGGTTTTAATTATTAAGCTAAGAGGCCTCCTGCATGAAGAGGTGGGACTGAAATGAAAAGTTCCCACACCCAATAATCCTGCTTTTCCTACAAAGCTTGTAGTTTCCCTTGGGAACATCTTCCTCCCTGGCTTGCCAAGGAGGGTCTGACAGTAGAATTTTTCTAATCTGAGAGAAATCTCATGTCAATCTTCACTCCACCACTTCTCCCCTAGCTGACTACCATGATTGTTATATTGATATAAATATATACTAATATAAATAAGCACAGGATACAGTCAGACATACACATGCAGGTTCATATAAACAGAAATACAGACACAAGAAGGAAGGAGTTCCCCGTAACAGACATCTAGATACAAAAACGCTGCATCAGAGGCTCCTGTGACAAAACTGAGGTGCTTTCTCACAGGGTGGGCCAATCCCTACACTTTGGGGGTTCTCCTTTCTCACCTGGCCTGGAGAGGTAAGGGACACTTTTTCCCTTTCTGAACTCCCTTGAAATACTAAAGCGTTTCTCATGCTCAGTTGCATTTCAGGTACAGTTACCCATTCCTTACCTACCACTGGAGAAGTGGGGTTCCTGTGTGTGTATGAGGGATGGCCAAGAAATAAAGCTACAATCTTTTAAGGAAATATAGCCTAGTACAAGCTCCAGACTTCAGCATTCAAAGTTCTTATGTACTTTCTTAAGAGGCTCTGTGGCCTCTGGTAACTTCACAGGGATTTCTTCCTGAAGTCTTCCCCTGACTGCCTTCCCCTTCTTCTGGAACCCATAAAGACTACTAAT
Organism: Eubalaena glacialis; assembly: GCF_028564815.1. Lineage (NCBI taxonomy): Eukaryota > Metazoa > Chordata > Mammalia > Artiodactyla > Balaenidae > Eubalaena > Eubalaena glacialis. The sequence goes on along the minus strand of NC_083717.1, from coordinate 106,530,529 downwards.
TCTCTACAAAGGGGGAGTGGGTGACATGCCTGGAGTTGCCAAGAGCTCTTATTGGTGATACAGAGCTACTAGAATGTGATGGTTTATTTCTCTGGTTAGGGTGGACCCCATTCAAAGTTGACAGCTCTGGATGGCTAAGGGGACCCTGTCCAGAACTCCTGTTCCAGTCTCTTTTCTTCAAGAAGGTGTGTGGGCGTGTGTATGTGTGCTTTTGCACCAAAGCAGGAGTTAAGTGGAGAAAGAGAACAAGATCTGAAAAGCGCGTTGGGGCAGGAATCCCTAATCTGAGGTGGGTGAGGAGCCTAGGGGTGCTGAATCATGCCAGCCAAACTATCTAGACTCCAGTTAAGCAGAGGTAAACCTTGGGACCTTATTAAGTTTGTTGTTCTTGTTGTTGTTTTGTTTGTTTGCCTGTTCTTAGTTTCTCACCATACTTTGTTTTTGAACTCCCACTAGATCTGAACTTGGTCTGGGCGGATGCAGGAAGTGCGCCTCTAGGGGCCGGGGCGGGGACAACACTTCAAGGTACCCTCTAAAACCCACCCGGACCGCACAGACCCCAGCAGACGCATCCCCGCCACTCAAACCCGGACCGCTGTTTCCTACCTTCGCCTCTTCTGAACACCGGGTGCCTCGCAGCACGCGCAGCTCTCCTCGTGGTGGAACCTCACACGCAGCGCTCCCAGGGATGGGATAGAGAAGAAACCAGGTCTGGACGTTCTGCCGCCCAAAGCGCACGCCCTTTCTCCTGGAGGGGCTCTCTTCCAACCCCCACTCTTCTAATTCACTTAAGTACTAGACTACGACCAGACAAACCGGGTCCGGGATGCTTTCCCGCCCTCCCCCCAGCCGCCCACTCCAAGTAGCCTCAACCTACTCAGACCACACCCGAGGCTCTGAGGCGCTGCGCCCGCCCCCACCCAGCCTGGGACAGAAAAAGGACGGGTGCACGAGAACCGTGTCCTACGCAGCCATCCCTCGGACCCCTGCTTCTCCTCGCCCCTTGCCCATAACCCCGGGCAGTTCTAGCACAAACCTAGCGATGCAATCCGGGGTCCGGCGGGGCGCGGGAGGCGCTCGAGGGCGGTGAGACCCCCGAGATCTCACGAGGAACTCCGGGGGGTGGGTGTTACCACGGACTCTTAAAGGGTCTTAGGACGGATGCCTTGCTCGAACACGTGGCCTGGTCTGCAGGCATTGACCGATCCTCTTGGTCTTAGAGCCCAGATCCGCCCGCGTGGAGAGGATTTGGGGGGCGCCTCCCCTGTCCCCTCGCACCCTCTCCCCCTCTTCTGCCCTCTCCCCAGCCCCAGCAGACCGGTAGAGGCGGACTTGCCCTTTTCGCCGTTCACTCGGCCGCATTAGCCGAGCCTCGCCACGGACTGGACATCTACCCCATCTGAGCCCTGCGAGCCCTTGCGGTCTCACCTTGCGCGCCCGGGTCCCCTCGGAGCACCTCGGCGGTTCCCGGCGCGCCCGCTTTTTTCCGCTCCACCCCGCCGCGCCCCGCCCCGCCCCGCTTCGCCCCGCCCCGCCTGAGAACTGGGACGCGCGGTCCCTTTTTCACCCCTCAACCCCGCCAGCCCCGGCGCAGAGCTGGAGAGGGAGCCGGACCCGAGCGCAAGTCGTGGGCCCAGCTGTGAGCCCGGCGGGAGACGATCCGCCTTCCGCGCTCGAGAGACGCCGCGGCCGCAGGTCAGACCTAGGAGGGCATATCCCGCCCGCGGTCCCGGGCGCTCCGGGGAAGGTGACTGCGGTGGCGTGTGCCCCAGCGCCGCCACGTTTTTGAGGGAAGGGGAATTCTAGCTTTGGCCCCCCTGCGCCTCCGTTCTTAACCTGAGGCTAAAATGAGCCTGTGAGGTCCTATCCTCCCCCCAACGACGGTTTGGAGAGACTGGATTCTTTGGGAACTGGGAATGTTGGGTGGCCTAGTTTGCCTGGGCCTAGGGGCTCTCTCTGGAGCTCCTCCTGGTACCAGCACATCATGCCAGAAAAGGAACTTTGGGCATTTAGAGTCCGGGCTTTCCCCTTCAGCCCTCCCTTGGGACCAAGTTGGCCTACCTATGGAGCTGACTCATCTTTTCCCTAGCCGAGGGTCACCACACTAGGACTTTGGGCCTGGAAAGCAGCCATGTGGGGAAAGAAACAGGCAACCTGTGTTCTCTCCTGGTTCTACCACATCCCGGGGGCTTCACTGCCCTGTCATGAGGCTGTGCTTTCCTTTCAAGGTTGTTGGGAAGTTACGGAACCAGCGATGCTGCGTAAATGGTTGTGGCTACCCACCCAAAAGGAGTGGTTATGAAGCATGTCTACCTTCCCCTTCAGTTTCTCCCCACAGCCTGGCCTGAAAGCTCACCGCATGCTTTTACTGGTTGAGTGGTACACCTGGCAGGGGCCCAGACTCCTGAAGACGTAGTGGTGGGGGGAAGGGGCAAGACATGCTGGATCAGGGAAGGACCACTGTGGCCACTTCAGCATGTCCAGCCTTTTGCCTTTAACCATCCACAGCCCTTCACTGGGGTGGAGTGAGTGGAATGCTGAGCTTTTGAATTATGCTGGGCCTACATTTTTTTCATTTGTTTAATGGGAGATGGCAAGTCAGGGAGGAGATCATCCTCTGGGTTCCCTCCTCTGTGACTAGACAACCTGTCCAGGAGCCCTGAGGGTTTGGCTAGAGATGAGGCTTTCCTTGAGCTCCTACCTTCCTCTACTAGACAGTTCCCCAGACCCACCTCACCCCCATCTCCATATCGCCTTTAGGAGGTCTTCACTGGCCTTAGGCACTCCTTGTACCACTCAGGAGTCCCAGCCTGAGTCCCCTGCTGCCTCTGTTTCCCTGTCATCCCTAGGTGATTTGTTGGCCTGGGAGAGAGAGCAGGAAGCCAGCCCCAAACACTTGAGCACCGGGGGCTGCATCCTTTCTGAGTCTGCCCAGAGAAGCCAAGCTCCAGCCTACCCTCTCTATATCACATTTAGATAACATCTGTCACTTTTCTTGCTTGGAATTCAACCTCATTCTCACATTTGATTCTGGCAACCAGGCTAGGAGGTAGACAGTTCAGGCATGTGTACTCCCATAGCCAGAAGGGGAAACCAAGGTCCGGAGCAGATAAGTGACCTGCCTAAGATCACACTAGTGGACTGGCAGCCGCACAGTATCCTGGCCTTAACCCAGTGTTCTGGCCCCCAAGCAAGACTCTGTCCAAGGAACACACACACACACACACACACACACACACACACACACACACACAGCAGGAAGCTGAGTCAAAGCAAGGTTTCCAATTAATCTGAGAAAGTTAAGTCCAGAAGGCAGAGATTTCTGTTTGCTTTGTTTATCACTTAATCTCCAGTGCCTAGGTCAGTACCCGCTATGTAGGGGGTGCTTATCAAGTGTTTGTTGAATGAATGAAAGATTCTTGGGAGAGAGTCAGTCTCCTGCCATTTGCAACACACTCTGGTCTTGGCCCAGCCCCGGGCCTTGATTCATAGGGGCCTCAAGAGGCCCTGACTCTCCTGAACTGCTGGAGCTCATTCTCTCCGTCCTTTGTCTTTTTTCTAGGGTCTCCATTTTAGGGTGTTCTAACAACTGAGCCCTATTAACATTTTCATCATGGGCTTCCGCTTGGCTCTGGCATGGACACTCCTGGTTGGGCCATGGGTACCCATGGGTGAGTAGAGATTGGAGGAGAAGCACAGCTAGGAGCAGAGGAACCCAGCATCCTTTGGGGTCCTGCAAGGACAGAAGCTGTGTCATATTCACCTCTGTATCCCTAGTCCCTAGCTAACCCAGCACGCTGCACATGGTAGCTGCTCATTTCAAGCTTCTTGACTAGATGAATGGATAGTGGAGTGAAAATTTTCCCCAAATACACAGAATTAGGGAGCCTTCATCTGCTGTGTAAGCACTTCCTATTTTATTCCTTACAATCTGGGGGCCCTTTCTCTCTCTTCTGTCTTCTCTCTTTCTTCACTCAGTAAGGACCCCAGACACCCCATAGAGGAAAAGACTGATTAGACACACAAAACAATAAAGGATCTTGGTATCGGACTGGACCCAAAGCTAAAGGGAAGTCACCAGTGTTTTAACACAATATGATAAAAACAAAAACAAAAATCAGTAAGATACGGGAGTTTCCTGGTGGCCTAGTGGTTAGAATTCTGGGCTTTCACTGCCTGGCCTGAGTTCAATCCCTGGTCGGGGAACTGATAGCATGGCAAAAAAATAAAAATTAAAAAAAAGAATAATAATATCCATAAGCGTTTGTTACTTCAGCTTTGGACAGTCTCTTATTAGAATCTGAGGCCATTCTCTGTAGTCTGGGTCTCTGAGGAGAAAAGTGAGCTTAAGGTGCCACAAATTAAGTTTAAAAGAGCAAGTCTCTGATCATCAGGGGTGGGGGATGCACGAGGAGAAAGCAGAGAGAATCTGTGGCGTGATCGGTCTTGGCTGGAAGCGATAGCATGGCGAGGCGGCCCGTGCAGCTTCTCCCTTGCCAAAGCCGCTCACATTCCCATTCCTCCCAGTCCTCTCCTTGCCTTGGCCTTGGATTTTCCTTTTTTTCCCCCAGCTCTTGCCTCTTATTCCCAGAGGTATTCTCCCCCATACCCTACCCAAGAGGCGGCCTCCTTGTTCTGCCACCGGTTCATCTTATTTTAGAGATCACATATATGTGGCTGCCCTAGTTCCTGCCCCAAGTCCTGGATCCTTAGTTGAGTTCTTTGCTCAAACATCAGGGCCTGAGTCATCTTCCCTCTCAGATCCCCTGGCGAGTATATGTATGATGTGTGCTGACGTGCGTGCTCCCAGGGCATGGGGCAGGAAAGTAGCTCTGAGATCCTGTCCTTGGTCTGAGTAGAGAGACAACCGGAGGAATGGGTCTCCCTCTGGCTGATGAGAGTCCTTTTCTTTTCTCTGTTCTCTGAGGTGAGCAGAGAGGGAGCCTAAGCCCTGTAGCCTCCTAGTTTGGGGAAAGGACTCTGGCTGGTCATCTGATCTACTGACCAGAAGGATCCTTGCTCCACTTCTGATTCTAGACCCTTCCTTCTGCCCCTACTGCCTGAGTTCTTTCCTCAACAGCTGAGTGCTTCCTCCTAGACCCTAGTTTTTGGAGAATAAAATAGGGTCAATAGAGGAATCACATGGGGAATATGATGCCCCAGAAGAGGAGGCAGCAAAGTTATCCACATGACCAGTCAGTCCCTGATCTCACCCAAGAAACTGGGGAAAAGATCGGGGTAGCAATAGGCCCCAAAGCCACAGCCCCATGGCCCATACCCTTGCTCTGAGAGCGGCTCAACGAGAGAGAGCCAAGCCCCTCTCCATATTTCCCCTGCCCAGGGGTGAGTCACAGAATGATATGTCCTTCACTGGGTGGAAGAGTGGCTGGCTCTTGCACTGTATGATATTTTAGGGCTGGGAACAGTTTCTGTCCTGTCCCCCAGGGAGTTGGGGTGTGAGGGCAGTAGAAGGCTCCTACATCCCTTGCGCCACCACCACTGTTCTCTCTCACCCTTCTCTTCCTCTCTGAGGCCATCTATCAGCACACACTGGCTACACCACTTTAGTGCTCCCTGCCATATTTGTCCAGTGAGCAGCTTAAAGACTGGGCTTGAGTTTGGACATACTTTGCCCTGGGTAAGCTCCCTCCATACCCTACCTCCTGCACTGTGCTGGGTATCCACTTTCGGCTGCTGGCCTGTCCTCTCATGCGCTGACTTGCTCAGCTGCCCCTTCCCCCTGTTCTCACACAGGAGCTCAGAACCCTATTTCATGGGAGGTGCAGCGATTTGATGGGTGGTACAACAACCTCATGGAGCACAGATGGGGCAGCAAAGGTAGGTGAGAGCCAAGTGGAGATGGAGCCCCAGGGTCAGGGAGGTAGCCACCGCTAAGGGGCAAGGGCTGGCAGGTACCAGCAAAGGCTCACCCATTCCTAAGATTTTAGGATCTGTGGTGTGGAAAGGAGCCTGGCAGAGAGGTCAGGGAGCCCCCTGAGGATTCATCCTTGTCGCTACCCCTCCTACTCTAGGCTCTTGGCTGCAGCGCCTCGTCCCAGCCAGCTATGCAGATGGTGTGTACCAGCCCTTCCGAGAGCCTCACCTGCCCAACCCCCGGGCACTTAGCAACACAGCCATGAGGGGCCCCGCAGGGCAGGCCTCCCTGCGAAACCGCACAGTGCTGGGGGTCTTCTTCCGTGAGAGCCTCAACCTCTGGGGAAGGGAGGCCAGTGGGGTCAGCTGGACACCTCTGTGTCTGAGGCGGGGAGTCAGGGAGTGAGAGAGAGAGTGATGGAGGGTCTGAGAGAGGGGGCAAGAGATGGAAGAGGAAGCAATGGGGTGGGGTAGGGGTGGGAGCAGGGGGAGAACGTCTGCTTGGGGGAGGCATAAATCTGCGCCACCTTGAGTTGTTGATGGGAGTGGGGATAGAGGAGCATGGAAATAATCTGGTAGGTACTCTTGGGGGGGCTCTGTTCTCACTCTGCCCCTGTGGCTCCTAGGACAGGTTCAGGGCAGGGTTCTGATTCTGTTAAGAGGGCTGGGGGTGGGCCAGCAAAATGGGGGTGCCAGGTGGGCCTGACTGCAGTGACTGTGGGTTGTTGGCTCCCAGCCGTAATGCTCAGCTCCTGCCGGCCATCCATGGTGCCCACACTTGCTTTCCAGCGTCCAGCGTCCCACTGAGGCTGGCAGGCCCTCTGGGCAGGCTGCTCCCAGCTGCATGTTGGAGCCGGTGCTGCCAGCCCTGTTGCTTAGGCACATTCACTGGGCACCTCCCAGTTACCAAGAAGAAGACCAAACTTAAAACGAAAACAGTTTGGATGAAGGCTTGGGAAGGGGTGGGGAGGTCAAGGCTTACACTTGCCCATAATGGCTTCTGAGTCTTTTGAAGCTTCAAGGGTAGGGGGTGGGGGGTCTAGATACACGGCTCAGTGGCCCTCAGCTGGCCCTCCCACGCCCTCCCCCATTGCGGGCAGGCCACCACGTGCTCTCGGACCTGGTGAGCGTGGAAAAGCCTGGCTGCCCGGCCGAGTTCCTCAACATCCACATCCCGCCCGGAGACCCCGTGTTCGATCGCGACCAGAGCGGGGACGTGGTGCTCTCCTTCCAGAGGAGCCGCTGCGACCCGGAGACCGGACAGAGCCCCAGCAACCCCCGGGACCTGGTGGGCGGGGCAGGCGGCTGGGGGTGGGGCGGGGGCGGGACCTGAGGCAGCTGAGGAGAGGCTCGCACACCCAGCACACCCGCAACGGCCGCCCGGCCCTCGCCCGCCGTGAGCCGCCTCGGCCACCCGACCCCCGGCTCAGCCTCCCGGTGTCCCCGCAGACCAACGAGGCGACGGGAGCGACGAGCTGCGGAGCTTCTCCGGGGGCAGCTGGCGTCGGGGCCCGACCCCGCCTTCCCCCGGGACGCGCAGGACCCCCTGCGCATGTGGACGGCGCCCGACCCCGCCACGGGACGGCGCGGGCCCCGGGGGCTGTACGGTGAGACGGCGGGGGCGAGGGCGGGGGGCCGGCGAGGCGCGCCCCCCTCGGGCCCACCCGCGCTCAACTCCTCCCGTGCGTCCCCACGGCGCGGGCAGCCTTCGGCGCGGAGCGATGGAACCGCGAGCCCTTCGTGCAGGCGCTGGGCCTGCTCTGGTTCCGCTACCACAACCTGTGGGCGCAGAGGCTGGCCCGCCAGCACCCGCTCTGGGGGGACGAGGAGCTGTTCCAGCACGCGCGCAAGAGGGTCATCGCCACCTGCCAGGTCGGTCGCGCGGCACCCCCCCTCCGCCCCCCGTCGCGGTCCCCGGGAGACTCCGCTGCCCCGCACAGCCGTCCATCCTTGGACAAGCCCACCCAGCAACACCCCTCCCCAGACAGCTACGTCTAGGGAAAGCCCCTGAGAGTGATAAGGGGGCAAAGCGCTACTTATACCAGAGGTTTTCTCGTGATTGTTATTTAGCTGCCCCTCCCCGCTGCCCTCGTTCCTCGTGGGCAACGGGAACCTCCGCCCCTCTCCTGTTTGAGTGTCTCTCGCGTGACTGCCGCTGCCTGGTCCTCGTCTCCCACCTAAGCCTTCCTTGAGCTCAGAGCCCTCGTGGCTTGGCTGCTCCAGCGCTGGCCTCCCATTTCCCCCTCTCTTGACCCTCAGAACATCGCGATGTATGAGTGGCTGCCCAGCTTCCTGCAGCAAGCACCGCCGAATTACACAGGTGAGGGAGTTGGGGGAACACCTGGGCTGAGGGGGGTTTGGGGAGGGGGAGGGGGTCAGGATCCATAGGACAAAGACAGGTGGGTTCATGTGATGAGAGTGTGTGAGGGTAAAGAGCCTATTTCTCTTCTTACCCCTGTGGACAGAGTACCGCCCTTTCCTGGACCCCAGCATCTCTCCGGAGTTCCTGGCGGCCTCTGAGCAGTTCTTCACCATGGTGCCCCCTGGCGTCTACATGAGGTGAGGGAGGGGCTCAGATGTTTGTGTGTTTGGAGGAGTGGAGATGTATTATTGAGAAAAATCTGCCTCAGGAGCCCTCAGGACAGGCTTATCAATCAGAAGTGTGCCCATTCCCCAGGGAACAGTGAATATGGAGGGAAAGAAGAACAACAGTTGTTTAAAAAGATACATCATTGTGGTTTTTGAGCACCTTAATGTCCACTTTTCTGCAGCTGGTTTAGATATTAATCCTCCAATTAAAGACGGGCTAATTGAGGTTCAGAGGGTGAGTCACAAAGCCCGCAGGTCTGAACCTCAGGTGTTGACACTACACTGGGGATATTTTTAGCTATAAGGACAGGAAGTGGGGCTTATAAGCCTTTGGAGGGAATTACAATAAAAATGTGTGAGAGCTGAAGAAAAGTATTGACTCCAAAATAATGAAAAGGAAACTTAAAAATATACATATTAAATTAAAAGTATATAAAATAAAGCATGCCAGTCTATTTTTTTACAACTGCATTATAAGTTAAAACAGTTCATGGATTAGATTATTTTTACTCTGGACCAATTTCTGGATATGGCTGATGATGGCCAAGAAATTGTAGTAATTGAGTTATCCATAGACAAGTAATTTCAAAAGAACAATTAATAATCCTTTTTAAAATGTTTTAATTTACATATATAAAAATATATATAAGGAATGTTGCCCACCATCCAGTTCTACAAGGATCAGGTCATTAGCCACTGCAGTCGCCTTCTAACAGTACACCCTGAAAAGGAATTCGGGACAAAAAACAGGATAAGACACTCGGTGCTTTGGGAAAACAAACCCCTTAGATAGTTAGAGATATCTCAGGAAAAAATTTTAATGGACCCAGATTGTTACATCTTCCCATACACAGAAAAACACAAAAACCATTTATTGAGGTATCTGATCCTTGTGACCAGCAGTAACCTTTTACAGAGATGTATGTTTGACTGCACCCATTCCCTAGCCCAAATCCTATATATACTGGGTTCTCCCCCTACCTCTTTGGAGCAGTCCCCTCAGAGCTACTAAGAGGCTGTTTCCTGGCCTATAATCCTCAGTAAGGTTCCTGAATAAAATTGAAACTCACAACTCTTATGTTGTGCATTTTTTCTTTGAGTTGACAGTTTATCTCTCTTTATCTATTGAGAGAGAGAAGAAGAAGAGAGAGAGAATGAAACATGGTAAAATAAGGGATACACTTTTAGACGTTTGGTCTGATGTGGGGAGAGGGGCCTTCCAAAAATTCAGGTTGTTCAGGACCTACCCTGACCATACACCACCTCAAGGAAGCAATAGCCTGGGCCCTTGGCTCTAGCCTTGGAGACCAGAGCTGATGCCTGACATTAGGGCTTCATAGCCTCGGTCACCACTAACCTGCTCCTTGCATTTCAGAAATGCCAGCTGCCACTTCCAGGGGGTCATCAATAGGAACTCAAGTGTCTCCAGAGCTCTCCGGGTCTGCAATAGCTACTGGAGCCGAGAGGTCAGGGCTGGGGACACATATGTGGGTGTGGGTGTGTTGTGGTGTTTGTGTGTTTGTGTTTGAGGGTGTGTGGTGAAGGGGGGCAGTAGGACTGAGGCAGCCAGCTGGGATGGGCTGGGGTAGAGGAAGCAGTCTGGGGCACCCCAGCCATCTCCCCTACCAACTGTCTGAGATGACCAGGTAGCTATACACCGTCAAACGTCAGTCCTCCATGCCCACCTCAGGGCTGTGTGAGGCACAGCAGGGGCCTGTGCAGATGTGGCTCTACATCTATCACTCCCTTCTAGGTTTTCCTTCTCCCTTGACATCTCTGGGTCCCCTGTAGGCAATGGAGTACCCCAGCCATCCCAGCCCCCAAGGAAACTTCCCAGTTAGACACACCAGGGCAGTGTGTGAATGTGAACGTGTGGGGAGTGCAAGGTGGAGAGAGGAATTCTGAGAGATTACCAGGAATCATCTGTCCAGACCAGTATGGGTAAAGAGCGTTGACCATTAATTTAAAGCAAAATCAGATTCTTTGTGTAGAGTGTTCATAAAGGGGGAAGGCGGTGGGAGGAAAGAGGGAAGAGGCAAGCATAGAATCAGTCATGGAGCTGAGATGAAAGAGACCTCAGTGTCCTGCTAATACCTTTTTATTATTTTACTTATTTTATTTGATTAATCCCTAAGGCCCTTTTTATTAAGGGCAGGACACTGAGTTCGGAGAGGTCCTGTCACACAGCTGGTTACTAACTGAGCAAGGACCAAGACCTAGATCTAGTGCCTTTGTCAACCATACCGTCGAGTTTCCTAAAATAGAAGCAAAGTTTTCGGTTCCTTGTGCTTGTGGAGACCTGTGTCCTAGCAGCATGAGCTTTGGATGGGGACACTGCGCACCCTGGGTGGGGAATCAACCTGTAGAGGAGCAATGGCCCCGCAGTTTGGGAGCAAATAGCAGGACTCGGTGGGCCCAGGACATGAACTGTGGGGTTGAGGGAGCCTGGCTGCCCAACCGCTGGCCTCATTAGCCATGCCCCTCTCTTCTCCCCACCCCCAAAGCACCCAAACCTACAAAGAGCTGAAGATGTGGACTCGCTGCTGCTGGGCATGGCCTCCCAGATCACTGAGCGAGAGGACCATGTGGTGGTTGAGGACATATGAGGTGAGGCTGAGGCTGTCCCTGCAGGCTGTGTATGCCTGGCCCCTGGGAAGAAGTTCAGCTGGAGCTCCAGAGTTGGGCAGGGAGGGGTGCCCAGGGCTGGGAGCCTGCACTCTCTCGCTGCTGAGAGAGCTTCTGACCTGCTGACCATGGCTCCCTCTGTATGGCTCAGGTCCCCCTGGGGCTGATTGGAGCCTGGGGCATGGGCTAGAGGAGCTCCCTCAGACTTCGTGTCTCATCCCCAGATTTCTGGCCTGGGCCACTGAAGTTTTCCCGCACAGACCACCTGGCCAGTTGCCTGCAGCGGGGCTGGGATGTGGGCCTGCCCTCTCACACGAAGGCCAGGGCAACACTGGGCCTGCCTCCAGTTACCAGATGGCAGGACGTCAACCCTGCACTCTTCCGGAGTGATGGCACTGTGAGGAGGGGTCAGGACCCAGAGGGCAGGGTGGGAGGTCCAGGGCACACTGGCTTGAGACACGGAAGATGGGCGGCGAACACATGCATCAGAGACAAGCACCTGGTGAGAGGGGCAGGGCTCACCCAGGTCGCTTTTCCCAGTATCACACACCAGGATGGAGGTTACCAGACCACCAGGATTAGGCTTTAGACTCTGTGACTGTGCAGATCCAGCGAATGTTTATTGAGCATCTGTTGCATGCCAGGCACTTAATAGGGTTCATTTCATTTACTCTTCGCAACAACTCCGTAAATGGGTTTAGAAGGTCCTTGACTCAGGAACAAACTGTACTTTCATGCACCAATATTCAAGCTGCTTTTGGGGAGTCAGCTGTCATACCCTGAGCTATCCCCTGGGCAAATGGCATTGCCTGCCAGCCAACAGACCAGTTTTGGCTGCCTTAACATCTTGGCACAGTATTGTTTCTACAAGTGGGTGCCTATTTTATTGTGTTTGCCCTTACTATTTTATAACATTGTTGGAAAGTGGAGAATTAAAGGCTATAAAGAAGTGATATGTACATGAGACTTGTAACCTTTTATAAAATCAATAGGTAGATAGGAATCACCAGCTATGCCAAAGGTAGCAAATCTTTAACTTTGGACTTCCCTGGTGGCGCAGTGGTTGAGAATCCACCTGCCAATGCAGGGGACACGAGTTCGAGCCTCGGTCCGGGAAGATCCCACATGCCACGGAGCAGCTAAGCCGGTGCGCCACAACTACTGAGCCCGCGTGCCACAACTACTAAAGCCTGTGCACCTAGAGCCCAAAGAGCAACAAAGAGAAGCCACCACAATGAGAAGCCCGCGCACCGCATCGAAGAGTAGCCCCCGCTCACCGCAAATAGAGAAACCTGCTCGCAGCAACGAAGACCCAACGCGGCCAAAAATAAATAAATAAATTTATTTTAAAAAATATTTTAAAAAAGAATCTTTAACTTCAGTTGGGCCTCATTGGAATTAAGCTGGTCAAGTGCTTATTTATATTGTAGAGAGAGCTTCCCTGGTGGCGCAGTGGTTAAGAATCCGCCTGCCAATGCAGGGGACATGGGTTCGAACCCTGGTCCAGGAAGATCCCACATGCCACAGAGCAACTAAGCCCGTGTGCCACAACTACTGAGCCTGTGCTCTAGAGCCTGTGAGCCACAACTACTGAGCCCAAGTGCCACAACAACTGAAGCCCACGTGCCTAGAGCCCGTGCTCCACAACAAGAGAAGCCACCGCAATGAGAAGCCCGCGCACCGCATCGAAGAGTAGCCACCACTTGCCGCAACTAGAGAAAGCCCGCGCACAGCAATGAAGACCCAACACAGCCAAATATATATATATATATATACATACATATATATATATATATATATATATACACCCACATATATATATATATATATGTGTATGTATATATATATATATATATGGTGGAGAAAAGAACTAAAGTAAAGGTCAGGTAGACAACACTGCTCATATACTGTTGAACACTGTCTCTAAAAGGCAATGTATATGCAGGGATTTGATTTTCAAAAACTTTTTTTTAACCTCTAAAGAATAGAAACTTTTTCTAACACATCATTCTACGATTCGACTTTTGTGCTGATTTTGACTCTTCAACTTTCATACCTTTTCAAGAACAAGTAACATAGGGGACTGACTGACTGTTTTATTCCAGCTATATAAAATAAGCAGCTGAATCTGTGAGAGAGTTCTCATAAATGAGTTAACTTACAGAGAGCACTCAGAGCAGTGCCCAGGGCATAATAAGTGATGACTTGTCCCTGTCATTTATTATGATTATCCCTGGGGCTGATCTCTGGGAGCAATCTCTTGGCCGGAGGGCAGGTACCGGGTCTTTGCACTCACTCCTGTCCCTTCTTGGCCCCAGGTGCTGGAGGCCACAGCTGCCCTGTACAACCAGGACCTGTCCCGGCTGGAGCTACTCCCTGGGGGGCTCCTGGAGAGCCATGGGGACCCTGGACCCCTCTTCAGCACCATCGTCGTCGATCAGTTTGTGCGACTGCGGGATGGCGACCGCTACTGGTTTGAGAACAGCAGGAATGGGTGAGGCCTGCCTGGGTTCCCACCTCAGACCCTACCTCGGCCTGGGCCGCAGACCCTCTGCCTGTAGACAGCCCCATGGGCCCTTGATTCCCAGCTGGCCCACCCCTCCCTCCCCAAGCTCTCTGGATCTTTTCCTGCGTCTGGGTTCCTGGGCCTGGGAGCCTGCATCTCTCTCCCACCTCAACAGCTCCCCACCTCTCCCACCCCCAGGCTGTTCTCTGAAAAAGAGATTGCAGAGATCAGAAACACTTCCCTACAGGATGTTCTAGTAGCTGTCACCAACGTGAACCCTGGTGCCCTGCAGCCCAGCGTCTTTTTCTGGCATGCTGGTGAGTGGCCGGGGGGGCACTTGGCGGGGTTTGGGATCTGGCGCCTCATCCCTCCTCAGCTGTGGGCTTGGTTCAGTGTGGCTGGATAGTAGATTCCAAGGGGGGCGTGAGCTATGGTTCTGCCCTTGGGAACTTTGGTTCTGGGCACCAAGGTGGCCACATACAGCTATGTACGGTCCGTTCTGCACAATTCCACCAGGTTCCCAAGCGAGGGCAGGACTGAGACGCAGAGAGACCTGGTGAGGAGGCTCACATTTGGCCAGGATGGTTGTAATATTAGGAGGGCCGAGTGCAGTGAGACTATCCTAAGGATATCTAATCCCACTGCAGTGATGAGGAAAGGAAGGGCTGTGTGTGTGTGTGTGTGTGTGTGTGTGTGTGTGTGTGTGTGTACATATGTACGTGTGATGGAGAGACAGGTTGAGGTTCATTTTTTATTCCACCTGTTACCCTAGTAGGCAGATGCCACATTCTTGGTACAACGGCAGGGGTAAGAAGCCCCCTCCCCTCTGCTCCCCAGAACTCTTTCTACCACCCTAACCTCCTCAGTGATCCTGTCCTAAAGCTTGTGGCCCAGCACCCCCAGGCCTGTAGCTTCCTCTGTCTCCCCAGGAGACCCCTGCCCGCAGCCAAGACAGCTCAGCACAGAGGGCCTGCCAGCCTGTGCTCCCCCCGTCATGCGGGACTATTTTGAAGGCAGTGGATTTGGCTTCGGGGTCATGATCGGGATCCTGTGCTGCTTCCCCCTGGGTAAAAATGATGGGCAGGGTGGGGCTGGGTGAGAGGTGTAAGCTGGGTGGTGGGGTTGGAGTGTTTCCAACTATGACAACCAACCAACCAACCATGCAGAGTACTGTTCCTCTGAGCAGATGAAGAAAACATCAGAGCAGGAGGGACATGAGAAGTGTCTAACCTGCATGTAAGTCAGCTCCAGGGAGAAATGTCTTCCTGTTCTTCTGGGGTCCCCCGAAGGGCCCAGATTGGTCAGGAGCCATGGGCAATCCACAGTCCACAGCAATTTGCAGGAGCCTGGGCCTGGGAAACTGTCAGAGGCAAATCCCTGCTTGAGAACCAGGGCTGGGATGTAGTTGCTGGGGCAAAGGCTTGGGACTTAGTCTTTTCCATGGCTGTGTGTGGGTCGACCTGCAGACTGGCAGAGTGGGTCCAGTCTCTGGCACAAGGACTCTGGCCTCAGTTTCTGGCTGGAAAGGGATCTGAGTGATGGAAGCAGAGGAGGCTGGGCAGGCACCTTAGATGCTACCCAAAACTTCCCATGGGATACAAAGCAGCTCCCCCCAAGGGAGCTTCATTATTTGAGACAATTGAATGGGTAACCTAAGAGGTGGGGAAAGCAGGGAGTCTTGCCAAGGAAAGGAGCCTGGGAAAGAAGCCACTGATCTCTCCAGACCCTCACCTTCCTCTCAGCATCCCGCTGCCTCTGCCCTCTCAGTGAGCCTGCTCAGTGCCTGGATTGTTGCCCAGCTCTGGAGGAGATATTTAAAGAGGCTCCAGGGCCAGAACCGCCAGAGCATCATGTCTGAGAAGCTCGTGGGGAGCATGAAAGGTAGGCCTGGGGCTGGCCAGGGTGCGGGTGGGGAGGACGTGACTCCAGGCTACATCCCCCACCTCCCTCAGCAGCCTCAGGCAAAGGCCTCCCTTTTCTAGGCCTCCAGGCAGGCCAGGGCAGGCGGGAAGAGCCACAGGGGCATTAGGCAGAAGTTGGACCAGGAGTCCTCCATCCTCCCTAGCTCCTCCTAATGGTCCTAAAAAAAGAGAATGTGACTGACTTGCGGGGAGGAGTCACGGGACCCTGCCTACATTTCACAGGCTTACTGTGACGCACAAATTCCCGAGAACTGCTGCTTTGTGATGTCTCACACTGGAATTTCAGGCAACAGAGAAGTCATTAATGAAGGTCTAGAGTCGCACTCATTGAGGATTAGAATCTTGGTTCCACCCCTATGGGCTACTGGACTTAAGGCAAACTTTTTAATCTCTCTAAACCTATTTTTTTTTATCTGTAACATGATAATAATAATAGCACTTACCTCATAGATTTATGAAGGTTAAATAAAGCAGTTCATGCAAAGCACCTGGTACAGTGTTGGACACATAGTAAACACTCAGGACATGGTAGTTATTACGCTTCTCATGGGCTAGAGGCACAGCAGGACTGTCAGGGAGGGGACGACCTTCAGGACCCAAGAAAGGACAAGGAGCTTAGAGGCCTTGGTCTTCCTCCAGCCCTGAGCCGGCCCTCTTCCTCCCCGAGGCAGGGGGCCCCAGCTGACCCAGCCCTGTCTCTCTCCAGCCTCAGAATGGCAGGGCCGCAAGGAGCCCTGCCAGCCTGTGCTCGTGCACCTGCAGCCGGGGCAGATCCACGTGGTGGATGGCAGGCTCTCTGTGCTCCGCACTGTCCAGCTGAGGCCCCCGCAGCAGGTCCACCTCATCCTGTCCAGCAACCGCGGACGCCATGCCCTGCTGCTCAGGATCCGCAAGGAGTATGACCTGGTACGGCCTAGCCAGCCCCTGGCTCCTTGTCCACGGCCACAGCCATGCAGGCAGCCGAGTGGAGGGGCGGGAGCCCTGGGCCAGGCAGGGTTTCTGGTTTCTAGTCCCCAGCTGTAGTACCAGATAGAGAAACTGGAACACTGTTTTCCTGCTCTGAGCCTGCTGGACGACACGGTCTCCACAGTCCCTTCTTACTCTTGCAGACAGAGTCTGCCTCCTCCCTTTCTAAGGGCGCCCTGGCAGGTCCTAGCTGAGAGTACTTAGAAGAGGCTGGGCCCTCTTTCCTATGCCCTGATTGCAGGATCCAGTGAATTGTTAGGGATTCCGGAGGGGAGCTCAGTCAGGGGCTGATCTTCGGCTCTGACTCTGTCTGGCTCTGGTCCCCTCCATCCTCTGCCCTTCCTGCCTTCCCCTCCCTTCTCCAGTATGGAATAGGCAGGGAAGATGGCTTTGCAGACATGCCTTTGAATGCTGCCTCTGCACCTACAAGCACGCCACTTAACCCCATAGAGCCCAGGAGATAACAGTATCTCTTTTGCAAGGGTGCTTTTTCCAGTTCCCCCCCCCGCCCCCTGCTGCCCCCTGCTGCCCCGCAACAAAATTCATGTAAAACTTGTGGCCTCAAGAGGCCTTGATGTGTGGTTGCTCTCCCTACTGCCCCCTCCGTAGGTTCTGCTCTTTGACCTGGGGGAAGAGTGGCAGCTGATGCTGGAAAACCACCGGGGGGCTCTGAAGGAGAGTGGTCTGAGCTTCCAGCAGTGGGAGCCGCAGGAGCAGGAGCTGATGAGGGCCGCCATGACGCGGGAGCAGCGGAGCCATCTCCTGGAGACCTTTTTCAGGCACCTTTTCTCCCAGGTGTGTATGTGGGATCGGATCTGTCCATGTGTGTCTGCCTGTGGTGGTGCCCTTACCTGTGTGAGGCCATGGGGTGACTCCAGGGAAAGTTAGAAGCCCCGAGTTCTCAGCTAATAATCAAATCTACTGTGATTTGCACCAAGTCACCTACCTTTCTGTAAGGAGATGCTCCTGCCCCTTCCCAAGCCCACCCTCATCTGTGAGACTCCAGGGAGGCAATGCCCGGGAAGGGGTTTATCTGCACGGGTGACTTATTTCTCTTCTCATGGCTGCTCACTTTTCTGCCCTCACTCAGCTCATCCTGCCCAAATATCTGCAGAAACTTAGGGTGAGATGAGCAGTATGGGGGCAGTGAGAGCCCTTGGTCACCCCTCCTCGGGAGAGTGCCGCTGGCAGAGGCCTCAGTGGGACATTAGTTTCCACCTTGCAGAATTCTGAGACTGTAGGGAGGATGTGGGGAAACAAGATAGGAAGAGAAATGCAAGGACTTGAGTCCCTATCTGGTACAAAAATGAAGGCAGCCTGGGAGCAGAATAGTGGAGAGGGGAACCTTGGGAGATGTAAGATAAATACAGCATGGGCCCCCACTGGAGGAGTTTATCATCCCACTGGGAAGATGGGATGAGCACAGAAAGGAAAATAATTGGGAAGAATGACAGCTACAAAAGAGACCCAGGAAATATGTGGTCTAAGAGTTCAGAAAAGGCAGCGAGGCTTAGGCTGGTGTAAGGTCATGGTGGAGGTAAGATTTGGCAGGCACTCAGGGAGAAGTTGGAAAAATTTTGGCTCAGAAGAAAGGAGCGTGAAGGACTGAGCAGAGGTGCCCAGTAGAAGGGCAGAAAATTAAGGTTTGAGGAGAAGGAGCAGGGTTGGCTGGCTGGGGAGAGGATTTATGAGGGAAGCTACCATTTAGTGGTCATTCGTTATGTGCCAGGCACATGACATGTCATTCACTCCTTCAACAAGTTGAACCTGTGCATGCACGAGAATAGAGGGACACCCGCCTCCGCCGGGGTGACGCATTGCCAGGGCCTGGGCAGGACCTGGGCACCTCCCCTCAGTTCAGGACCCATCAGGGCTCTGGGAACTCCCCATGCTAGGAGCTGAGGCTGTGTTACTGTATTGTAGGGGTAGCTGCCAACACTTTCTATCTGCTCAGTGCTTTCAGCTTTCGAAACATTTTCTATACAGCCTCTCACTGATTCTCACGATAACCCTGTGAGACAAGTAGGGCAGGTGAGGAAATGAATGCCAGACAACTGAAGAGACTTACCTGAGGTCATGCAGTGAGCGGGTGGCAGAGCTGGAACATGAACCCGGCTCTCTTGCCTCCAGCCCCAGGCTCTTCCCACTAAAGCACCTTGCTTGAAGCAACGAGGTTTAGCTCATGAAATCAGAGCCAACCGTGGACTAGGGGCCCCCAGTTGACAGGCAGGAAAGACAGGGGCTGTGGCCTGCTTCCCTTACCGTCTGTTCTTATGCTGGGGCAGCCCCCGGGAGGGTGGGCTGGAGATGGCCTGTGATGAGCATTCCCCTTGCCCCAGCCCAACTTCTTCTCAACCCAGCCGAGGCTTTTTCTCAGTCAAAACTCCTTTGGAGGTAAGAGAAACCTGCTCAAGCTAGCAGTGACAAAGGGTCAGTTGACTCTGAGGACATGGTGGTGTCTCAGGAAATCCAAAAGGAGAGCTGTGACCTGTCTAGGAAAGGACCAGGAAAGGGAAAGCTGTCAGCAAATAAGGCCACTCCTGTCTCAGACTGCCTCTGTTTTCTCTGTGCCCCCACTTCCTTCTGTCTCTGTGTCTCTGAGCACTTGAAGGAAAAGCGTGGTTGTTTATTTAAAAGCACTCAGGTCAAGACAGTCCTGGGACCTCTCAGTCCCAATCCCAGATCTGCTTGGGTCGAGTGTGTGTCCCTGGTCCAATCAGCTAATGCAGAGGGCCCAGGGCTCTGTAGAACAGATGGCCCCAGGGACCATCCACAGAGCCGATGGGGTAGTGCTTAGGGGAGAGGGTGCTGGGCAGACACCTTAAAAGGTGGCGCCAAAAGCCTCCACTGGCCTTCAAGTCCAGGAAGTCTTGTCTTTTTCTCTCCCTCCCTCTGCTGCTGCCCGAGTGCAGGTGCTGGACATTGACCAGGCGGACACAGGGACCCTGCCCCTGGACTCATCACAGAAGGTGCAGGAGGCCCTGACATGGGAGCTGAGCCGGGCTGAGTTTGCCGAGTCCCTGGGCCTCAAGCTCCAGGACATGTTTGTGGAGTCCACGTTTTCTCTGGCCGACAAGGATAGCAGTGGCTACCTGTCCTTCCAGGAGTTCCTGGACATTCTGGTGGTCTTCATGAAAGGTAGGGGGAGGAGGGAGTGATTGTCCAGATAGGAGAAGATGGAAGGGGCTGGAGTGCAGCTGACCTGTGGGAGATGGGGAAGCACTGGGGCCAGGTCTCCAGTCATGGCAGACATCTGGGAGTGCCCAGGCAGGGGTCAGGAAGCAGAGCGACCCCTTGCTGCGTCCAGCAGTGGGTCACTCTAGTGTGAGGCCCCTCCTGGCCAGCCTGGGGTTTAGGCAGGTGGGCTGGGGCTCTCATGGGCTCCTCCTTCTCCCAGGCTCCCCTGAGGAGAAGTCTCGCCTTACGTTCCACATGTATGACTCTGATGGGAATGGCCTCATTTCCAAGGACGAGTTCATCAGAATGCTGAGGTTGGTCCTGTGGGACAGCCGGGAGAGTGGGCGGAGCAGGGACTGTGGGAGGAAAGAGGTGGGACACGAAGGAGGGAGCAGGAGGGTAAAGAGCGGGGGCCTCCTCCCCCTCACCCACGTAGCCAGAGGCTGTTGTAACGAGGAGCGGGATTGGGATTTGGTCCGTCAGGGCCCTTCCATGTAGGTTCTGCTCTGGAGGCCTGGTGGGACGGCCAGCGGGCCCTTGCATCTAGGCCCCAGGCCGCTTGTCAGGGCCTGATGGCTCCCCTCCCCCTGCCCAGGTCCTTCATCGAGATCTCCAACAACTGCCTGTCCAAGGCCCAGCCGGCCGAGGCGGTGGAGTCCATGTTCCGGGAGTCGGGCTTCCAGGACAAGCAGGAGCTGACGCGGGAGGACTTCCACTTCATGCTGCAGGACCACGACAGCGAGCTCCGCCTCACACAGCTCTGCGTCAAAGGTGGGGCGGCCTGCTGGGCACGGCTGACTCACCCATGAGACACAGCAGGCACATGCCTAGGACCCACATACTTTGAGGAGCCCAGAGAAATGTTTACATTTCTTTTAAAATCAGAAGAAAAGAATCAATATAATAATAATGATAAATATGTAATGTATCCAGCCTGGATTATATTCTTCTTTATACCAACATAATTGTAAAATATAATTTTTTCTTTTTTAATGCAGGAAGGCAGTAGTGCCTACGGCCCAGAAAAGTCGTAGTGCAGCCCTGCTGGTGGGGTGGGCAGGGTCAGGATGGATGGGGTGGGGGATGGAGACTGGAATTCTGCTTTGCCGTCAAAGGTCCCAGTGCCTGGTCCCCAGGTCAAGGGGGAAGAGTGTCTCCTCATTACAGCCCTACCCGAGCCATACCCACTTCAGCTGGGGTGTCTGGTGGTGGTGGGGTGCTCCGATTTCTTTTGCCACTTTATCCTTTGGAGGAGTGCTCATTAAATGTTTGCTGAGTATATGGAGACCCACTTTTGTTTTTCCTTCCCCCTACTTCCTGCCCGACCTGTGTCTGACTCAGGTGGGTAGGGGCTAGAGTCAGCGTGAGGAGGGGGCAGGTAGCAGGCAGAGGGACTGCCTGTGGCCTGCTCTGGGCTGTTAAGGTGTCTTCACAGCCTGGGATTCTCACTGGGGCATGTTGAGACCAAACCCAGCCCCTCCCAGGGTTATGAGAATTTGGAGGGCTGAGCAGCCCAGATGGAGGCAAGGGGCGAGTTGTACAAGACACAGCTTCGCCTCTGGTCAGGGCTTCTCCTGCCCGGCGGGGAGGAGAGTTGGTAGAGCACAGACCCAGCACTCCTGATTCTGCAATTTTCCACCTTTCCCAGGCAGCCAGGGCAGCAGGCACCTGGGCCTGAGGGCAAAACAGGGACAGGTGCCTGGAAGTGAGCTGAGGCTAGAGTCCTGGGGACATCCAGTCCCTGGAGTGGAGGGGAGGACCAGGCTTGGGGGTTGAGGATTAAGTAGAGAGTTAGCATTGAGTACTATTTTGCTTTGCTTTTAATTATTGTTGTGCTTTGTTGTTTCCTATATATTTCACTTTGAAACATTTTGAACCTGCAGAAAAGGTGTAAGAATAGTACAAGGAACATCCCTTTACCCTTCACCTAGATTTGCCATTTGTTACCATTTTGCCACATTTGCTGTTTGCCAAACCATTTGAGAGGATAGACATCTATTCTTTGTTTTAAGCATTCATTTCATTAAATTCAGCTTTTTACCCTGGTCTATAGCCAGGGTAATCTTCAAGACTGGTTTTGCACTTGGAGGTGACCTGGAGACTCCCAGGCCTCCTGTGAGATCCTGGATTTGCAGCTCAGTCCTGCCCTGCCCCTCAGCACTGGTGGCTCCTGGGAGGGTTCCTCCCACCCCCAACATTTTATTATGAGCTCTTTCAAACACAGAAAAGTAGAAGGAATTTTACAGTGATCTCCCATATATGTACTAACTAGATTCTACACTGAACTCCTGGGAGTTTTTAAGCTGGAGGGTCTTTAGCAGGGTTTTGTGGCTGAGTGGTCTTAGCAGGCAGGTTGCGTACAGTTCCTGAGCCCTATCCCACAAGCCTGATACCAGTCGCAGATGTGGGACTGAAAGTGGACACACACTCAGGGGAGCCTGCCTGGCCAACTTTGTTTCAAGCCTTCTCCCTACCCACCCGTGGTGGGGTCTTGCTCCCACTGGGGGCACAGGCTGAGGCTGGCACACCCAGAGGCAGGGTACTGGCCGGGGATCCTTTACAGTTCCTGGACATGGGGTGGGTGCTGTGCATTTGAGCTAGGTCCTCCTGGGCTCTGGGCCCTGAGCTTCTTGCTAGCCCAGCTCTGTGTTGCAGGGGTGGAGGTGCCTGAATTCATCAAGGACCTCTGCCAGCGAGCCTCAGACATCAGCCAGGGGAAGCTCTGGTGAACCCTCATCTGGGAATGTTGGAGGGAGAGCTGGGGTCAGGGAGGTGCTTTTTGTTTACCCAGAATGACTGGGATCAGGGCCCTCACTAGCCCAAATAGCGCCTTCATGCAAATTAGAAAAAAGCAGAGAAAGCCCTGTGGGAGGGGGAGAGCAGACAGCCTGCTGGATTTCAGCACTCACCTGCTGCCTGAAGCAGATGCCCTTTTGAAGGGCACAACTGTATTGACACCTTGGTGGGGGCCCCAGGATCTGACTCATTCTCTTGCTCGGTTTCTGTGGGAATCCTGTTGTTCCCTGGCTGAGAGCTCTGACCCTTCCGTAACAGACCAGGTCTGGAGGCAGACATGGGGCAGCAGAGGACCAAGTGGCTCAGGTGGCCAAGGTCCCAACCTATCTCCTGCATTCCTGTCCTGGGCCCTCTCCCAGAGTGCTCACTGTCCCCGAAGGGACGCCGACGTCAAGGTGGGGCTGACAACATGGAGAATGCAGTGCCCCATGGACACAGACCCTCCCCAGGAAGTTCGACGGAGGTTTGACAAGAAGTACGCCTGCTCCTCCCCTTAAGCCCAGGCAGTTCATCCAGCCCTTTAGCATGCATACATTGATTACTTGGTGCCAGGCACTGTGCTGGCACTGGGGGGTGCAGGCAGGATGAATAGTCCCTGCCCAAGAATGTCTGATAAGAGAGTCGGGTACAGTGATAGTTACAATGTCCGATTAATGTTATAATAGTGGTAAGAGCAAGGGCCTTCAGAGCTTAAGGAAGTGCTCACCTCTGCCTGGGAGGTAGGGAAGGCTTCCTGGAGGAAGTGTCCTTTGAGTCTCCACTAAAGGGTGAGAATGGAGCTGGTGGGAGTTGACAGCTACAGACTGGAAGGGGAAAGGTGACCGAGTGACCACCTGCGAGGCCGTCCCCGCACTGACAGCCCACTTGAGGAGTGTGGTATTGAGGAGCCTTTGGGGTCTGAACCCTACTTGGCTTGAGTAACTAGATACACCTTTCCCCCTTCTAGAGAGCGAGTCCACATTAGCATCGGGTCCTTGGCCGAGAGAGAGCCGAGACTTCCTGTCTCCCAGGGTAACGTCGTTCCAGCCCCTGCTGTTCACCGAGGCTCACCGAGAGAAGTTTCAACGCAACCGTGACCACCAGACGGTGCAGCAATTCAAGCGCTTCGTCGAGAACTACCAGTGCCACATCGGCTGCCTGGCCGTGTTCTACACCATCGCCGGGGTTCTCTTCCTGGAGAGGGCCTACTTTGCGTCACGGCCGTGGCGGGACAGGTCTTAACAATTAGCCACAGCCCTGGGGGTGGGGCCTATTGTGAGTGACGGACAGCCCTGGGGGCGGGGCCTCCGGGTGCGCGAGGGGCCTGCTTGAATGGAGACCGCGGGAGGCTTGTTGCTTGCCGTGGTAGCCGCCGGCCAGCGCCTGCGCTGAGCTCACCCGACTGGGCCCTCCGCAGACTACGCCTTTGCGGCTCATCACGTGGGCATCACGGACACCACCCTCGTGGGCATCATCCTGTCGCGGGGCACGGCGGCCAGCATCTCCTTCATGTTCTCCTACATCCTGTTCACCATGTGCCGCAACCTCGTCACCTTGCTGCGAGAGACCTTCCTCAACCGCTACGTGCCCTTCGACGCCGCCGTGGACTTCCATTGCCTCATTGCCTCCACACCACGGTGGCCCCCGCACTGGTGTGAAGTAAGCCCAGGAGCCCCTCACTGCCCCACGCTCTCAAGACCACCTTACCAGCCTCCCACTGACAAGTTACTAACACTCCAGAATGAGTGCACATAATGTGTGAGCTCTCCCAGGTTTTGTGTTTTAAAACATAATTCTGAGGAATTCCCTGCTGGTCCAGTGGTTAGGACTGGATGCTCTCACTGCCAGGGCCCCGGGTTCTATCCCTAGTCGGGGAACTAAGATCCCACAAGCCTCTTGGTGAGCCAAACAAACAAAAACATGTAATTCTATGAGAGAAACCAAAGGAATGAACTTCTAATGGTATAATTTCAGACGCATGTGGCTGTTTTCATGGATGGTGTGTATATGGGGCAGGGGAGGAACAGGAGGTTTATTAAAGAATAGAAGTCCAGATCCCTAGGGTCTTTTTTCAGGCCTCCAACTCTGGCTGGCTGGAGTCCTAGAGCTTGGGCTGAATGGGTTGAGCACCCCCAGTGGGCTGGCCCCAGGCTCAACCCCACCGTGTCTGGTCTTCCTTAGTCTTACACAGTGCAGGCCATGTGGTGAATGTGTACCTCTTCTCCATTAGCCCGCTCAGCATCCTCTCCTGCCTCTTCCCCGGCCTCTTCCATGACAACGGGTGAGTGAGTGTGTATGTGTGTGTGTGTGGCCTGGCTCGGGGGTGAAGGGGGTGGAATTCTTTGCAGAAATTCTCTTGACTCAGAGGAGTGTGTCACCCTCTAAGTTACAGGACAATGACCAGCCTGAGTCCCCAATCCCAAGTCGCAGAAAGGGAGACTGGTGGCTGGTGTGGGGTGCCTCCTCTGGAGGATCCTTTCTGGAGGTCCCAGACATCTCCTCACAGGATCCGTCCTTGCTTTCCCTAACCCTCAGGTCCGAGTTCCCCCAGAAGTGTTACTGGTGGTTCTTCCAGACCGTGCCAGGTGAGAGCCCTCTCTGCTCCGTGAATTTCTGGGCCTGGCTCTGAGTTCCAGGCTCTGGGTTCTGTCTGCCACAGGCAGCCCAGTCGCTCTCACTCGGCCCTCATAGCCTTCACGGTGAGCCAGGCTCTGCCCTTGCCCTGAGCGCTCTCCCGGGCAGTAGGAGACAACGCATTCCAGGTCTTCTCTCAGGAGCTTAGCTGGGCTTCTGCCCCAGTTCTGAACTAGTCCCTCCCTCTGAGAAATGGGAGTGCACCCCTCCACCCCTGACACACACACCTACCATGACAGTGACTTTGAGGAATGCTATGCCCCAGCTGCACGGGGGAGAGACCAGGCTCTTTGTGGAGTCTGGTGGACACCCCCTCCCCCTCTCCCCCTCCATTCTGTAGTCTGTCTTGACAAGAGCTGTTGAGGGGCATATTCCTAACTCCCCATAATCACCCATTTTAGAGCTATTAGCTGTGAATCTATTCAAATGCTTCTTGAAGCTATTTATATTTTCACTCTGTTCCCTCCTTGGGGTAACACGTTTTCTACACTCCTTTCTGTGAAACACAGCGTGTTGTTTTTTATTTTTCTTTAAATCCTAAAATGATCAGCTTTGAACTTCAGAGAGTGCTTGCTAACTCCTGCACACTGGGGTTTAGTGGATCAGGCCGCGTTTATGCCCTTCTCTCCATTCAGGACTTTACAGGCTTTGGCTAGATCCCTTCTTAACCTCTACTTTTCCACACTACAGGGCTCTAATCTTCTTCACTTCTGCCTCTCTCCTCCTTGATCACTTGAGGGGCCGTTATCTGGAATGGCTCCAGTACTGCCCTCCTGTGCACCCCTAGCCTGGGATCCCCTTTGAGAGGAGGGATCTCCCACCAGGTCTGGGCCAGATCCAGGGGGGCTGTGGTGATGAGCAGCGACAGTGTGGTCCCACTCGCTCACTAACGGTGCCAGTGCTCATGCTTGGTGCTGTGGCTGCCAGGTAGAGTGCAGCTGGAATGCTGGCCAAGCCTTGACTCCCTGACGGCAGGGCCTACAATGTCCAGAGTTCCACCCAGAGGGCTCAGAGCAGCTGCCCTGTACATTCATTCATTCAGCACACATGTCCATAAGGCCCATGGTGTGCCAGGCCCTGCACTAGGCACTCAGGTGCAGTGGTGAACTAGCCTAGCCTGGTCCCTGTTCTTGTGGACCTGAGAGTCAAGAAAGTGACAGACGAAAAACAAGTAATGACACAGGTGCTTGAAAAATAACAATCGTGACAAGGTCCATGAAGGACAAGTAGGGTCTGTTGAGATGAAAGGTACCTGTGATCAGTGGTGTCGGAGAGAGGAAGAGGGAAGGATGCTGGGCTTTCCGCCCCCTGCCTGGAGCTGTGGAGTGGAGAGGGGACCCTGGCAGCCTCAGAACAGCCCCCTCTGTGAGGCCCTGCTCCTCTGCCCTTCACCCCATGTTCATTTGCAGGTCTCACGGGGGTCATGCTGCTCCTGGTTCTCGCCATCATGTACGTCTTCACCTCCCACCACTTCCGGCGCCGCAGCTTCCAGGGCTTCTGGCTGACCCACCACCTCTACATTCTGCTCTACGTGCTGGTGAGGGCTTTTGGCTGTGAACCAGGCCAGCGGAGTCTGGGCAGATGTTCCCAGGGAGGCAGTGATGCCTGAGACATCAGTTCTCCATCCCCTTAGTTATTTCAAGTATCCTCTTCACTTGTCCGTATCTCTCTCAAAAGGTGGAGATCATAGTATGGGGCTCTCAGGTAGGCTGACCCAATATGCGGCACTTGGAAGACTGACTCCCTGGCATGGGATTTGTAGTAGCAGGCTTACCAGGCTGATCTGCATTCCTTCCAGACACCCCACATCATTTCTGCCCAGCCAATCTTTCCCTACTTTGGGTGGTGGTTTGGGCTCTTGGGTGGACTGTCTGCATTCAAGGGAGCGTCACCTTCTTAAAGAGAAACTTAAATAGGTTCTGCCACTTTTGTTCTGATCCTGTTTTCTGGGGTGTTAGCCACCCCATCCAGCTAGCTAAGTGCCACCTGTAAAGTTAATGAACTTGCTCAAAATGTCTTCATTGGACTGTTGATAAAATGGATTTTTAAGACTCCACCTCTCTCCTTTCCTTCTTAACCTGGGCCCCTGCCACCCTTCCTTCACATTCCCTCCCTTCTTCTCTCCTGTTCCCTTTTCACCTTTCCCTGGCTTTATCCTTAGCTGCTTCAGCTGGCTATTTCCAGAGATGACTCTGATCTATGCCCCTATGTCATGGCTCTACTTGGCCTGCCTTTCTCACAGACACAGGCATTTCCCGGAAGGGCACCCTGAGGGCCTTGCTGAGAAGTTAAACCAAGTCCCAATGCTCTGATGTCCCCATTGATGATAGCTTGGCTGCCAGCATTCAAGAAGTGCAGAGCCCAGATGGCTGCCCTATCACCTGGCTCCAGGCAGAACTGCACACAGGGGTCTCCTTTGTCCTGAGACAGGGGAGAAAGGTCATCATTGCCTGGGTCAGGCTGGTGCTGGGGTGCAGTCTGTCTTCACTGGTAGGTAGGAGGGTCTGTTTCCATCCTGCTTGAGGCTCAGCACTTCATGGTTCTGAAGATGACTATCTGGCCTGGGCTTAGGATGTTTCCTACAA
Source organism: Eubalaena glacialis (assembly GCF_028564815.1). Classification (NCBI taxonomy): domain Eukaryota; kingdom Metazoa; phylum Chordata; class Mammalia; order Artiodactyla; family Balaenidae; genus Eubalaena; species Eubalaena glacialis. The sequence continues at coordinate 106,502,876 of NC_083717.1, read as the reverse complement.
CTGATGACGTTTGTTTCTCTGGAAATTGTGGCTAATTTATGCCTCCCTCCCAACATTCCTGATAATGGGTAGAGCCCTAGCATCTGGGTTACTGTTTCTGTTAGGGGTGGAAATGATGGTCTTGTTTCTGGTGATAAAGCAGCTTTTTTGAACTAGATGGGAGACCCAGAAGAGTGGCCAGCCTGGTTCCCTGAGACCAAGACTGGTTTCTGATTTATCCCCAGTTGTGGGGATCACTGGGGGATCCAGAAGGGAATTTAGCAGCTCAGAAAGGTGCAGGCCCCTCTGCTGGGAAGTCCTAGCCCCTGCAGCTTGGGAGCGTCTCATTTGGGGGGAGATCAGAGCCAAAGCACCTGCTGCCTTCCTGTTTATCTCAGGTATGGCCACTTGACCTCTGGCAGAAAGAGAAGTTACAAGTAAACGACCCCAGTGTGGAGCAGACCCTGGGGAAGGGTGTCCAGGCTCCTGATCCAGGCTGTAGAGGGTGGAGTTAGCACAGCAGAAACTGAGCTGGCAGGCTGTTCCCCGGGCTCCTCAGTCAACCATGACCCTGCAGCAGCTTTGTGGTTTAAAGGTAGAGCCAACACCGAGCAAGGTATATAAACAAAGGAGTATGAAGTCACCTTGACATTGTTCTCAGCCTGGTTGGATTCTCAGAAAGCCTTGGGGGTGGGCGTGGCCTCCATAATGAAAGAGGAACTTGGGAAAACTGGAGCCAATTCAGAGAAGAGCCCAAGGAGGTTTGAGTTAGCTCTGCGGGGAAAGTTTCAAGAATTGGGTAACACTCAGCTGGAGGAATGGAGAGCTAAATGAGGAACCAGAGTTCACTTTAACTGTTATGTGTTGAGGGTCTAGTATATACTTGCTCTGTGCTAGGCCCAGCAGAGGAGGGGGAGACTCTAAGCTCTGCCCTCGGGAACTGAGGATTTGCTGCAGAGATAAGTGCCATGCCTGTGAAATGATCAAAATGAACAGATAATACAGGATTAATTGCTGAGCTGAGTGTTCCAGTCAGTCTTCTAACTCTTCTGAGTTAGAAGAGCTCATTGAAGGGAGTTTCGTTTGGGCCAAACTGGTTAGAGAAGACTTTGGGGAGAAGGTGGGACTTGCGCTAAGCTTAAGGAGAGATAAGCTAAGGTTTGACAGGGCAGAGTGGAAACTGAAGAGCATTCCAGGTGGAAGGAAGGGCATGAGGGACTTCCCTGGAGGTCCAGTGGTTAGGACTCTGTGCTTTCACTGCTGAGGGCCCAGATTCAATCCCTGGTTGGGCCAAAAAAAAAAGAAGGAGAAAGGCATGAACACTGGTGCAGAGGTGGGAATGATGATGGAATATTCGGGGCACAGAGGAGATGGGCCTGGCTATGAATGGCCAACAGGGCAGTAGGTGGTGGCAGGACATGGCGGACCTGTGCAGGCTGCAGCTGCAGCTGAAGGGCTGTGGCTCAGCTGAGAGGCTGCGCCAGGTGGGAGATCATAGAAAGAGAAGAGCAGAGGGTGAGGAAATCAGGCTTGGGCAACACACAGGATTGGGGGTGGGAGAAGGAGCAGAGCCAGTGCGGGAGATAGAAAGTAAACAGCCAGAGAGGGAAAGAGGGAGAACCAGTAGAGCACTGTTGCAGAAGTGGCAAGGCGGGGGTGGTCACTAGAGCCACAGGCTGCCAAGGGTGGGAGCGAATGCAGTCTGAAGGGAGACCTCGGGGTTTGGCCACTTGTGAGCCCTCTGTGAGCAGGTCCTGAGAAGACGTGGAGGCGGGAGCCAGGCTGACCATACTCAGGAGCAAGCAAGTGGGAAGAAGGGGGCAAGTCGTGTCTGACCACATTAGACCAGCTTGTTGGGGAAAGGACCGGAGCTGGACAGTACCTGTCAGTTATTTCATGGAAAAGGACGACTGGTTAGGTGTTCTTAGTCTCCAAAGGGATAGGGTAAATTGGGGAAACTCCTTCCATTAACTCAATAATTACTGAGCACCTACTGTGTGCCAGGCAGAAACTGATTGGAGCTGAGAGTGTCATGGCAAATGAAATGGACGCAGTCCCTACTCCTCCAGTCCAGTGGGAGAACAACAGTAAACATGTCCACGGATGAAGGAACACAAGTATCGCAGCTGACGACAATGCTGCGAAGGGAGTTAACAGGGAGAAGGGATAGAGAGGGCTGGGTGAAGGCCTGAGGAGGTGGCGTTTCTGCTGAGACCTGAAAAATGAGATGGATGGGAAGAACTAGGGGAAAGGCATTCCCAGCAGAGGGGGCAGCAGGTGCAAAGTCCTGAAGCAGAAAGGGAGGGGGAAATGCTGGCAGGTAGAGGCCAGAACATTGCAAGGCCTTGTGGTGCAATGGGAAATCATCTAAGGCCTTTTGAGCTGGGAATGACATGATAAAACAAACTTTAAAATGTCACACTGGCTGTCTTGGAGAAAATGGATCACAGTGGGGCAACCCAGTGGAAGACCAAGTAGGAGGCTACCGCATGAGTGCATGAGTGCAGGTGGCTTGGTCTAGGGTGGTGTCAGGAAGATGCAAATACTCTCATTAACATAAATGCTTTGGAGGATGGGTTGGGAGAGGTTAAGTTTTGGAGCCTGGAAGGAACATGGCACCTGGTGAGGTGAGAATTGGATGGGCCAATTGGGAAAGGATGCAGGGGTCAGACCCTGTTGTGAGTGTGGCTTGGATCTCAGCTATACTCTTTGCTCTCTCCAGCTCATCATCCATGGCAGCTTCGCTCTGATCCACCTACCCTGTTTCCACATCTCCTTCCTGGTCCCAGTACTTATCTATATGGGGGAGAAGCTGGTAAGCCTGAGCCGGAAGAAGGTGGAGATCAGTGTGGTGAAGGCGGAGCTGCTGCCTTCAGGTACCAACATAGAGGCTGTCAGGGGAGCAGGCTGGTGGTACTGAGGAAGCTGACAGGCCAGGGGCAGAGCCTGGACCTTGAAATCTCCTGGCCTGGCCCAGTGGAGTTAGCAGGGTCCTTGAGGTGGTAGGGATGAGGGAGCTGGTAAGAGAGGCTCTTTGCCAGGGGACCTAAGCCTTTCTCACAACAGAGAGGAGGAGCCCAGGCCAGGCTGCTCCTTGTCCTGCTGGCCACCAACAGAGTGCTGCCCAGCACCCGCTCAGGGTAGACGTGGCCTGAGGGGAGTAATGACCTCTGATCGCGGGAGGCCTCCTCTGTCATATTCCAAAAGCAGAGCTGAGGCTGCAGGTTGGGGAACTCTCTAGGGGTCACATTGTTGCTGGGTTCAGGACAGCAGCCTCCCACCCACCTCCCCTCCTCAGGAGTGACCCATCTCGAGTTCCAGCGGCCCCAAGGCTTTGAGTACAAGTCAGGACAGTGGGTGCAGATCGCCTGCCTGGCTCTGGGGACCAACGAGTGCCACCCCTTCACCCTGACTTCTGCGCCCCACGAGGACACGCTTAGCCTGCACATCCGGGCAGCAGGGCCCTGGACCACCTGCCTCAGGGAGATCTACTCACCCCCGATGGGTGACAGCTGTGCCAAACATCCAAAGGTGCCCAGACCCAGGCCGGACGCACCACATGCTCCCACAGTCCCTTAGCAGGCCTCGGTCCTGCTGCCCCAGACTCCCCACTGTGTTCCTCCCTTCCCCTATCCAGAGACTGATTCTTCCAGATGATGCTACAAGCCCCCCACTACTCCCCACTCTGTAAGCCTACCTGCATTTCCCAGCCTCCCATTTCTGGCTTCAGAACTATGGTGGTAGCCGAACTTAACTCAAACCCACTCCCCTCCCTGCAGCTGTACCTCGATGGACCATTTGGAGAGGGCCACCAGGAGTGGCATAAGTTTGAGGTGTCCGTGCTGGTGGGAGGGGGCATTGGGGTCACCCCCTTTGCCTCCATCCTCAAAGACCTGGTCTTCAGTCAGCTGCCAAGTGTTCTGTAGGAAGGTGAGTGTCCCCTCCTCCCACCAGCCCCTGGCCCCCTGCTCCCTATCACTGTGTCCATCTGAACCTGTCTCCTGCCTCTGTCCTTGGCCTCCCTGGTCTGGGAAAGGCTGAGTTGGCCTGACCCCAAGGGAGTCGGGATATTCCTGGACCCTACGGGACAGAGTTGTTTCACTGATGCCTTCCAGGCTCTTCCCTCAGGGGGTGACCCACATAGGATGTGCTTCTGAGAGTCCCTCCAGGCAGCGTGGGAGAGGAAGCCAGCACTTGAAGCACTGTCGGGTTGGGAGAGCGAAGGGCACACTTGGGGTGGGGCACAAGTGAAACTGGCTCTGCTCTCAAGAGGAAGAGGAGGGGAGGCAGCAAGGCAGGGCTGGCGGGCCTGGATGGCTCTAGGAACACAGCCCAGGCCCTGAGGCCCCTCCACACCAGGCCCCTTCGCCTCACCCTGGCCCTGGTGGCAGGCCCCTGCTTGTCTCTCCGGGCCTGGCAGGTGAGTCAGGGCCACAGGAATGCAGCGGGCAGAGGCCCAGCCTGTATGCTGTCAGTACTCAGAGGGTGACAGACAGCTGCCCTGCCCCTCTGTCCGTGCCAGCTCTGTCTCTGCCTCTTAACTCACACAGCCCCGTTTCTCCCCATCAGAAGCTGGAGGTGGATCCCCCCGGGCAGCTTCCATTCCCCTGGTCTCTCTTTGAGCCCATGCCCATCCACTCCAGGCAGCCAGCTGCGTCTTTCCAGAGGCTGTTCTGTGACATACCCCTTAGCGGGACCCTCTCCCTCTGGGCAGCCTGTAGGCTGGGAGCCTAGCAGCCTGAGCAAGGCCCACTGGAGGGAGTGGAAGGTCAGGCTCCGCAAGAGAAAGCTGCTTCCCACCCCAACAGACCTTCAGCTCACTTGACAGGGTCCTTTCTCATGGCCCTAGGCTATTGCTCACTTCCACTGCTCTGTGCCCTGGGGCAACTCCATCTCCTGCCTCAGAGCATGGCCTTGTGGCCCCATACATTCCACCTCCCCAGGCTATCTGGGGAGAGGCACAAGCTGCTAGCGACCAGAAGACTTCTATTGGTGTGATGATTCCTGGGGTGTAGGGAGCCTGAGATGAGCTGGGTCCCAAGCTCCAGCCCTGTCCCCAGATCTACTTCATCTAGGTGACACGGACCCAGCGGCAGTTTGAGTGGCTGGCTGACATCATCCGGGAGGTGGAGGAGAATGACCACCAGGACCTGGTGTCCGTGCACATCTACATCACCCAGCTGGCTGAGAAGTTTGACCTTAGGACCACCATGCTGGTACGTCAGGGCCAGCCAGGCAGGACAGCTCAGTGGGTATGTGGGTTGACAGGGTAAGGATGGCCAAGGCAGGTGGGTGGACCACCATCTGGACTAGGAGCTGACCCTGGCTCTGCCTGGCTGTGACCTTCCTCCTCTACTCCCTCCCCCAGTACATCTGTGAGCGGCACTTCCAGAAGGTGCTGAACCGGAGTCTGTTCACGGGCTTGCGCTCCATCATCCACTTTGGCCGACCCCCCTTCGAGCCCTTCTTCAACTCTCTGCAGAAGGTCCACCCACAGGTCAGTTCCCACCCAATATTCAGGTTTTCTTCACCTTTATTGTTTGGGGTCTGAGCAAAGCTCCCAAACGTGCTCCATAAGGGAAGGAGAATCCATCCCCAGGGAGATTGGTGGGGTAATGGAATGGAAGGGGAGAGGTGTGGGTCACCCTGAGGGGCAAAGGGAGGAAGCAGGCAGCAGGGACTCGCCACCTCTGAAGCTGTGATGCCTTGTCCGGAAGGAAAGGCTCGGTGGTTGGGCTGGTCCTCACCATGAACTCAGAGTTAGCCTTACCACTAATACTGTCCAGCCCTCACCCTGGACACCAAGCTAACCTTCACCATAAACACTATGCTAGCCACACTCTCAAAAAAACTGGGCTAGCCCTCAATGAGACACTAAACTGTCCTCAACTTGGACATTGATTAGCCTGGCCCCTATTGGAAACACTGATCTTGCACCTGAAGCTAGCAAATGCGTTGGAAGACGGTAAAGGCTGGATGCAGAGAGAGCAAGTCTACCAAATTGAGTTAGTTTTATAAACATTGAGGCAGCCCTCACCATGCATGGTACGAAGCAAACCTTCATCAGGAACATGGAATGGTCCTCACCAAGGACTCTTGCTGGTCTTTAACATGAACATGGAGCTAGCCCTCCCTCTGAACACTGAGCTAGCCTTCACTTCTTCCTCCAACAGGTCCAGAAGATCGGGGTGTTTAGCTGTGACACCCCTGGCATGACCAAGAATGTGGAAAAGGCCTGTCAGCTCATCAACAGGCAGGAGGGGATTCATTTCTCCCACCATCATGAGAACTTCTAGGCCTCCTGCCCAGGGCCTCTGCCCACTGCCAAGCTGAGCAGAGGTTTGGCCCCATACCTCACCTCTAGCTTTCCTGTTTCTGGCTCCCTCAGCCGTCTCCCCATTCGCACGTCCCAACCTTGGTCCAGGTGGCCATGGTCAGTCACTTCATGCGGGTTCAGGGACTCCCAGGCCTGGAAGGTCTCAGCCTGGAGAAATGCAAGGCACTGTGTGGGGACTAGAGGTTGGGAGGTAGGAGAGCTATTATTGCTTTGGGGCAAAGTGACACCTCTTCTTCCAAAATAAGAAAAAAAATCAAAAGACTGGAGCAGACAAATTGTGTGTGTGTGTGTGTGTGTGTGTGTGTGTGTGTAGGGGGCTGTGAGCCTAAGGATGAAGTGGAAGCACAGATGCTGGCATCCTAAAACCCCTTCCCCCAAATCTCCCCTCCTCTGAGCTCCCCACTGTCAAAAGGGCTGGCAAATGCCTTAGAGAGGGTAGAGGGTAGACCCACAGAGAGCAATTTACAGGAACCCCCTCAGCACCCACTCTAACAGCACTAACCACTCTAACAGCACAATTGATCTTTTCTCCCAACTTTTTAAACGTGTGCTGTAGTCAAAACCTGCCCCAGCATGCCTCAGTGATCCTCAGCTCTTCTCTCCTCCTCCTGCTCTAATAGCCTCTTTTATAAATAAGCCACTTTCCTGCCCTTAGGGTTTCTTTATTCTGCTGCAGGATGGGGTAGGTACTAGCAGAGGAAGCCACTCACGCAGCCAGCTCACCGAGGCTGGGCCACATGTTCTCTCGGAGCTTGCCTGTACCCACTGACTAAGGGAACCCCTCCAAGGCCAAGCGCCCCAGCTAGAGACCCCTTCCCCTGCTCAGGGGCACCTTTCCTGACAGAGGGCCTCTCAGGGCAGCTAGTGTGGGGCTCCTGAGGCCTGGTCAGGAGGGGCAGAGGGAGGCGTGAGGGTTTCTGGTGACGGTGGGCTGGGCACAAAGAAGGGAGCAGTGTAGCAAGACACAGCAGGAGTCTACAGGGAGCCAGAGTTCACTGGCTTGCTCCAGGACCTGTTACTCCCGGTCCTCTGAGCCATGGGAGGGTGGAGCACCTGTGCCTATATGAGTCTTCTATGTAGTGAGATGACAATAAGGAGACTGATAAGCACATCACCTAACCTCTTCGGGCCTCTGTTTTCTCATCTGCAAAATAACTGAATGCCCTCCAAGTCTACTTAAGGATAGGGCAACCTCTATGATGGAATGTTTGAAGCAGGACTCAATTTCAAGTGATCCTTTCCACTGTCCCCACAGAATTCTTGCATTCGTCAGATCACATATCCTCGATATCGAGAAACTAGCCACCGGATTAGAAAATCCAAATTCCCCTGCTTCACACCACGCTTGGGAGTTGCAGATTTCGGTTCTGGAGGAGGCTCTCAGGCTGCCCTCCTAGGGCAGCCGTACCAAGGGTGTTAGTTCAGCCGCTCATCGGGAGCTTCTGTTCAGCTTGCCCGTGGGAGCGGGAGGGCGGGCCTGGAGTGGTTTGACAGCAGCTCCGCCTGGCGGCCCAGTGGTATTCTCCAGGGACTGGGCCCCAGGCCTCGGCGGGTTCCAGCTGCGGGCGCGGGCTGGGGGGCCGCCAGGGCCGCGGGCGGTGTGGCCCCTCGGGTAGAGGCGCGGCCAGCAGGGGGCGCGCGCGGACGGCCCCGCCAGGCGCCACAGCCACGAGGGAGATCCGGGCCCGGGCTGGCCGGCTGCAGGTCTCGGGGCCGGACCCATCGGCCCGGGCCCGCGGGAGGCGCGGCAGGCCCCCGCTTCCTCTGGAAAGGAAACGCAGTCGGCCGCGCCAGCTTTCCCACCTCCGCCGGCGCGCGGCTTCCGCGTGGCAGGGGCGCCCCGCTCCCTCCCGCTCCCTCCCGCCTGGCGCGCTGCCTCTTTGTCTCTCCGTGGCTCCCCTCCTCCCAGACAAATGGCTGTTGGCAGGAAATTAGATGCGCTCTCGGGGAGCCGCGCTCGTCGGGGCGGCGGGGAGGGGGCGCCGCCTGGCAGGCCGGCTCTGGTGCCCCCAGCCGGGGCGGGGGCGAGGGGGGATGTTTTGACATCTCGTCAAAGGAAGGAACTTCATGCTTCGAAAGTGCTTTTCACAGCCGCCTGTGTCCGCTCCAGAGCTGATTTATAAACAGAATCTGTGCTAGCTCAACTCCCTCCCCCTTCAGCCGGCGGGGTGGGGGTGGGGGTGGGGGTGGGGGTGGGGGTGGGGGTGGGGGTGGGGGTGGGGGGGAGGGAGGGAGCGGCGGCGCTGGAGGCGCGGAAGCGGCTGTGCCTGGCAGGACTGGGTTTATTTATTGCCTCTGGCCCGGAGCCGGGGCGGCCCCGGGCCTGCACAAGTTCCCTCCGGCCGAGCCCTTCCCCTCCTTCCCCACCCCCAATGCCGTCTCCATCCCAGGGGTCTGTCTTCCCGAAGCCCCGCACCAGACTCCGGGCGGAGCCCACCGGTGGTTTGCGGAGGCGGAGAGATGGTTAGAGCGCCCCGAGGGCCCGCGTCCAGCTCCATTCCCAATCCATCCCTCCACCCCTGGGCCACCTCTGCCCTAGGGGAAGAAAGGGGCTGGAGCTATCTTAAACTCCTCAGGAGATCAGCGATTCTGAAATCCCTTCCTCCAGGGGCTATCCTTTCTCCCCAGGGAGTCCTCTATCCTCAGCACCAGACCACCTCTTACTCCAAGGCTCCAGTAGTCCTTCCCTTTAGAATAAATTAAGGAATCTCCAGCTTTCACTCGATTCCAGGGAGAGGGCAAGAAAGGTTTGAGAGATCATGTGGCCCAGGAAGGGCCACAGCCCTCAGCCAGGGGATGAGCACAGGGCTGGGTCCACATCTGTCACAGTGCCCGGGCCTCACACCTACAGAGTCCGGATGGCCACGGGGTAGAGCAGGGACATGTGCTCGGCCCCCTTAATGGGCAGCTTGCGGCTGGCGTAGTGGTGCACGATTTCAGGGACGCTGCTGAAGGGCGGGCTGTTCTGGCCCAGCACATACTTGTGTTCCTTGGTCCGGGACAGCTTCATGTGCATGAAGCCCTGACTGCTCCTGGGAAGAGGAGGGGAGACCCTGGTGAGTGGGGCCCTCTCCGGCCGTGGTTACCACCCCACCACCCGCTGCAAACATGGTTGTTCCAAGCCAGCTGAGAGTGGAGGCAATTAGGGAAGGTGGAGGTCAGTCCAGGAAGCAGGGAGGGGATGTAGGGGATTTTGTAAGTAGGCAGCAGTAGGTACTGGCTTTGTGGTGAGGGCACTGGGTGTGCCAAGAATGTGTGGGTGGTGAGTGTACAGGGTGTGTGCAGGTGGAAACAAGCTATCAGCACCACCCCCCAACCCTGGGATCCAGTCGCTCCTGCCTCAGCCAATTCACCCCCCCAGGCTATGCGACCAGGGCCAGTTTACCCTCCCCCTCCTTGAGCTGTGGGGGAGGACATCTGTGTGGGGGGGGGCTCCTGGTGCCTCGTGAACACACAGACACCCTTGGCAGGACAGTGGGTGGGCACGTGCGACAACCAAGCGAATCTTGGTTGGGGCTCTCTTGCAGAGACTAGGGGAGGGAGTGAGCTGGACATCACCCCCAAATCTGGGAATACACAGTTGCCTTGTCCTGGGGACATCCCTTCACCCTCCTGCTAACTGGGCCTTGGGCCAATCCCCCAGCTCATCTATCCAGCTCTTCTGCCTGGGATGACATCATCTGTGAGGCTGCAGCTCCATCCCCTCCCTCAGAGAGGACATGCTCCACTGCCTCTCCCATCTCCCCACCACAATCCAGGAAATCAGCATCAGTGCCCAGCCCTGCCCACAAGACAAGGACCCTGCTGCTCAGAGCTCTGGCCAGCTCCCAGCAAGAACGTCTGTTCAAACGACCACAGGCCTGGTCGGCCAGGCCCCAGGTCTGAAACTCCAAACAGGCAACGGGGAAACCATGCTTGGGAGAGCCCTGAAGCCCGAGTACTTGTTTCTGCTGGTCAGAGCCTACTTGGGGACAAGGGCCAGGCTCAGAAGCTGGTGTGGGAGGCAGGACTGGGGAGGGGGCTGCCTCCTCGTGAGGTTTGCCACCCTTGAGAGGTGAGGCTGGCAAACCCCCTCACTTGCTTCCCCTGTCTGTGTACAAAGAGGGCTCTGACTGATCCCATTTCACTAGGGCCACAAGTGAGAAAGCACAGAGAGTGGGGAGACTGAAGAGGAAAGGGATGGGAGGAAAAAAACAGGCCCTTAACACCATCCTTCCCTCCCCCCCCCCCCCAGGGTACAGTTCCCTAAAGCCTGGGTGTGTGTGTCAGGGTGTGGGACCATCCTTCATCTGCAGGGCTGAGATAACGGCTGAAGTTGGCAGTGACCACACAGGCCCTGGGGAAAAGAGCAAAGGGCCTGAGGAACACGTACAGCCCCTGGGGCAGCAGAGAGGGGAGGCAGTGAGTGGTCGCCCTCCCCAGCCTGCCCTATGCCAAAACCCAGGCCCAAGGCTATGGGCATCAGGGTAGGCCCTGTGCTCTCAGTTTGGGGACAGCCCCCTCCCCACAGTCCACTTGACAGAATTCCCTCTCCTGAAAACTGTACATTGTATCTTCTCCTTCAGGGACAGATCTGGCCAAGAAGGGCAACAAGTGGCCAGAGAACTGAGTTGGCAGCTGAGCACTCAGCCTCCACACCTGGATAACTGACCTCCTGGGACGAAGTCCCAAGGGTCCATTAAGACACAGCAGAGCCCTTGCCTGCCCCTCAGGGAACTGAGGTGGTACTAGCTGGGCCGCAGGGCTAGGGCTGGCATGGCTTTTGGAGGAAGCTGTTTAATTACCAGTGAAAGCCTTTCCATTACAGAGAGAAGAGAAACCATAATTGTATTTCAGAGAAGCCATTTATATGTAAACGAGGCTCTGGCAGACAGATGCTGGCAGGGCCTGATCAGCTTGGGCTGGAGCGGTGTCCAGGCTGGCCTCCCCCTTTCACTCCTCAGGATAAGGCAGGGCCCAGGCTCTGCTCTGCTCGGAGCCAGACCCCATGTCTCCTCTTGCCTTGGACCATACCAGACTTGATGGGGGGTGGAACTGTGTAATGGAACAGTGTGGTTCTTGGAGTCAGCCTGAGCTGGGTTCAGATCCTGCTCTGGGCACTTTATTAGCTGGTGGCCTTGAGCAAGCCACATACCTCTTTGAATTGATTTTCTTTCTATAAAAAAGAGATTGATCTTGCAGGACGGTAGCTGGTTTGGAGATGGTATGTATGCTGCTTGGCACATAGTAGATGCTCTATGAATCTTAACTATAATTTTTTAAAGCAATACACATTCTGAAGTTATGTAGATCAAATTTTTGACAAATGAATTTTTCCTAAATGCTCCTTTGACGTTATAATTTGCAGACTCCCCCAGCATAAGAGGTGGAAGAAACCTAACAGGTATCCATTGACATATTTTGCAAAGGTAGAAACTGAGGTCCAGAGAGGTTAAGTGATTTGCCTAAGGTCACACAGCTAGTTTTATTAAAACCAAGAATGAAATTCAGGTTATCTGACTATAGTCTGGTATTTTTCCCATTATCTTTTAGTGAAGTTGAATAATTATCCTCCAGTGTATCTGTTTAATACTCCCAAATTTCCATATATTGGATAGGTCTGAAGTGGGGGTATACCTGTACTCTAATGCCCCCTAGAAAATGTGGTAGGAAGTGGTACAGATGCCCCAGTAATGATGGGGGATGTGAATGGACACAGCACTCTGACAGGCTGCTATGTGGGGTGCAGGTTCTACTAGGCAGAACTCCTAGGTACCAAGGAGAGGACTAGCCATCCTGCCAGTAGAACCTGGGAGGCTGATGCTGGTCTCTGTATATCTGTGCCCAGAGTGGAAGGCTAAGGAGGAGGAGGAGGAGCCCTGCCTCCCCTGCCTCTTCCAGGACCCTTTAAAGCTCAGTTGTCAGCCACTAGCACCCAGACCTTCTGCCCTTTTCTGCAGGGTGAACAAGAACAGCTTTGTGTCCACTGCTCCATCCTCCTCCCAGCACCCAGCCTCCATCTCACCCTGTTGAGTCCCACAGGCAAAGTTCCTATCTCCTCGCCTGTACTTGTAGAACATCTTGGGCTTCCATTAATAATGATGATAGTGATAATTCATTAAGCACTTAGCACTATGCTAAGTGCTTATTTCATTTAATCCTTCCCTATAAGTCAGATATGATTATTCCCCCATTTGATAAGGAAACTGAGGCCCAGAGAGGTTAAGGGGGCCCCAGGCCACAGAGCTAGAAAGTGACAGAACCCTTCTAAGCTGGACTCTATAGCTTGACTGCTTCCCCCAATGGACTCTGCACTCCTTGGGAGCAGGGGCTGAGCCTCAGACCTCTCCAGATGCCCAGGGCTTGGCACAGAGTCGGCACACGTTCACAGGGGATGAAGTTCTCCCCAGCCTGGCTGGGCATGGGAGAGATACTGGAGACTCCTCCTGCCCTGCTGGTTATCCTCCCACCGATTCCCCTTGGAGTCATCCTGACAGGCTCACTCTGCCTAAAGCCACCAGCCAGCAGGCCCCACTCACTTGAGGGACAGGGAGAAGTCGTTCTTGCTGGTCTCACTGTTGCGCACCAGGTAGCTGGCCTCTTTGCACAGCCGGAGCAGGTTCTCGGCATCTGTTCGACTGATGGCCCCGTGGTACCAGCTGAGGACAAGAGAGAGGAAGGGGGGCATCTCTGCTGGGTCCCTCGCTGTCCAGGCCCACCCATTCTGGGTGTCCCCTGCAGGCAAGCCGGTGCCAGGAGGGGAAGGGAGGGGAGAGTCCCCAGCTGGACACAGACACTCACACCTGGTTTTCCAGAGGCAGTGCTGGGTCTGTCCACTCCCCCAGGGGGCTGCTGGGCTCCACGCTTAGGGACTTGGCTGACTTGGGGTTCCCTGCAGAGAGTCGGGGAGGGAGCCGCCCCTTCTCCTCCCGGCCAGGTGACAGGCAGCTCTTCTCAGATCCTTCAAACTGGGCTGTGGGGGACATACCAGTCATAGACTCTGAGGACCCTAGAGATAGAGCCCTATAGACTATCCAGTGCCCCATCCCCATTTCCAGCCAAAAGGGGGCAAAGGAATGTTCTGGAAGGGTGGGGCATGCTCATGAGCCTGACCAGCTCTAGGGACAGTGTCCTAGGTCCATCCCTGGGTGGGGCGGGGGCGGGGCTCAGCTCTCCTGTGCCACAGGGCCTCCCAGTCCCCACACCGTGGCAGGAGAGGGGAGACAGCAACAGGAGAAACCACTTAAGCTCCTCCCTCTGGAGGAGCTGACTGCCTTCCCTTATTCCATCCCCCTCAGGGTGGCTTCAGTGCTGATAATATTGTTTCTTTCTCCTCCTCAGAGTTCATTACCGTTCTCCAAATCACCCTGCCAAGCCGTTCTGTAGAAATGACTTATCGATCTGAGAACAATTATCTGACTCCCCTTGGTGCCATCCTGACAGGCTAATCCTGCCCAAAGCCGCCAGCCAGCCCGCCCCTCCACCGCCCCCAAGGTCGCAGCCCACGGGCTCCCCTCCCCCACCCACAGAAGCCCAGCAGAGGCAGCTCCGGCCTCCCAGACTGGGACAGGCATGACCGCTGAGCCTGCCCAGGGAGGGCTGAAGCCAGTGGGCCAAACGGGCACAAGCACACATGCACAGATGACAGAGACCCTCCTTCAGCCTGTATTTACAAAATACCCACTCACACCCACGCACCAATGTACAAACAGGTGCTCATGCCTGTGTGCGTATGCACAGATGCAAGCACATCCCTGGCTGCCCATTCTGGGTAAAACTGCAAGTAGATGAAGTTTTCAGTGTCTTCTTTCACCCCATTTGGGCTCTTTTTCTCTCCGTGTAGCACTTTCAAGCCCCTTTCAAGCCCCTTGTTGTCTTTCCAGTCAGGAGATACAAAGATCAAATCTTTCCTTTAAGGAGTTAGATACTTCCTGTGCTAGCATCGCCCCTGCCTCAGGCGTTATTTGCACTGCTGAAGGATCTGGTCAGGCAGAGCTCTGCCCAATAGACTGAATTTAGAATAATGGATTTTTCTGGCACGGGGCGGGGAAGGATATTTGGAAGGGGCCTCCCTCAGGAGATACCTTCCCCACACCTTTAGGGGAGGGAGGAACGCGTACTTTGTCCCTTCCATCTTCCTCCAGGGCAAGAGGGATTCCTCCTGGGTTCTCTGGACTCTGCCCCACCTCTCTGCTCCTCCAACCCAATCCACAGGGCCTGAGGGCTGAGAGGACACATCACCCTGGCCAGAAGCCCCCAAAGGACCCACCGCTGCTGTCCTCCAGGCTGGACTCAGGGAGGGGTGAGGCTGGACCGGAGATGTCCCTGTCCCCGTCGGGAAGGGAGGGGCTGCTGTCCAGCTGTCCCACCGGCGGAGGCCAAGGTAGGTCTTTGATGACCTTAATGTCAACTGGAGCCAGTAGCAGCAGGGAGAAGAGAGACAGACAGGGACAGAGACAGAGACAGAGAGAGGCAGAGATTGAGACACCAAAACCCAGAGCCAGGACACAGGACAGCCTAGAAAGGAGGAGGGTCAGAGCAGAGGCAGGGGCGGCTTCTGAGGGAAGAACAGGACTCTCAGAGGACTGGGTGAAGCCACACTGACCGCACCACGGTGGGTGGGAGGCTCCAGGAGCAAACAGCCGGACACAGGGTCTTGCTCTGCCAGCCCCACAGGTCCCCTTTATTTGACCTCTCACAAGCCTCCAGGGCCCAAAGGGCCCAGGCAGGGAGGAAAAGCAGGACCAGGAGCTGCCCAAACTCCCCAGCACCGTACCTGGACACCCACACAGCATCCTGGCACGCCCCACCTTGCCTCCCTTCCCCCTTTCGCCTGCAGCCTGGGAACTCATGGGCAGCGAGACTGAGACAGCCCAGCATCAGGCTGTCAGGAAAACTCAGAAGAGGGAGCAGATGTTTTATTGAAATTTACCCACCACACCCTCAATCCTGAGCCTTGACAATTAGGAGAGCCATGCCACTGGCGGCTGCAGGACTGCTAATGAGGTTTCCTAATGAGGAGCATAGATTTTCCCATTAAGCAATTCAAACAGTATTGATTCTCCAAGGAGACTTCTGGAGATAAACGGCCCATCCTCAACGGTGCACGCTTTACGGGAAACAAATTAGGAACCTGTGGTTTCCCAATCTGGCTGCCGGGGTGGGGAGGACAGAGCGGAGAGCTGGTTCCAGCTCCAGGATGAGCTCCTTGCCCAAGGAAGGCTGAGGAGGACATGGGAGTAGGAATGAGGTCTAACGGCACTGAAGTCCTTTATGTTCTCACTGAACAAGGCTCTTGTACCAGGCTCTTGTATCACCCACTCAGGCCCTCTCTATGTTGGACTCCAGGCCTGGGATAGACACTGGGGTGCTTGGTACAGGAGAAACCTGATGATTTCTCCCTCTCCCCACTGGTTCCTGCTCCTGAGAAATACCCTTGGGGCTAGGCTATACACACAGTGGGTTTTCACTGTCTGGAGTGTTAAATGCTTTCCTTTGTTACGTGTAAGTATTTAACATATGCCACAAGTTTTATCATTTTGTTTGGAATTTCTTTATTTTTAAGTATACCCCGCCTCCCAAAAGATGGAAGTGGCCCAAGCCTCTTGGCCTCTGAGAGGTGGTGATGCAGGGAGTCATCCCCGACCCTGCACACAGTTCTGTGTCCACACCGCCCAACTCACCACTCTCCATGGTGCAACTCAACTGCACTTCCCTTGAGCCCAGCTCCTGCCCACCCCCACCCCAAGTCCACTCCTCCCATTCCCCTGAGCCTGGAAAGCTGCTCAGAGGCCCCAGCAGACCTGCCCTCTCCACCCAGGACTCACCTGCAAAGGCTTTGGAAATCCGCTCCTTCTTCCACTCCCAGGGCTGGTCATACTCCTCAGGGGGCCTCTCATCATCCTCTGGCAGGCGGGACTCCCGGGGCCAGGGGGCCCCCTCACCTTCCGTGGTGGCCCCCTCCTCCTCCTCTGGTTCATAGGGCGTGTCATACAGAGGCAGGGGCTGAGCTGCTGTCTCCTTGGAGCCCCGGATCTCTGCCAGGGCAAGGCAGGAGGGGAGGTGTGAGCAGTCCTGGCTGCCTGGCTCAGCGCCCCCGGCAGCACTCCCCAGCTACAAGCCTTCAGAGGAGATGCTGCTGGCTCTGGGGGGAGCCCAGTGGCCACACATCTGGGGTCCCTCGCCCTCAGAACACCTCTAGGGTTCCAAAAGCATGGGACCCAACAGAGGCAGAGGCAGAGAAGCACCAGAGTGAAAGACAGAAAAAAGATCCTGCGATGGCCAACAAGGGCTGGGGAGCTGAGGCTTACACATTTAGGAAACTGAGGCAGGGTCCATCTCCTTGCTACTCAGATCCATTTATTTCCTTGTGTCCCAAGTTATGTCATTTCGCAATCAGAAAATCCTTCTTTGTTGCTCAGGTACTGCTGACCACCCCCTCCTTGAAAATCCCCTTTGGACAAGTCATTTTCATGGACTGTCCTCCTCTTCCATCACCCCCGTTTGGTCTCTTTCCCTGGATCCTCTCTTGGTCTCTGTCCGCCAGGGCCAAATCTTATTCATTTCTCCCTGCCCTCACTCTCCAGTCGCATGGCACCCTTTGCATTTATATGTTTCCAACTGCCATAAAAATGTTTCACTTTGATGTTTCAAACTCACTGCTTTCCCCAAAAATTCTTCCAGTCTGTTCTGTGATCCTCTTTTGGGGATCACTGACCCAGTGAAAATCTGATAAAAGCTATGGAGCTACTCCCCAGAAAAATGTGCGAATTTTCACATACAATTCCACGGCACTCATGGACCTCCTGGGGGTCTACACCCTTCTGATCTAAGTACAGTAGCCGCCCTCTCACTTTCTCCATTTCTGTCTACTACACTGCTCTCCTTGGTCCTGGCCCTCCTTCATTCTCTGAATCCCATGTGTTCAGTGCCAATCCCTGATGACTCTCCCCCTCAACTCTCCACGTCTAGATTACTGCTAGGGTGAACCTCCAATCTACAGGCTCATGTTTCAGGGGCTCCATGGAATAACACTCCCTACTGCTCTCTGCTCCCTCACCCACCTCTCCCAGGGAGGGAGAACAGCTTATCCGATTGGCCAAAGGAAGCTTCCTTTCTTTCCCAGATCTGCCTACTTGCAGAGAGAGAACATTCTGGTTCTTTCTCCTCCTGCCCCCGTGCAGAGGCCTATAGCTATAGCTGTCCTGAGTTGCCCAAGCCTGAGTAGGCAAGTTTAATTCTGTGGCGAAGTATTCGTAGCTATGTCATTCTGGTGACATAGCTAAGTAATATTCTCCAATCAACTTTATCAGTAATAAAGTTGGCATCTGTTTCCTTAATCCTATTCCTCAGTTATTTCCAAGCTCAGAGGGGAAGAAAGGGGTGTTAATTATTGGTCCCTTAAAGCCTCAACAATTCCCACGATAGCCTACTAACTCATCTTTCTTATTTTTTAATTAATTAATTAACTTATTTATTGGCTGAGTTGGGTCTTTGTTGCTGCACGCAGGCTTTCTCTAGTTGTGGCGAGTGGTGGCTACTCTTCGTTGCAGTGTGCGGGCTTCTCATTGCAGTCGCTTCTCTTGTTGCAGAGCACAGGCTCTAGGTGCATGGGCTTCAGTAGTTGTGGCTCACGGGCTCTAGAGCGCAGGCTCAGTAGTTGTGGTGCGTGGGCTTAGTTGCTCCGTGGCTTGTGGGATCTTCCCAGACCAGGGCTCGAACCTGTGTCCCCTGAATTGGCAGGCGGATTCTTAACCACTGCGCCACCAGGGAAGCCCCCTAACTCATCTTTCTGATGCCCAGTTCTTCTAGTGTGCTCTGTACACCAAAGCCTCAGTAATCCTCTAAAAATGCCATATTCATCCTGTTCCTTTCTTGCTCAAGAATCCATAATGGCTCCCCTCCCATTTTTGGAGCAAGTCCAAATGCCTCATTTGAGCCTTCAAGACCTTCACTACCCCTCTTGGCCTCTCTCATTTTAGCTCTCCTGTATGCCCAGCACTAAGATTATTTGCCCCTGAACAAACCTTCCTCTCATCCTTCCCTGGGGCCTTGGCTTACACTGATTCACCCCTGTCCTCCTCTCTGATCACCCACATTGTTCCCTTTCCCTGGATGCTTTCTTGACCTCTGTTCCCCAGGGCCAGATCTCATTCACTTCTCCCTGCCCTCACTCCTTGAACTACTTGCCCAATCTCATGTGCATTGCATCTGCATTTCTAGTCATGTGTTTCCAATTGCCATAGATGTGCGCTTCATGTCCCATCATTTCAGACCCATCACCTTCCCTAAAGCTAGTGATTCTCTTCTTGGGATCAATGACCCCCAGCCCACACCACTAGCTTGTCATTCGTGACTATCCCAAATGCTTCTATTGTCTGACCTGTGGTTGTATGGCCTTCTCTAGCACCTCACGTCTCAGGCACCACAAGTCCCAGCTTCTTCTCCAAAATGACTATCTTGAAGGCAATGGCCACCCTCCCCAAAGACCCAGCAAAGGCTTTCTCCATATTTTCTAGGGACCAAGGAATCAGTCCTTAGACTTGTGGGTCCCAGAGCCTGTTCTGCAGATACTCAGGCCTCAGGGAGCAACCCCCCACCCCACCCCCACCTCTAACTCCATCACTCACCAGCCATCATCTTTTGGGCCTCATAGGGCTCCATGTAACCGTCATTTTCGGGGACCTTCTCTGGGGCTCCTGAAGCTCCTATTGGGCCTTCATCAGTCTCCTGAACATCAAATGGATCCGCATAGTCTTCTAGAATTGCTAACTTTGGGAAGAGAGTGAGGGGAGCAAGCTTCAGACGTCTGAGAGACAGCTCTGCTTCTCCCCAGGATGCTCTGTCCATGGGAGCAAAAGTCCTGGGCAGGCTGCCCAGGAGCTTGGATGGGGAGAAGCTCTGGCTCTTCCTTTGCAGGGGTCCCCACTAGGCTGCCAACAGAATGGTACATCTTTCTTTTCTGTTAATTTTGTGCCCTGGCCCATTCCCTAGGCTAAATGGGCAGGATGAGGCTCTGGGCTTTAAGGCCTGCCTCAGTCAGGGTCCAGGCAGGACCAGAGCCTATACCAAGTGGCCTAACAGAGGGAATTAATTCAGAGACCTGGTTATAAAGGTGCTGGAGTTCAAAGAATAAGCAGGGAACAGTAGGCAACTGGGGGATTAGCTTGGTCCATGCCTACCATTGCATTCCCAGATGCTAAACAAATAAGTATTTGCTGACCATCAAGGAAGGTACTGACTTTATGCCACAGTTCGCTGGTTTATCCTCACAACATCCTTCACAATGTCATGTGGGAATTATTATCCCCATTTTAAGGAAATGGAGGCTCAGGGCAGGTAGGGAACAACATGCCCAAGTCCATTCCACATAAGTGGAGAAACCAGGATTGGAACCTGTGCCCTTTGTGCAAAGTCATGCTGCCAACCTGCTACCACTGGGCATCTTGGCTGTCCTGGGAGAGAGACCACCTTAGGATAGCCCTGAGAAAGCCAGGGTTTGGGCTCTGCTGAAATCCCCCAGGCTCTTGGAGAACAGGGACAGGAAAGGCCTGGTCTTGGCCCTCCCCCTCCCCATCCCAGGCTGCAAGCCGCATACCCTGCAGAGGAGCTTAAGGTGCCCGGGGCGGGGCGCAGCTGAGGACAATAAAGCCTTTCTCCAAGCTGGGCACAGGCTGGGGGGGACCTGCTGAGGCAGAGACAGAGCACAGCCCGCCGCACGCTAACTGCACCTTGGGGCAGGAGAGCACTGCACACCGGGTTGCCAGGCGTTGACAAGAGGTAGCTCTGGGGCCTGCGGCATGGGGAAGGGGCCACTCCTGCCTCTCCCCTAGTCTCGGTCTAGGCTTTGGTTCTGGTCCAGATCAGGACTGTGGGAGACAGTTGGGCAGGGAGGTTGTGGGGATGACCGCCTGTCCTGGGTCACAGGATCTGGGACCCCTAGCAAGGCGGAAATGGAGAAAGAAAACTTCCCACCTCAGAGACCCCTTCTGCATGTCCCTTGAACCCCCACTGGCCCCTCTAGGGGTCTCAAGCGTGTCCCAACAGCTCCTACCATCTCATCCATCAGTTCTTCAGCTCCTACTCGTTTCACCTTGTTCCAGTCAAGATCCCCAGCTCCTTTACCTCCCTCGAATCTCTGTCTGCTTCTGAGAAGGCCACCATCTCAGATCATCCCATCACCTCCACCAGAGCATCCACTGGCCTGGGGCTCTTTGTCACTTCTGTCTCTCCAGCTCCAGTAAGCACCTGGTTTACAGTGGGAACTAGAAAAATGTTTCTGCTAGATCACTGCCTATTTCCCCTTACAGCCCCCCTCTTCTAGTCCTCCTTCCTTCAGGAAGTGCAGAAAAAGAATCCACTCCTACCCCGAGCTGCTTCATCCCAGGCCAACGGGCACCCACAGTCCCACCCACCTGACCAAGGGGCTCTGGAGCCAGCCCATTGGGTACCCACCCAGCTTGGCACCCAGCCTTACACTCATATGTGGCAGCTACTTAACAGTAACTGAATCAACAAATGTGCTATCCTTAAACCTTGCAATGGCTCTCCGGTGCCAAAAGAACAAGTCCAAAGTTAAAGGGATTTAAAGATTCCACTTTGCTCTTTGGGTTCTCTCTACCCACCCTAGGTTACTTTGTTACCTGAAAGCTCTATGATCTCTTTCTTATCTCAAAGGCTTTCCCTTTACCTGGATCAGATTATTTTTTGATAGAAAGCCTTCCATTCTCCCTCCAGGTCTGGTTAGGGCCTCTGTGCTGGGCTATCAACACACTGTGTAGTAAATACTTGTTTTATTATCTGTTTTCCTGCAGACTGTGAACTTCCTGAGGGCAGGAACCGCGTTTACTGCTAAATTCCCAGTACCTAAAAGTGCTCAGTAAATATTTGTTAAATCAGTTCATATAAAACAGGAAGGAAGAATGGACAAAGGAAGCACTTTTCCTTGTTCATTCAGGAGAGGAGGAAGCATCAATCTGCCTGGGGAGTCAAACAGGGGGTATGAGTCCCTGGAAGCTGCTCAATAAGCAGAAGCACCTGGCCCAAGCCCCAGGCCCCCCTCCCCAACTCCACAGAGCCCCACTTGCCTTCCCTTACCAAGCCCAGTCAGAGCCGCAGGCAGCACCCTTCCCACTGGAGTCCTGGGCCAGTGCCAGGAGCTGCGACCCCTCCTGGCAGCTCAGGGCCCATAGGCACCCAGGTGGCAGCTCTGTGGGCAGCTCAATGGCTCCTCTGTTCCATTCCTGGCTCCACACCCTGCTCCAGGAGGCCCTGGCCTCCGCCCTGGGCTGGGGCGCCCAGAGAAGCCACCCACGGGGTCGGGATCGGGAGCAGCAGCAGAGACGCCTGCTGGGAAGGCTGGCAGGACGGGCACCCGACCTGGACCTAGAGGACCTGTCAGAGACCAGACCTGCTTTCCCAGTGGCTTCTAGGTCACGTGAGGAGGCAAAACTGCTCAGTGTGCGGAAGCTGCCCCTGTAGGCTTCTGACACCTTTGCTCTATCATGATTTACTCTGTTTATGGGCCCTCTACCTGACTCTGCCGTGCTCACTGTTGTATACGGCATCCATCACAGGGCCTGGCACACAGTAGGTGCTCAGTGCGCATTTACTGGATGCTCGAAAGGCCTCCTTCTACCCAGACTCCATCTTCTGGAGTGAAACAGACTCTCAGATCCCCATTCATCCTAACTCTGACTGACCAGTAGGGGCTGTAGGAGCAGCCTGTCAGGAGAATCGAGATTTGATAGGGATCAAAGCCTTTGGCTCAAGGGCAGAAGGAAGGAACTGGCAGGGAAGGCACCTAAAGCCAGGGCTGATATTTAGGCAAATCCTCTGGTACGCTGTTGAAATGCTGAAATATTTCCAAACTAGTAGGTAAGTAGCTCTGCCCAGAGGGCCCCCTGGCTCCCTCCACTCCTGCAGGAGGGTGGCAGGGTGCCTCCAGGACCCTGGTCTTGCGCCTGTTCATTGGGCAGTGCTCCTCCCAAAGCAGCTGTCAGGCCTTGCCTCTCCTTCCTGCCCAGGCCTCTCCTAAGGTAGCCGGCAGCCCCACCATCTGGTTGAACCCTCCACTCTGCAGCTGGGCCCTGTTACGAGTTTCTGACCCCACCCGTGGGGCTTTTAAGGCCAGGGGAGCAAAGGAGACACATGTCACGGGATTTGGGCTCTGCAAAGTACCCGAAGTCTACCACTGTCCCTTTTCTCCATTTCTTTAGTTTATAAACATTATAAACTTATTATATTCAAGTATAATAAGTTAATATATAAGTTATAATATATGTTATAATATATAATATATATTACATTTATAAACATTTAGTTTAATGTCTGGAAGCCTCTGGTTTTTTAATCTGTAGAATGGGGATGGTATTAGCACCTACCTCATAGGACTGGGTAGAGGGCAATGAA
Source organism: Eubalaena glacialis (assembly GCF_028564815.1). Classification (NCBI taxonomy): domain Eukaryota; kingdom Metazoa; phylum Chordata; class Mammalia; order Artiodactyla; family Balaenidae; genus Eubalaena; species Eubalaena glacialis. The sequence continues at coordinate 106,480,171 of NC_083717.1, read as the reverse complement.
TGTCAAAAGTCCTTGGCCCAGAGGCTGGCAAGGAGTCAGTGCTCAATAAATGTTTGCCCTGATGATAATCTCTTTTATTCAGGCATTAAGACCCCAGAGTTCAGGTGCTTGTCCAAGGTGCACAGCTTGCAGTAGCAGAGACAAGAAAGACAGAGACCCAGGTCTCCTGACTCTCAGTGCCTTGCCACAGATTTTCCAGAAAAACTGGGAAATGTGGCATCTTCTCTCTACTTGTAGATTTAAAATACACCTTAGCATGTTAAAGGCTCTGAGAAGTCCTGCAACCAAAAGACTAACTTAATTTTGTTTACTTCAGCATTTCTCCAGACTATTTAACCATGAAGTCCCTTTTCCACTGAAAGTCTGTCAGTCTGGGAAATGGTGTACTATTGATATTTACCTTCCTCAAGATTGAACTTTTTGCACCTTCTGTTCCCACTTACTAGAATGCCCTTCCCAATTTTAATCTGCCAGGGAAACTCCTTCATGTGAAACAAATTTGTTATTATCCTTTTCTAATAACAAAGCAATGCCATGCTTGTAAAACATTCATCACAGACATGCAACTGATGCTACCAAACCTTTTAAGACCCTTATAAGGTATGTCTGAGGCCACTTTGGGATTGGGTGGCAAGTGCTGGCCTTCAGCATTCAGGAAATGGCGGACTCAGCACAGAATGCAATCCTCATTCCTTCCTTAAGAGCCTCCTTCCCCTGGTTCATTAGCAAATGCTCAGTGGATACTTCCTCTCTCTGCAGGCCTCCTCTCAGCAGGTGCAAAGGTCCCATACATGGTGCTGGCAGCCAGTCTGGAGTCAGGCTGCCCAGCTGGGAACCTCAGCTATCTAACTAGCTGTGAAACCATGCAAGCGTGACTCAACATTCCTGTGCTTCAGTCTCCCTTTTCGTAATGCTGGAATAATAACAGACTTGTCCTCATAGGGTTGTTGTAAGGATCAACTGGTCTAATACACATCAGCTGCTTCAAATGGTACTAGATACAAGGTGGAGGCTCAGTAAATGTCCACGATTATATTATTAAATACAAAGAACAAATTCCTGGATCCTCCAAGAGCTCACAGTGACAGACACAAAACAAGTTCCCAAAGAGTGAAGCACCTTGAGGTGCTATGAAGCCACACGGCTGAGCCCCAGGCTCTGGAAGCCCCACAGGCTCACTGTATGCAGGGTTTGGGCCCCACCTCCACTCTCATATCATATCACACTGGTTCTCCAGGGCAACGGGAGTAGGCTGCAGGTAGCCCTCCAAGTCCCGGGCCCCAGCCAGCTGCTCCATCCAGGGTCACAGGGTCCCGGCTGTTCCTGGCTCCCAAAGGGTGGAGCACCAGGGCTGCGGTGTCACTGAGTCACTGCCCAAGCCAACAAGCCGCAGATGTCTTCCAGAGGCAGGGAGTGCTGCAGCACGAGGAGGCAGCAGTGGATAGAGTGGACAGGCCTGCGGGCCTCAGCCCTCCTCGAAGCACCAACGGCAGTGGCACCAACAACAGCACAGGCCACAAAGTTCAGATCCCCTGACCGGAACCCTCCTCCTTTCCTCCATCAGGGGACACAAGGACACGTGTGAGATAAACGAATCAGACCTCTAGACTCTGCGCAAGTCATATGAAAGAAAATTAAAGCAAACAATGAAACACTCAAAAAAGGCAAGGACTCGGTCTTCTAGGTGCTGAGTCTCTTTCAGCGCCTAGGCCAGTGTCACTTAATGATACTCAAACACTCAATGAACACTGGCCAGGGAGGGCCCCTAGTCTTGTTCATCTTCTGACACCTGGAATGTATCCTTCACTTTCTTCTTCCCGCCTGTCTGTTCACTCGTTTCCAAACTTGGGCCCGGAGGATCCAAGTCCATGTGAAAACCATCTATGAGGTACAGTATCTATTCTTCAAAGTTCTTAATATTTCGGGCCCTGTGAACACCAGTGAGAATCTGAGAGCTGTGAGCCTCTTCCCAGAAAAATGCTCATGCCCCCAAATATGTGCACAGTATTTCTGGAGGTTCATGAACCCTAGAAGCCCCTCTGTGAGCTAAGAACAAGAACCGTAGTTTCAATTCATACAGGGTGCCTGACTGTCTTATTGTTCACATTACCTCTCTCTCTCTGTTTTGCTCTCTCACTCTCTCATTCTCTGTCTCTTTCTCTCACACACGTATCTTGGCATGATGGAGGCAAAGGACACACTGTGCAGATGGTCAGAGGCAACTCAGAGCTTCCTCCAATCAGGGCCCCTCTCCCATCCCCATCCCCCTTTCCTAATTAGATCAGGTTTTTCCTGTTGAAGGTCTGAGAAAAGGGAGCAAAGCAAGGGAAGGCACAGCTCTCTAGCCCCTCTGCCAGAGCATAGCCTGATGGCCAGACAGGGCCCAGTACCAAGAGGGAGTCTTCCTGCAGCCAGATGGCAAGGCCCTGCCTGCCTGGTGCAGGGCGCAGCTCCTGCTGCTCCCACACCTGCCCTGCCAGGCCTGCCCAGATGGCCACCCTTGCACCCCTGCCAACTGCAGCCGTGGGTCTCAGGGTGGGCCAGCAGCCAGAGCCCTGCACGGGGAGAAGGCTAATGGTCCTGAGCCCCCAGGCCTCTCAGGGTCCTGTCTGAGGCCTATTCTCTCCAGCCCCTACATCCACTGGGCTCATTCCCCTTCAATTTCTCTGGCTCATCACAGAAGCATTTGCACCCATTTTATCAAACCTCATGATCCAGCTCCTCTCAGAGGGTTCTGACCCACCCAGCACCAGCTGCTGGAAGGCAGAAGGAGAGAAGTGAGCCAGCCCAAAGCGAAACCTGGTCCCCAGCCTCATCTCACCTCAGGAAGAGACCCAAAAGCAGCAAGCCAAGAGGACCTGCAGGGCTAAGCGGAGGGGGAACTGAGACTAAGGAGAAAGCAGCCACACAGGACAGGAACACCAGCTCAGCAGGGCCTCGGGGGCCAGGCCGGCTCACCATCCAGAAGGCACAATCCTGTGTGAGCTCTGCAGGCAGGTGCTGACACTTGGGTTTAGGCTAAGGGGCTCAGACCTAGTCTGGGCTCTTCCTAAGAAGATCTAAACTCCGCTCCTGAAGAGGTGGAGCTGCTCTCTCTGAATGGTGGGAGGCCCCAGGTCAGCATCCCTGCCCCTGGGCCAGCTCAGATGGCATACTGGGTCTTTCTCACACACCCATTAAACCACAGATTGTGTGGCTCCTAGGAAATCCTGCTGGATTTCATTCCTGTCCCTGCAGCTGACAAAGGAGTCAGATACCTCTGAGCAGCCCACAGATCACAGAGACGACCCAGGGAGAGGCATGGATGCCCTTGGTGAGAAGAGGCTGTGGGTTTCTGCATGGTTGTGTGGGCACAGCCCCTTCCTTGGGGTCTCTGTGGGAAAGTGTGCAAGGGGAACTTTAGTTAGGGGAGTCTCTGACCCTCAGGTCACCCTAGCAATGGAGAGTCACCACTCAGGACTCATTGATATTTGTGCACCACCCCTCTTTATGCCAAACACTGTGTCAAGCACTTGGGAGACACAATATGAGGATAAGGTCCTTGTCCTGGAGGAGCCCATGGCTTGGTGGGCAGCCTGTTATGCCATTCCAAGACGATACAGAGAGGAGGAGGGCCAGGGACAGTTCAGGCCCACATGCCAGCAGGCAGTGGTCAGGGAGGAGGAGACTAACTGATCAATAGTAAGAACAAAGCCTAATGCTCCCTCTGCCTCACTGCCACCACCACCATCGGGGAAAATTAGGAAGAGGAGCCTAAGGACATGTGAAGAAACCATAGGCTCCTTCTGCAGGCGAACAGTCCTGGCCCAGGATGGGTAGCCATGCCCCATGGCAGGAACTAGGGGAAAAATAATTCACATTCCTGAGGCTTCTGCTCTGACCCTGACACATCTCTCTTACCCAGGAAGCAGGCAGAACAGTGGCGCGCTCTCAGCTGAAAGCCTCAGCCCTGGAGCCAACAGATTCAGACAGCAACTTTGCTCTCCAATCAAAGAAAACTGTGTTCTCTGCTGAGGAGAGGGGAGTAAGCCCCAGAGCGAGCTCCCAGGGGTAAGTGAAGAGGGACAGTAGAGCTAGGGCAGCCCACAGAGTCATCGTCCTAGAATTTAGGACTACAGGGACCTGGGGATGACTTTCAGCTGTCAGGGAGGGATAAGGCCGCACTGAGGTTGGGCAGGGGGTGTCTTCTCTACCAGGGGCCTTTGAGCCACAGTGAATGTTCTTGGAAACAGTGAATGCCCAGCCCGCCTCTCTACCCCAAGCCTGCAGATCCACAAAAAGCTCTAGCCACCCTCAGAATGGACGCGGGGAGCAGGAGACCAAGAAGAGAGGAAGAGTGGGCTCAGTTTCTTAGCCCCTTCTGGGCAACAGGTTCTGAGCACTGACTGTCCGCATACCTGGGGGGATAAGGGAAGGAGCAGGAGTGGGCCTGCCTGGACCTCAGTGGTCAGCATCCTTGGTGAAGAGCTGCATCCTGCCTGTTCTGGCTTCCTGAGAACAACACTCCACCCGGCTCCAGTCCCACTGGGTAAGGCAAAGGCCAACTCTTGCCGTGTCCACAGGGAGAAACCCAGCCTTCACCTCCTTCCTGGGGCTTCAGCACCTCCAAGGATGCTTGGGCTTTTTTAACAGGAGGAGGAGTGGAGCTTTGTGCTGGCTCTGCCCTGAGGGGGAGGGGTCAGAGATCAAAGGGCAGTGAGCTGCTGCTCCCAGAGGATTGAAAGGCCATAAACTGGGGAGAAGCGGGCTCAAATCCCGTTAGAAAAAAGGCTCCCCGATTAGGCTCCGGGGTCTGCGATGAGGAGAGCAGAGCTGGGAGGGGGAGGGTCACTCGTTCAGGGGTTATAATAAGGGAAAGAGGCAGAGTTTGGGGCGCACGTCCCAAATTAGAAGGTCGAGAATCTGAACAAAGGTGGATGAAGGCTCCGAGCCCCGGGGTCAGGGACTAAGATCTTGTCCGCCAGGAACCGTGACACCAAGGGGCCCGGCCCCGGTCAGGCCACCTTTGTCCCTCTCGAAAGCCCCAGACCTCCGACCACCTCTCCTCCTTGCCACCCCCCGACCGGCGTGGCACTCACCCTGTCGCTGCTGGCGGGTGGTCCAGAGATCCGTTCCTCGGGAGGAGGCGCTGGGGGGCCAGGGGTCTCGACCCGAATAAGGCGGTGGGGTGGCGAGCCGTGGCGCGGGGGCGGCGTGGGGCCGGGAACGGCAGGGGTGGCTAGAGCAGCGGAGCCGGACGGCCCCCCGGAGTAGGGGTCTTCGAAGTCGCGCTCCCTCTGCAGTCGGTAGGCGGCCAAGATGTCCGGGGGAGGTGCGGGGGGCGCGGCCGGGGAAGGTGCGGGGGGGCGGTAGTCCGGCTCCGGGGGCGCCGGCTTGCCCCCACCTCCGCCGCCGCCCCCACCGCGGAAGCCCAGGTGTTCCCGGAGCCACTTGGCCACTCCGCCGCTGCCGCCCCCTCCTGGGCCGGTTCCCGCACCTCCGGGGCCCCGGCGCGATCCAGCCGGGCCGCCCCCCGCACTCCCCTGCGCCCGCGGCCCCGGGCCGGAGCCGGCAGGAGAAGCTCCGCTCAGTAGCATGAGGCCAGCCAGACTGAACGTGGGGAGCTCGGTGGCCGGGCAGGGGGCGGGGGCGGGGGCGGGGGCGGGGAGGGGGCGGAGCTAGGTCGGGCGGCGAGAGGGGGCGGGGCTTGGCCGGGCGGCGAGAGGGGGCGGGGCTCGTCAGTAACAAGGGAGGGGCGGGGTTCCGCTACCTAAAGGAGGCGACCTCCCCCAGCCCGGCGGAGAGGAGCGGGCGGGGGCTTCCAGCCTATGTAGACGCAGAAATGAAGTGGCGACCCTAGGGCAGGGAATGCGACTCCTGAGGATGGACTGAGGATGAATCCTCCACGTGTCGCCACGCGCGCCCCTCTGGGGACGCACCTGTGCACGTCTGTTCCCCCTACCCAGCTCCCACCTCGCGCGAGACGCCAAGAGGGGAGTCTTCGGACTCCAGGGTTCCTGGCCCTCCGGCGCCTTCCGCCCCTCCTTTACCCTCCCCAAGGCCTCCCAACTGGGAAATAATATCCTGGGAGGAAAAACTAGTGTGGGGTGGGGGCGAGACAGGGGCTGTTCTGTAAGATGTGTCTGTAACTACCGGCTCCGGCGTGCTGCCTTGGGAGCCCCACCTACCTCCTCCCATCCAACTGCTCTCTGTGCACATACTCGAACCCACTCCAGGTAGACATCTCATATCACAGACAGTCAGCTCCCTAGAGGCACCCACTTCTCCTGAATGGTTTCCACACAAGCCCTCCTCACAGGCAAACAGCCCTTGCACAAACGCCTCCCACCCGGCCCTGATGGCAGCTCACGCATATACACAGAAATCCCTTCAAGTCCCAGGTTTCGTTGCCAATCAGCTTAGTGACAGAATAGAAACAGACAAGTCAATAAATCAAGTCTAGAAACAGTTCCAGTGTTGTCTATCATAAACCCCTTATCCTCCAGAGGCTCGGATGCTCAAGCATTTTTGTCTTAGAAATAAAACCAATTTCTCCCCAGGAATCTTGTAGCCCTGAGGCCAACGCCAACATTTGCTTTTGACTCTGATGGAAAGGTAGCAGCTTCACCTCACCAACATCCCTCTGAGCACTACCGCAGTGTCTCCCTCACTCTTAGGCTCATATCTGTCTTGTGAGGGAGCAAAGAGCCACGTGAGGCCCCACAGGGAAGGGGGCTCAAAGCTGGAGTAGAGTAAGATGTGATGGCAAAACTGAGAATACCCTAGGATTCCCAGGGCCCCAGGTCTCAAAATATTTGTTGAGTTTCTGCTTTGTGCGTATTCTGGTTGGTGTTATAGGACAGTGCTTTCCAAACTGCGATATGCACACGAATCTCCTGGGGAATTTGTTAAATTGAAGTTTCTGATTCTGTAGGTCTAGCTGGGATGGGGTCCCGGTGTAGTTCCAACAGGCTTCCAGGTGATACAGATGCAGCTGGCCCTCCCACCACACTTTGAGTAGCAAGACTGTAGGAGATACTGAAATAGCTGATATTGTGTCTGGTTTCATGAGCTATAATAGAGAAAATAACTGCACATCGTAAAAATGTGCAGCTTAAAAAATTGACTAACAAAGCAAAGCTGGACATGGAGATAATAAATTCTAGAAGAATTGTCCAGTTGATCCATATTGGAGGGTCTCCTCAATCACCAGGTGTCTGACAACAATAATTGTGGGCTCTAGCCAGATCTCTGAGGATCAGTGGCAAGATACTCAATGCCACTGATTCTCACTTTCCTTATATCTGCAAAGGGCATGATGACTGTTGTGTGAGGATTAGGGGAAATGATGGATATGAAATGATGGAAATGATGGAACAGGATTTGAAAACTGTAAAGTGCTTACCATGGTAGATGTCAAATGAAGCCACATATGTTTAAGAAATATGGAGTTAAGCTGCTGACAGCTCAGAGGAATGGAATCAATCAAGTCTACACAAAAGATAGTAGGCTTCATGGAGGGGGTAGACCTGAGCTGGGTAGGATTTGGACAGATGAAGCAAAGGAGTGAAAGATCATTCCAAGCCAGGAGGTCAGAATGAGTTGAGTGAAGGGATTGAGGTGGGAACCAGCCTACCATAAAGAAGGGGTGGGTTCATAGTGAGGAAGAGTAGGAGGTAAAGTCACATGAGGAGGGGGGAGGATATCATAAGGGTAGAGTTTAAATGATAATTAAAACGCTGTAATACCTTATGTGCACCATGAACTTACTCTTGTTTTAAACTATCTGTTAATGCACTTTCCTCCCCCACCAGAGTGTGTGCTCCTGGAATCAGGCATTGTTGAGCACCTCATGGGACCAGGCAGCTTGCTAGGAACCAAGGATACAGAGGTGAGGCCCTCTCGGCAAGCCTCCTCTAAGACCTGGGTGGAGTTTGCCAGATCCAAAGTCGTGCAGTTAAGCATGTTAAGCATTGTACCATAGACTCAGGATTCCAAAAGGGAGCCGGGTGTTCCCATCACTTAGTGCAGAGCCTGTCATGTGGCAGGAGCTTAACAACTGTTGAAATGAATAAAGATCATTTCTCTTGTTCATATTTTTATATATCTATAATTGTGGTATACACAATTTTATGTCCTTATTTTTTCCACTTAACATTGCATATTTTCCCCATTTTTATTATGTAAGCTTTATTTTCTTCCAATTTTTTTTCAAAATATTTCAAACCTACAGAAAAATTCAAAGAAAGTACAGTGGAAATCTGTATAGCCTTCACCTAGATTCACTACTTTTTAACACTTTGCCACATTTGTTCTATCCCCTCACCCTTTTTTTTCCTTAACCATTTGATGCAAGTTTCAGGTATCATGATACTTCAGCTCTAAATACTTCAGCAGCCATTCCCTAGGAATAAGGAATTCTTGCATGGGGCCATTAAGACCATTACCATAATAGTATTGTCTATTATACAGTCTATATTAATTTTTTTCCATTTCCCCCCCAAATGTCATATATATATATAGTTGGGGTTTTGTTTGTTTGTTTGTTTTTTGTCCTGATTCAGGATTTATCAAGGTTCCCCTGTTGCACTCGTTTGTTTCTTTAATCTCTTTAAATCTTGAACTGTTCCCCATTTTTTTCTTGCTAGTTTGTTTTTCATGACATTGATCATTCTGAAGTGTCCAGGGCAGTTGTCATGTAGAATGTCGCACATTTTGGATTTTTCCATAGTTTCCTCATGATTAGATTCAGGTTAGACATTTTTAAAAAGACCATTACGTGAGGGATGTTGTGGACTTTCTAGTGTGTTACACTGGCAGGCCAGCCAATAGTGCACATTTGTCCTTCATTGGTGACGCTAGGCTTGATCACTTGGTTAAGTTGGAGTCCATCAGATCTCTCCATTTCACAATTTCACAAAGTAAGTTGTGGTGTGATAACCTAAGACTATTCGCTCCCAACATGTTTTACCCAGTAGTTTTAGCTTCCATTGATGATCTATGCTTACATTTGTTATTACACTGGGGATTGCAAAATGATGACTCTAATTGTCATTCTGTATTTGTTTTTTTTTTTTAATTTTATTTATTTATTTATTTATTTATTTATTTTTGGCTGTGTTGGGTCTTTGTTGCTGCGCGCGGGTTTTATCTAGTTGTGGGGAGCGGAGGCTACTCTTCCTTGCGGTGCACAGGCTTCTCATTGCGGTGGCTTCGTGGTGGCTTCTCTTGTTGCGGAGCACAGGCTCTAGGCGCACAGGCTTCAGTAGTTGTGGCACACGGGCTCAGTAGTTGTGGCTCATGGGCTCTAGAGCACAGGCTCAGTAGTTGTGGTGCACAGGCTTAGTTGCTCTGCAGCATGTGGGATCTTCATGGACCAGGGCTTGAACCCGTGTTCCCTACATTGGCAGGCGGATTCTTAACCACGGAGCCACTAGGGAAGTCCCTGCATGTGTTATCTGACATTCATTTCTGTAAAGAAGAGTTTCTCCTCCTCCTCCTCTCTCCCCCTCCTCCTCCCCACCCGCCCCTCCCATCCCCATGGTCTCAAAAACTCTTTTTTTAAAAATTCAATGTGATATAATCCATTACCATCATCATTCTGTCTGATGCTCAAAACTGTCCCAAATTGGGCCAGCAGGAGCCCTTTCAAGAGGCTTCTGCATTCTTTTGACTTGGTCTCACCAATCTTTAAACACTTACTTGCGTTCTCACACAAGATGTTCCAGACTCAACTTGTACTTACCCTGCTGCAAAATGTAACCAGTCATTTTTTTAAGGGAGTCTTACTCCTTTTAGTTGGAAATGGTATTTTAAAATTGACTTTGTACTTTAAAAATGGCAATTTAATATCTCATCAAATGAGCCTACCTCAGTTTAGCTCATCACTTTATTTGTTGAGCATTTAGGCTATTTCCATTCTCCTCCCTTCTAAATAACTGTAACAAACATCTTTATGCGGATAACTTTTCCAAGTTTGGATTATTTCCTTTGACAATATTCCCAAAAGTGGAGTTGTTGGGGCAGGGAGTGTACATTTTTTTCTTACTCTTGATACACATTATCCACCTGCTCTCAGAGAAAGTTTTAAAAGTCAACAACGACTTCTAAATGTTAAGCCCAGTTATTTTGTCTCATTCCTCTTTCTCCTTTGCAGCACCTGAGTCTGCAGACCTCCTCTGTGCTTGCAACTGTCTGCTCCCAAACTTTCTGTAAAATGACACTGTTTTCCTTTCTCTCAAGGCAAATCCTCTCTTCCTCCCTTAACCTCCTAAATTTTCGCATGTTCCAATACCTAGACCTTAGAGCTCACTTTTCTTACTGGGTACTAAGTGGGGTGTCCTCCCTTCTATTTGCTTGACTTTGAATGCCCAGTTCCATCCTGAGCTCCCATTCCTTCTGGTTTTGTCTTCTAAGTCCGGCCCTTGGCTTTGCTCTCCAGCCTTGCCTTGGGTCCATCTCTGTCCACAACCTTGAGAGGAAAAACATATCCCAGTATACTCATATATGCACTCTGTTCTTAGAGATTCTGCATGTAGATGGAGCTTCATTTGGGCCGTGTTTTCTATTTGTCTGATATAAAAATAACATGGGGGACTTCCCTGGTGGCGCAGTGGTTAAGAATCCGCCTGCCAATGCAGGGCACACAGGTTCGAGCCCTGGTCCGGGAAGATCCCACATGCCGCGGAGCAACTAAGCCCGTGAACCACAACTACTGAGCCTGCGAGCCACAACTACTGAAGCCCGCACGCCTAGAGCCCGTGCTCCGCAACAAGAGAAGCCACTGCAATGAGAAGCCTGCGCACTGCAACGAAGAGTAGCCCCCATTCGCCGCAACTAGAGAAAGCCCACGCGCAGCAACAAAGACCCAACGCAGCCAAAAATAAATAAATAAATTTATAAAAAAAGAAAAAACAAAACAAAACAAAAAACAAACATGGTTCTGTGTTGCAAGAATACAACTTAAGATGCAACCGTAAAGAAAACCGGGCCACTTCTCTCATTTATGGACTCAAGCAATCTCTTTTCAAATATTTATGGAGAGGCTGTATTCTTGGAACACAAATATAGTAGGATTCAGTTCTGCCTTCAATGAACTTGAATTTTCTAACTTTAGTGGTTTGTGATTTAAGCTGGATCCTGACAATAAGACAAGAGATGGAAGTGGAGGGTCTCCAAATGAACTATCAAGTCTAGTCCCTCTTCCCAACTCCAAACTCAGGAGGCTTCCCTGACTTTCCAACCTGAAATAAAAATAGGGCTGATTCCCAGCAGAGCCCAGGCTCCCAAAAGTTTTTTACAAGCACAGTAAGGAATTCCTTTCCCTTATCTTATCACCCCAAATAGTGTCCCACCCTCCCTAGCTGCGAGCCAGTGCCTGGGGAGAAAAAGGACTGGATCAGGTGGAGATTCCCCTGGGTATGTATACTCTTTCCTGTAAAGGGAGATTGCCTACCAGTGCAAATCTAACACTTCAGGTCTGACTTCTGGGGGTGAGGAGGAGGAAGGGAAGAGGTCACCTGTATTATGCAAGAAGCAAGGGGGGAATATATTTGCATACATATATACATATATAAATATTTATTTATACAAAGACTGCCACAGAAAAATATATTGGAAACTGGCAGTAATTGGTAGATAGGGTGAACAATGAGAGGGAGACACTTTTCGCTGGGCTTGTGCATATGTATTCTCTATTTGATAATGAATAAACCATTTTTAAAAATAAATGTATGAAAAGGAAAAAAAATAGCAAGGCCACAGGGGCGCTGTTTTGTTGGTGTAGGAGAATTATTTAGACACTGATTTTCCATTTTTTTCAGGAGGTAAGGGGTTACAACTGTTTGATCTAAAGCTGTATTCAGATAATTAAATGAGGATTACTGAAGGTGGTGATCATAGAGGTGTTTCAGTTTTCAGAGTAGAGAGATGCAGCGTTTCATTTTAAAAAAATGAGTTACGATTTATACAAAGTGTTATGGGTTGGGGGGGAAAAAAGGAATTAAAAAAGACAAGCCCCTTGCCGTGCCATTGTTCCCACAATGCCGTGACTCGGATTCGAACCGAGGTTGCTGCGGCCACAACGCAGAGTACTAACCACTATACGATCACGGCGAGCTACCGGGGACCTGTCAGCGGCCCTTTCTGATTATCTTCTTCAACAGTTAAAGGCCTTCCCATTCTGCACGTCACCAAAGGGTCCACCTATGGGGCGGGTTCCGGCCTAAGGCCGGGTCTGAGAATGCGCAGGCGCATTGCTCTCTTGCCAGTTGGTCTGGTTTTCTCCTGTTTTGGTCCATTAGCCACGGGAGGTGGGGATGAGGCAGTGGGAAAGGGTGGGTTCCATGTAAGAGTTTAGGGGGTACCACTTGGGCATCCAGAGACGGGACTGGCCGGAGCTGAGTGTTCACAAGCTGTGTAACTCTCATTCCTTGGAGGACGCCCATCTCCTCTGCCCCAAGACCCTTCCAGCGACCCCAAACCTGCCGGGGGGCGCTCCTCAGGGCTTCTCCTCCCTGTTGATTCCCCCAGGAGTGATCTAACGGCAGCCTCTATGGATAATGTGGATGCCCGCAGAACTGGGCTGTCCACTTAGAAGGGACTCAATGAACACACCCTGCCGTTCCCCTCTCCTCCAGCACCCGCTTCCTTGTTTCTCTTATCCCCGCGACGGCCCTGACTCGTCCCTCCGCAGGGCTCCCGCCGGACCCGGTGCCCTCCTCTGTTGCATCGCTGGGCGCAGCAGGGACTGGGTCTGATTTTCCTTCTTGTACATCAGTGCTCTCGTCTCCATGGCGCCTAGAACCAGGCCGAGTCCACAGTAGGCAGTGGCTTTTTGCTAAAATGAGAACATAACCCTGGTTCTAACGAGTGAATCCAGAGAGACCACCGGTCTCTTCAGTGTCGTCTGCTCTAATCACTGGCCCCCTTCAGAGCCGCCAGAGGGATCTTGCTAAACACGAATAGAATCCTCTCCCTCCTCCACCTCTCATCCCCACCCCCGAGACTGCGGGAAATTTGTCTACCTTTTCCAGCTCATCCTGTGGGCTTCCCTCAGTGTCGTTTCCCATTCCCTAGTTACTTGCTTTCATTCACTCAACAGGTCCTTGAGAGGCGCCTGCTACCTGTCAGACCAGGGCCTGTGGGCGTAGTCGGGGTGGGGAAGAGAGAAGATTTACAAAGAGGAATTATGATTGTTCCTTTTGGAGCCCTTAGCACACGAGATAATCCTGGCTGCTTGACAAATTCCCTTTCTGCCTTTAAGAGCTACTTCAAAGGTCACCTCCTTTGCGAAGCGTTCTCTTCCTATTACTGGGAGCCCCTTTTCAGTGCTGCCATGGACATTGGTACATATGTCAATTATAACACTTCTTGGCCTTATGAGTGTTCTGTGCTTTGTCTGGGCTGGGCATGATAACGTGCGTAGCCCAGGGTAAGCGGAAGCCTATATGCTTCCGAAGTCCAATTCAGCGAGACCTGGCGTAAGCATCGTTTCCAACTGTCACAAGGGGATTGGGATCCATTTTCAAGAAAGCTATTACAAACTATAGATAAAAACGGAGGAGACCCCTTGCCGTGCCACTGCTCTCGCAATGCCGTGACTCGGATTCGAACCGAGGTTGCTGCGGCCACAACGCAGAGTACTAACCACTATACGATCACGGCGAGCTACCGGGGACCCGTGATTTTTTTTTTCTCGCCTAAGCTCTTCTCTGTTTAAGGCCCCGCCCCTTTGCCATGTCACTGCTGGTTTCCGCCCATCTTTAACCTCGCCTCTCCCTGAGGGAACGCAGGCGCACTGTCCGCTTGCTTTCTAGATATCCGTCCGCCCTTGCCCGCCCGCGATATCCCACCGCTTCATTACCGAGGCGCGGGTTTTCTGCGAGTTCCCCTTACTCCGCATCTCGAAGGAAGTTGTGCGGCTGGGTCCGAACTGATTTTACTTCTTGTGGGATTTAAGAGACGGCCCCATTCCTAGCAAGAGCCCATTCAGATAGCGTGAGCGCCAGGACACGGTGGGTGTGAGAGGGCCCCAGCGCCGCCATTCGGACGACCCCCGGGCCTCACATTCGTACAGGCTGCGGGAGAGTCCTGGTCGTAGGCCTGGCCTCCTGGGAGTCCTTTAGTTTGCAGAGGACTTTCATGTCCTCTCTTTCACGGGCCGTGCGGACGACCAGCAGAGACTTCGGCCGGGAGTCCACGGCGCCCCTACTCCACTTTGGGCTGGGCGCCAGGGCCAGAGGGGCCTGGTCGACAGTGAGCGGCTTGGGAAGGCGAGAGCGGCAGCCACCTAGACGAGGACGACACTCAATGACGCGCCTCTCGCGGCGTCCCAGTAGCTCGCCGTGATCGTATAGTGGTTAGTACTCTGCGTTGTGGCCGCAGCAACCTCGGTTCGAATCCGAGTCACGGCATTGTGGGAACAATGGCACGGCAGGGGCGCCTTTTTAGATTCCGGAAGCCACATTCTTCGGCGGTTAGGCCCCAGCTGCTGCTTGACGTTAGGTCAGGGCTGAAATTATAACGCGGCAAAGGGTGAACGCGGGGTCTTCAGTGAATCAGCCAATCGTCATCTTCCTGCCTATATGATTGTTTAATCTGGGGGAGGTTATTCCGTGTTGTACTCATTATCTTTCCTCATTTGGCCCCTGTCAATGGTGAAGTCATCTATTGGGTTTTCTAAAAAGCCCTCACACTCGCTAAAACTTCAATACTTTGGAGTGCAGGGATTATAGGAATACTGTGCAAACATTTATTAAGCGTTAGAAGAGTGCAGAGTAGACAATACAGTGTGACGAGTGAAAAATCTGACTGCTCTGGAGGTGCTGGTTCCTGTAGCCGCTATGAGGGTGCGAAAGAGGACTTTGTGGCCTCCATCTCCACAGCCTCCTGGGTGAGCGGGATATTCTCGTTGAGGATTTTTCCTAATCTGCCTCAGGTTTAAAGCAGATTTTATTTGTTACTTTGTTTTATGAGCACTTAAAAAATCGAGACTCAACAAATTTAGGTCTGTCATTTAGGCATTAGGCGAAAATGGAAATATGTTTTGGATTTGGCTCTCAGGTGGCTGGCAGCGGCTGTATCACTGTCAAGGAGGAAATGAGATAGGGCACAGTGAGCAATGAGCCTCTCCAGCTTCTCCCAGGGAACCTGGGGGTGGCAGAGCAAGTCAGGAAGCATTCCTGGGACAGATGGACATTGCAGTGGGGTTGTGCTCCGTTTACTGACAGTCTGTCAACAAAGGCTTACTGAACAGCCTGTAAAAGCAAGAAACTGTGGAGGGCTGTAATCTTCCGGGTCTCCCCACTCTCACTTCCGTAAGTTTGATGACTTTAAAGCCACACAACAGGCCAGCTCAGACCACGAGAGAATAGAATGAGGGAAGGTGAGCCTGAGAACTTGCCAGACTTTGGACACCGATTTAAGTGTTATACGTATAGAAAATCAACATCACCAGCAAAAAAAGAACCAGCCAACAGAAATGTGACAACTTCTGTTCCTCTGACCACTTACCAAATAACTGTACTGAAGGTTTTTTAAAGCTGCAGCCTAGAATAAGATGTCAGGGTGGGAAGCAAGGAAAGGATCCAGCTTTTTCTCTGATGGCTCTCCCTCCAACCCCCATTCCTCTCCTGCTGGTGCTTCAGTGCTGGGCAATGAGCTGCTCTCAGAATCTGGGGAGAAATTCTGGGGCAGTCACTTCCTGAGAGTATTTTGAGTAAAAACAGTCAACCAAGAAAATAAAAACTACAAACATGCATCAATGGAGGTAACCCACTCTAGCCATTCACATCCGTCCAAGGCAACTGAAGTGTATTTGAGGGCAGGAATGCACTAAAGAAATCTGAACAGAAAGTTCCCAGTTGCAGGAAGAGTAACAGAAGGGGAAGGTGCTCTCCTAACTTCTGACTGCTGACCTTCTTGGCAGGTATGCAATTATCCATGGAGATGGGTGCATCCAACTATCAAAATGTCATAATATCCTCTTCTGAGGTCGCTCACTCGATTCCCCTTGCTCTGATTTCCGGCCCCCAAACAGATTTTTGGTAATGATTTGCCAGCCCACGTAGACATTCCTGCAGGGAAAGTATTGCTCTGAACAAGTTTCTGATTAGTTGGCGTTTGTTCTTCTTACTGTTGGCATTTGGTTTAGACTCTTAAGGGTCTGGCTGGTATGATTCATTTCCCTTGAGTCTGCTTATCTCTGGGTGTACTGACAAAATGGAGTTTCCAGGCTGGCAAAGCTGAGAGCTAGAGACTCTGGCCTGGGATGAGAGACCGCTGCTCTGGGACACCCTCTGAGCAGTCAGTCAGTTCCCTCCCCTTGACCTCTTGATTTAAATCGCGTTTTGCAGTTGCTGATTCTGGGAATGTGTCCTTTCCCGTACCCCTTCCAGCTGGAGGTCGGAGCTTTTCTCTAGGGTCTCAGCACCAGGAAAGAGGCAGGCAAACCTTCAAGGGACAAACCTTGAAGGGGAGAAATGTACTTCATAAGCTTCAGAGTGTTTACTTAAATGATCAACCCCATGGCTTGCTGGTCAGACTTGGTACATCTGGGAGCTGCTACTGCTGTAGCTGGCAGTCACCACAGGGGTGCAGTACAGACTGGACCAGCATCCTTTGGTGTCACCCGGAAGCTAGTTCACATTCAGAATCTTGGTCCACAACCCAGAACTACTGCATCAGAACCTTCATTTAACAAGATTCTCTCCAGATTATTCATTTGCACCTTAAAGTTTGAGGTGCTGGTCTGCTCTAGAGAACTACGTGGCTCTGATGCAGCCCTTCATTATTTACCTTGTGAGTACTTGGGGTTGCTAGAAAGGACCTGCCTGAGTCTGCTGGGCCTCATCGTCTACTGGGCTTCATTGATGAGGGTGACATTGAGGTTTTTTGTTTTTTTTTTTTAATTTATTTTTATTTTTGGCTGTGTTGGGTCTTCGTTGCTGCACGCGGGCTTCCTCTAGTTGCGGTGAGCAGGGGCTACTCTTCGTTGCAGTGCACGGGCTTCTCATTGCGGTGGCTTCTCTTGTTGCGGAGCACGGGCTCTAGGCATGCAGGCTTCAGTAGTTGTGGCACACGGGCTCAGTAGTTGTGACTCACAGGCTCTAGAGCGCAGGCTCAGTAGTTGTGGCGCACAGGCTTAGTTGCTCCGCGGCATGTGAGATCTTCCCGGACCAGGGCTTGAACCCGTGTCCCCTGCACTGGCGGGCGGATTCTTAACCACTGCGCCACCAGGGAAGTCCCATTGAGGTTTTGAGGAGGAGAAGATGGAGTTCTAGGAGGGAGTCACCGAGGGCCCATGTTTGGGAGCATCTAGGAAGGAGGCAGCAGCCCTGGACTTCCACTAGGAGGTACTGCACCCCGGGAAGTGGATGTAGAATGCTGAGGCTGGATAAAACTTAGTCTAGAAGATACCACTTTGGATTTAGCCCCTATAACACTGAGCCCATTCCTCAGGGATTCTCTGGATATTTAGGACTCAAGTTCCAGTCATTCATTCATTCAGTAAACTAGCATATTTTAGCTCTTATTAAAGTGCTGTACCTCATGGGGAGCTGCAAAGCTGTATATGATCCTTCTTGCCCAAAATAGTTTATTTTCCAGCTGAAAGAAAATGCTAGTCCACAGGCAACAGTCAGAAAACAACACAAGGAATGCTGTAGAAGAGACATCTCTTGCTGCAATGGAAGGAAATTCTCCAAGGAAGAGCTAACATAAACTTCCAGAATTGTAAAATAATTGAAGTTTATTTTCAGCACTTCCAGCACCCTCATTCTGATCCCCTTCTACCTCTTTGTGTTGTCCTTATCTCATTCATTCTCGTTCATTTGATCAACAGTATTTACTAACAGCCTACTATGTGCTAGGCACTGTTCTAGGTTCTGGGGTTATAGTAATGAATAAGACAGATGGGTTGTTCTCATAGACCTATAGTCTAGTGCAGGAATCAGAAAGGAATGTTAAATAAAAAATAAACAAAAGAATGTGTGCCAATGGAAAATAACGTGATATAGTGTCCTCCTGTTCCCTGCCTATTATCCACCCATGTACCCCCTCAGCTCCTTTGTCTGTACAAAGTAAGATGACTGATAATAGTAAGTGTTGCCTTTTAATAGGGATGGAAGTTTTACACTAAAAAGATAAACTCTAACCCAGAGTGGCCCACATGTGTCATAAAGAGCCCTCAGATGTGAGGCAGTCTTGTGTGGACAGCGTGAGGAGGACTCGGTGACAACCTGCGTGGACCTGCAATATAATCCAATACAAGCAGGTGGATGCTGAGGGCCAATGAGTAGGACCAGATGACCCCATAGGTAGGTCAAGAACTTGCCAAGGACACAAGGAAAACAAAACATCCACCCAAAAAGTAAGAAAATTTTTTGAAAGAATAAAAAGCAGTGAAGTGATCAATTTCAGGAGGAAAAAAACCCCACCAGAACTTTGTTGGGAAAAAATAAACTATAAAATAATTATTTAAAAAACTTCCAGTTACATATGAGGCAACATAATTTTTTCAGTGCTTAAGACCTTGGGAGGTTTAATCCAGCCCCATTGATGCACTAAATCAGTCCCCTGGATCAGAGATGCAACCCCTAGGGAAAGAAAGGAGGGGACCCTGAATTAAGATTGTATTTCTGTCACTAGGTTGAACATACTTGGATAGATAATAAATTTGGTAAGCAAAGAAGTAAAATTGCATTTTTTTTTGCATTCTTGAATTTGTCAACTGAGATGTGCACCTCATATACGTGCCAGGTGACTAGCATAGAGGTGCTCAATATACATTAGTTGGTCTCTTGTTCCCAGGTACTTCTCTCTACACCCACAAAAAAAAAAGCCATCGGAAGATCCTACAGGACTATTCCTGTCATGAGGCCTAAAACTCATTCTTGAGTCAAGAAGATTGCAGGAGCCAGGTCTCAGAAGCAAAGGTCAAAATCAGTGGTTTCCAAACATTATTCTAGAGCTGATAAACAGGGATGAATTTTTCACCATGGAATGAGAAAAAATAAGGTTGATGTGGTAGGCTTTTCAAAAGGCTAAATGTGTTTAATTCAAAGAACTATTCTCTAGGCTAAGGTTATGGTCTTCCTACTTTTGAGGTGTTATAGTGACTTTTTAAAAAGTAGGTGATAATTTTTTTAAAGTCTTTAAATTTGGAAAAATTAAAGATTGGCAATCCTATTTTGGTCTCCAAAATTACTTTTGAAATTTTACTGGTCAGTGAAATCTAAAAGTACAAAGCTCACTACAGAACCCGGAGAGCAAAGCATCAGACTGAGAAGAGATGGTCCTCAGTTTGTAGTGGGTCTGCAGAGAAATGCTCAGAGGGAGAAGGGTCCCTGTTCTGTCAGGCAATGGTCCAGGCTAACCCCTATCCACCCACTTAACAAATAGTAGTCCCTAGTATGATCTGTGCTAGGCCTTGGAGATACAAATTCGAATAAAACATTCTTACTCAGAGATCATGTCAGTGCAGGGTTAATCAGATGAGTGAAGAAGTAATTACAGCTATATACATACAAAGTATATTGGAACTTAAATCATTCATTCCTCCAGGATATGACATTTGAGCTGGGTTCCAAGGCATGCAGAGTAGTTTTCCTGGCAGAGAAAGGGAAAGGGTATTGTAGGCAGAGAGAAAGGCAGAAACAAAGGCCAGGAAGTGTAAACAAACAGCATAGGGAAAGATAAAGCTGTGACGTAAGATATGGAGGGGAGAGTGGATGGAGATGTGGACTGAGAGAAAAACACACAATGTAAGCTGTGAGTTAAGTTTTATCTGAGGACCTTACTGAGGACTATAGCCCAGGAAACAGCCTTTCAGATAGCTCTGAGGAACTGCTCCAAAGAGGTAAGGGAGGAGCCAGGATATATATAAGCTTTTTTGCTGGGAAAAGGTAGTCAAGCATCAAAAGATTACTGCTAATTACAACAAACAGGTATCTCAAGTTAGCAATTTTAGTGCTTTTCTGTGTCTGGGAAAATGCAAGCATCTGAATTCATTTGAAAATTTTTCTTAGCTATGCATCTTAACTATCTAAAGGCCAGTGTACCCGAAGCATAGAATGTTTCCTTTGTTTCTTCATCCTGAATTCCCCTAAGGGCACACTGTCAGTGGGCAACTGCAGTGGCTGATGGCCTGATCCTTGTAGAACTGGAACGGCAGGCAACATTATTTTTTCTTAATAGAGAGCAAGGGTGGAGCCAAATTGATGAATCTCTTGTCCCTTATTGAGACAGGGCTTTATCCTGGAGGCTGGTGGATCTTGACATTTTGTGGTAACTTATTGCTTTGGGGATCCCTTGAAAGTTATAGGCTTGTTCTCCAAAATAGTGCAGCTATGATAGAATGTCAGGAATTCACAGAGGCTTTTTTTTTTTTTTAAATTGAAGCATAGTTGATTTACAATGCTGTGGCAGTCTCTGCTGTCCAGCAGAGTGACTCAGTTACACACATAGAGACATGCTTTTTTTTAAGTATTCTTTTCCGTTATGGTTTATCCCAGGAGACTGGATATAGTTCTATGCACAGAGGCTCTCTTATAAGCATTGTGGGACCATTTAAGTCTCCAGTTTTAAGCAGAAGAGGGACATAATCGCATCTTCCTTTTAGAAAGGTGAGGTGTAAATGGGTAATTATTGACAAAAGTCTTAATTCAAAGGAGAGATAGAAGAGGATTTCAGCCCCCTGGTCTGGTGGTTGAGGTTGGGGCTTGGGGACTAATCTAGGGGGAGAGGCTCTTCCCTCACATCACACCCATAGGTGTTTCCTCTTGAGCTCAGAGGTAGAGGGGATGGACATGTTGGATGAAGGGAATGAATGTGAAGCTTGAGAGAAGGTCTAATATCAAGGGTGGAATATTTTCTAGAATCACAGTAGTCAAATAGTATGAAAATAGATGTATCCGTGTTACCCTTATGTATATATACTATATTGTTAGTATTGAGACATGGATATGCAAATTCAAATGTAACTTTAAGAGGGAGAGACACATGCACAGGTTGCAACAAACTGACTTGACCCTTACTTTTCCCAACTTCCTCATAAATTTCAGAGTCAAAATACTTCTGTGTCATGACTACTCTTTGGTTCAGTAACCTCAGACTGAGTCTAGATGAATTCCTTTCTTACCATATCATCAAAGCTACTAAGAACTCCTTTTCCACTTAATTCTCTTTAGATCAAATGCTCTGAGAGAACTTGTGGCGGTTTTAAAATATGTTCACAAATTCTTTGATACTCCTCTTTTCCAGAGGTAAAGCTTTATTTCCCTCCCTGGACTGAGGGCTGGACTTAGTGACTCCTTCAAACGAATAGAATGAAGTAGAAGTGATGGTGTTTCACTTCCTAGATGAGGTCATAAAGTGCATGTCGCTTCCTTTTTGCCCTCTCTCAGATCACTAGCTCTGAAGGAAGCCAGCCGCCATGTCAAGAGGACACTCAAGCAATCCCATGGAGAGACCCATGAGGTGAGGAACTCAGGCCTTCTGCCATAACAGGCATCAAAGAAATGAGATTTTTGGCCAATAGCCATGTGAGTGAGCCACCTTGAAAGCAGATCCTCCAGCCTCAGCCAGACCTTCAGATGACTGCAGCCCTGGCTGACATCTTGACTGCAATTTCATGAGAAACCCTGAACCAAAACCACTCATCTAAGTCATTTCCAAATTCCTGAGTTAAGAAACTGTGAGATAACCAATGTTTGTCATTTTAAGCTGCTAAATTTTCAGGTAATTGTTACACTGTGATAGATAATTAATACAGATTTTGTTACCAGAGGTGGGGCGCTGCCATAACAAAAACCCAGAATGTGAAAGTGGCTTTAGAACTCGGCAGACACTGGAAAAACTTTGAGGAGAGTGTTAGTATAAGTCCAAATAGCCTTGAAGAGACTATCTTCCTCAGTTTCCCCATCTGTAAAATGAAGGAGTTGGGCTGGATGAATACCTAAATATTTTATAATTCTCTTAATCTTTATCTAATCAAGGTTCTATAAATAATATTACCCTAAACAAAGTAGTTATAGGAGACAGCTAATAACTGACCCAAGGCATAATTCCCTAAGGCATAGCTCCACAACAGAGACAAGAGGCCCTGCACCTGACTTTTGTGCTGTCTGTAAACCTAGTTTCAGCCTGGTTTAATCTCAGGAAACTGAAGCTGGCTCTACCTTTAACAGGTTGCTTCAACAGCTCACAACCACATGCCCCAAAAGGAGTAGGGGTTTCTGATTCTTTAACAAAGGCTGGTCCAGAGAAGAAGGTTCTTTATATTCGTTCTTCACCTCAATGATTTAACTAAAAGGTTGTCCAGAATAAAATTGTTTTTCTTCTTACCACTGAATTTTACAAATCTCTGTCCTTGTATATATTGCTAGTGTCATCCTGTCACTGGATGGGACCCCTTCAAGGGCCCAAGAGTGGGCTCTTGTCCAACACTCGGAAATGAATTGTCCGAGGAGACACACGTACTGACAAAGCAAAAGATTTTATTGAAAAGGGGCGCTCAAGTGGAGAGCAGCAGGGTAAGGGAACCCAGGAGAACTGCTCTGCCTTGTGGCTTGCAGTCTCAGGTTATGGTAGTGGGGTTAGCTTTCCAGGTCGTTTCTGGCCAATCATCTTGCTTGTGCCTTCATTTGGTCCGGTCAGGGCCCTTCCTGGTGGTGCGCGCATCTCTCAGTCACGATGGTTTTCATCGTGAGGGTTTCTGGGAGGTTGGCGAGACGTATTATGGACTGGTGTCTCCTCCCCTTCTTGACCCCTCGTGGGTTTTCCCTGGGTTGCTTTTGGACCCTTCACGGGTTGTATGTTCTTTTGAAGCCTCCTGAGGTGGGAGACTTAAGCAAATCTGTTATTGTTGTGCCTGGCCAGGGTGGGCAGTTTCAGCCAATGGTTCCCTAACAATCCTGTCATCTTTAATTTGCTTGGGTCTCAGAAGGCCGTAGTACAGATTTCATGACTCTTGAAAAGAAAATTGTTGGAATGCTTTATTTATATATAAATCGTATTCATAAGTTATTCAGATATATATGAATGGCTATTTTGGCAGGGGAAACCCCAGCAATTTTTAATGGGCCCTATAGAAAAAATTGTTGGGTCTGTGCTGAGTGATTTAGGGGCCTGATTTCCTGGAAACCAGCAAGGCAATGAATGCTCAGCCACTAGACAACAGAGTATCTTTTTTTTTTAACATCACTTTTTTTTTTTTTTTATTCAAACAGAAAGTCACAAAAATTATAATCATCCTCATCAGTTCACTCAGTCCCATGTAATTAATTTTTCTTTCATCTTGATCGTTTGTTAGCACTTTTATGAATTCATCAGTTTTCCATTCGAGTTCTGAAAATGCTTATTCATTCAATTCAGCAGTATAGTCAGTTACCAGAAACCTGTACTTGTCAGAGTCTTTTCCATGAATTCCTTGAAGATGAAACCCTTTTATAGGAACATTTTTGCAAAAGCATCAGAGTACACCCAGAACTGTCTGTAAATGACAATAGACTTAAAAATGACCACGGTTAAAGATTTGATGAAAGTTCATAATAATGCACTTGACAAGGAAATTTAGTTATTTCTGAGATATACATTTTAAAGTAATAACTAGAATTATGACTTATAACATTATACCAGAACATGTAAGATTTTTAGGAATTTCATGTAATGTCTGAAACATTTATATTAACGTATTTCCATACAAATAATCCAAAGAAAGTTTAGTATTAATTTTTAAAAAAATTTTTAAATTTAATTTTATTTATATTTTTATACAGCAGGTTCTTATTAGTCATCAGTTTTATACACATCAGTGTATACATGTCAATCCCAATCACCCAATTCAGCACATCACCATCCCCACCACCCCGTGGCTTTCCCCACTTGGTGTCCATATGTTTCTTCTCTACATCTGTGTCTCAACTTCTGCCCTGCAAACTGGTTCATCTGTACCAGTTTTCTAGGTTCCACATACATGCGTTAATATACGATATTTGTTTTTCTCTTTCTGACTTCACTCTGTATGACAGTCTCTAGATCCATCTATGTCTCAACAAATGACTCAATTTTGTTCCTTTTTATGGCTGAGTAATATTCCATTGTATATATGTACAACAACTTCTTTATCCATTCATCTGTCAATGGGCATTTAAGTTGCTTCCATGACCTGGCTATTGTAAGTAGTGCTGCAATGAACATTGGGGTGCATGGGTCTTTTTGAATTATGGTTTTCTCTGGGTATATGCCCAGTAGTGGGATTGCTGGGTCATATGGTAATTCTATTTTTAGTTTTTTAAGGAACCTCCATACTGTTCTCCATAGTGGCTGTATCAATTTACATTCCCACCAAGAGTGCAAGAGAGTTCCCTTTTCTCCACACCCTCTCCAGCATTTGTTGTTTGTAGATTTTCTGATGATGCCCATTCTAACTGGTGTGAGGTGATACCTCATTGTAGTTTTGATTTGCATTTCTCTAATAATTAGTGATGTTGAGCAGCTTTTCATGTGCTTCTTGGCCATCTGTATGTCTTCTTTGGAGAAATGTCTATTTAGGTCTTCTGGCCATTTTTGGATTGGGTTGTTTGTTTTTTTAATATTGAGCTGCATGAGCTGTTTATATATTTTGGAGATTAATCCTTTCTCCGTTGATTCGTTTGCAAATATTTTCTCCCATTCTGAGGGTTGTCTTTTCGTCTTGTTTATGGTTTCCTTTGCTGTGCAAAAGCTTTGAAGTTTCATTAGGTCCCATTTGTTTATTTTTTTTTTATTTCCATTACTTTAGGAGGTGGATCAAAAAAGATCTTGCTGTGATTTATGTCAGAGTGTTCTTCCTATGTTTTCCTCTAAGAATTTTATAGTGTACAGTCTTATATTTAGGTCTCTAATCCATTTTGAGTTTATTTTTGTGTATGGTGTTAAGGAGTGTTCTAATTTCATTCTTTTACATGGAGCTGTCCAGTTTTCCCAGCACCACTTTTTGAAGAGGCTGTCTTTTCTCCATTGTATATCCTTGCCTCCTTTGTCATAGATTAATTGACCATAGGTGCGTGGGTTTATCTCTGGGCTTTCTATCTTGTTCCATTGATCTATGTTTCTGTTTCTGTGCCAGTACCATATTGTCTTGATTACTGTAGCTTTGTAGTATAGCCTGAAGTCAGGGAGTCTGATTCCTCCAGCTCCGTTTTTTTCCCTCAAGACTGCTTTGGCTATTCGGGGTCTTTTGTGTCTTCATACAAATTTTAAGATTTTTTGTTCTAGTTCCGTAAAAAATGCCATTGGTAATTTGATAGGGATTGCATTGAATCTGTAGATTGCTTTGGGTAGTATAGCCATTTTCACAATATTAATTCTTCCAATCCAAGAACATGGTATATCTCTCCATCTGTTGGTATCATCTTTAATTTCTTTCATCAGTGTCTTATAGTTTTCTGCATACAGGTCTTTTGTCTCCCTAGGTAGGTTTATTCCTAGGTATTTTATTCTTTTTGTTGCAGTGGTAAATGGGAGTGTTTCCTTAATTTCTCTTTCAGATTTTTCATCATTAGTGTATAGGAATGCAAGAGATTTCTGTGCATTAATTTTGTATCCTGCAACTTTACCAAATTCATTGATTAGCTCTAGTAGTTTTCTGGTGGCATCTTTAGGATTCTCTATGTATAGTATCATGTCATCTGCAAACAGTGACAGCTTTACTTCTTCTTTTCCAATTTGTATTCCTTTTATTTCTTTTTCTTCTCTGATTGCCGCGGCTAGGACTTCCAAGGCTATGTTGAATAATAGTGGTGAGAGTGGACATCCTTGTCTTGTTCCTGATCTTAGAGGAAATGCTTTCAGTTTTTCACCATTGAGAATGATGTTTGCTGTGGGTTTGTCATATATGGCCTTTATTATGTTGAGGTAGGTTCCCTCTATGCCCACTTTCTGGAGAGTTTTTATCATAAGTGGGTGTTGAATTTTGTCAGAAGCTTTTTCTGCATCTATTGAGATGATCATATGGTTTTTATTCTTCAGTTTGTTAATATGGTGTATCACATTGATTGATTTGCGTATATTGAAGAATCCTTGCATCCCTGGGATAAATCCCACTTGATCATGGTGTATGGTCCTTTTAATGTGTTGTTGGATTCTGTTTGCTCGTATTTTGTTGAGGATTTTTGCATCTATATTCATCAGTGATATTGGTCTGTAATTTTCTTTTTTTGTAGTATCTTTGTCTGGTTTTGGTATCAGGGTGATGGTGGCCTCATAGAATGAGTTTTGGAGTGTTCCTTCCTCCACAATTTTTTGGAAGAGTTTGAGAAGGATGGGTGTTAGGTCTTCTCTAAATGTTTGATGGAATTCACCTGTGAAGCCATCTGGTTCTGGACTTTTGTTTGTTGGAAGATTTTTAATCACAGTTTCAATTTCATTACTTGTGATTGGTCTGTTCATATTTTCTATTTCTTCCTGGTTCAGTCTTAGAAGGTTATACCTTTTTAAGAATTTGTCCATTTCCTCCAGGTTGTCCATTTTGTTGGCATAGAGTTGCTTGTAGTAGTCTCTTAGGATGCTTTGTATTTCTCCCATGTCTGTTTTAACTTCTCCTTTTTCATTTCTAATTTTATTGGTTTGAGTCCTCTCCCTCTTTTTCTTGATGAGTCTGGCTAATGGTTTATCAATTTTGTTTATCTTCTCAAGGAACCAGCTTTTAGTTTTATTGATCTTTGCTATTGTTTTCTTTGTTTCTATTTCATTTATTTCTACTCTGATCTTTATGATTTCTTTCCTTCTGCTAACTTTGGGTTTTGTTTGTTCTTCTTTCTCTAGTTCCTTTAGGTGAAAGGTTAGATTGTTTATTTGAGATTTTTCTTGTTTTTTGAGGTAGACTTGTATAGCTATAAACTTCCCTCTTAGAACTGCTTTTGCTGCATCCCATAGGTTTTGAATTGTCGTGTTTTCATTGTCATTTGTCTCTAGGTATTTTTTGATTTCCTCTTTGATTTCTTCAGTGATCTCTTGGTTATTTAGTAACGTATTGTTTAGCATCCATGTGTTTGTGTTTTTTACGTTTTTTTCCCTGTAATTGATTTCTAATCTCATAGCGTTGTGGTCAGAAAAGATGCTTGATATGATTTCAGTTTTCTTAAATTTACTGAGGCTTGATTTGTGACCCAAAATGTGATCTATCCTGGAGAATGTTCCGTGCGCACTTGAGAAGAAAGTGTAATCTGCTGTTTTTGGATGGAATGTCCTATAAATATCAATTAAATCTATCTGGTCTGTTGTGTCATTTAAAGCTTCTGTTTCTTTATTTATTTTCATCTTGGATGATCTGTCCATTGGTGTAAGTGAGGTGTTAAAGTCCCCCACTATTATTGTGTTACTGTTGATTTCCTCTTTTATAGCTGTTAGCAGTTGCCTTATGTATTGAGGTGCTCCTATGTTGGGTGCATATGTATTTATAATTGTTATATCTTCTTCTTGGATTGATCCCTTGATCATTGTGTAGTGTCCTTCCTTGTGTCTTGTAACATTCTTTATTTTAAAGTCTGTTTTATCTGATATGAGTATAGCTACTCCAGCTTTCTTTTGATTTCCATTTGCATGGAATATCTTTTTCTATCCCCTCACTTTCAGTCTGTGTGTGTCCCTAGGTCTGAAGTGGGTCTCTTGTAGACAGCATATATATGGGTCTTGTTTTTGTATCCATTCAGCAAGCCTGTGTCTTTTGGTTGGAGCATTTAATCCATTCACGTTTAAGGTAATTATCGATATGTATGTTCCTATGACCATTTTCTTAATTGTTTTGGGTTTGTTTTTGTAGGTCCTTTTCTTCTCGTGTTTCCCACTTAGAGAAGTTCCTTTAGCATTTGTTGTAGAGCTAGTTTGGTGGTGCTCAATTCTCTTAGCTTTTGCTTCTCTGTAAAGCTTTTGATTTCTCCATCGAATCTGAATGAGATCCTTGCCGGGTAGAGTAATCTTGGTTGTAGGTTCTTCCCTTTCATCACTTTAAGTATATCATGCCACTTCCTTCTGGCTTGTAGAGTTTCTGCTGAGAAATCAGCTGTTAACCTTATGGGCGTTCCCTTGTATGTTATTTGTTGTTTTTCCCTTGCTGCTTTCGATAATTTTTCTTTGTCTTTAATTTTTGCCAATTTGATTACTATGTGTCTCGGCGTGTTTCTCCTTGGGTTTATCCTGTATGGGACTCTCTGCGCTTCCTGGACTTGGGTGGCTATTTCCTTTCCCATGTTAGGGAAGTTTTTGACTATAATCTCTTCAAATATTTTCTCTGGTCCTTTCTCTCTCTCTTCTCCTTCTGGGACCCGTATAATGCAAATGTTTTTGAGTTTAATGTTGTCCCAGAGGTGTCTAAGGCTGTCTTCATTTCTTTTCTTTCTTTTTTCTTTATTCTGTTCTGCAGCAGTGAATTCCACCATTTTGTCTTCCAGGTCACTTTTCCATTCTCCTGCCTCAGTTATTCTGCTATTGATTCCTTCTAGTGTATTTTTCATTTCAGTTATTGTATTGTTCATCTCTGTTTGTTTGTTCTTTAATTCTTATAGGTCTTTGTTAAACATTTCTTGCACCTTCTCAATCTTTGCCTCCATTCTTTTTCCGAGGTCCTGGATCATCTTCACTTCATTATTCTGAATTCTTTTTCTGGAAGGTTGCCTATCTCCACTTCATTTAGTTGTTTTTCTGGGGTTTTATCTTGTTCCTTCATCTGGTACATAGCCCTCTGCCTTTTCATCTTGTCTATCTTTCTGTGAATGTGGTTTTTTTTCCACAGGCTGCAGGAATGTAGTTCTTCTTGCTTCTGCTGTCTGCCCTCTGGTGGATGAGGCTATCTAAGAGGCTTGTGGAAGTTTCCTGATGGGAGGGACTGGTGGTGGGTAGAGCTGACTGTTGCTGTGGTGGGCAGAGCTCAGTAAAACTTTAATCCGCTTGACTGTTGATGGGTGGGGCTGGGTTCCTTCCTTGTTGGTTTTTTGGCCTGAGGCAACCCAACACTGGAGCCTACCTGGGCTCTTTGGTGGGGCTAATGACAGACTCTGGGAGGGCTCACGCCAAGGAGTACTTCCCAGAACTTCTGCTGCCAGTGTCCTTGTCCCCACAGTGAGCCACAGCCACCCCCTGCCTCTGCAGGAGACCCTCCAACACTAGCAGGTAGGTCTGGTTCAGTCTCCCCTGGGGTCACTGCTCCTTCCCCTGGGTCCTGATGCGCACACTACTTTGTGTACGCCCTCCAAGAGTGGGGTCTCTGTTTCCCCCAGTCCTGTCGAAGTCCTGCAATCAAATCCCACTAGCCTTCAAAGTCTGATTCTCTAGGAATTCCTCCTCCAGTTGCCAGACCCCCAGCCTGGGAAGCCTGACGTGGGGCTCAGAACCTTCACTCCAGTGGGTGGACTTCTGTGGTATAAGTGTTCTCCAGTGTGTGAGTCACCCACACGGCAGTTATGGGATTTGATTTTACTGTGATTGCGCCCCTCCTACTGTCTCATTGTGGCTTCTCCTTTGTCTTTGGATGTGGGGTATCTTTTTTGGTGAGTACCAGTGTCTTCCTGTCGATGATTGTCCAGCAGATAGTTGTGATTCTGGTGGTCTCACAAGAGGCAGTGAGAGCACGTCCTTCTACCCGACAACAGAGTATCTTGAAATTCTACAGAACAGCTGGTGACTCACCCTAAGACATTTCCAGGGTTGCAAAGGCCCAACATTTTAATGAGGCAGAAGGTTGGGATTGGAAAATATGCAGAAAATAAGTCTGATAACACTTCCTAACAATTTCATAGAAAAACCCTTATGTTTCCAATGGTCTCTTTTTAGCTCCCCTCCTAAGCAGTTGGTTGTGTATCAGTTTGGAAAGGGCAGTAGTCTTTGTGATTAATGTCCAGGATTATGGCTACCCCAAGACATGGCAGTGATATAGGTATAGTTGTCAGTCAACAGAGTTCTCCCACCTCCTGTCTCTGGCCAACTTACATACTCCTCCCCTTCCCCTTCAGCCTGTTCTAATAGAGTGCCCTCCTGCTACCCTCTTCCTACCCTGGCCCCCCCTCACATATATATGTATAACTTTCTAATCAGGTCCCATACCCTGGGGCCCTGTTCTTTAATTTCCAAGATAATCAGTTAATCATTTAAGGTTTTATCTTAAATGCTTTATAATTGTTTATTAACCTTTGCTGAGGATTATGCTTTGCCAGCATCAAGTGCTTTATTGTAGTTTTCTATCTTCTGGGAAATAGGGGAAAAACTATCAAGTAAGCAAACCTGGTTTGCTGATTTTAGCTTCACATTCTTGTAGACACCAGCTCTGGTTCCTAAGCTTTCCCTCCCAGGGCTCTTGAACCTTCTTTCCTCCAATTAAATATATCTCTTTATCCAGTTCCCTTCAGAAGGAGCCAGCTGACCTACTAAGTTGTTGAAGGGTATTAAAAATATTATCCTCCTACCCCAAAGTAACATGATCATTTTAATGGAGACATCTTTTTTTTTTCTTTTTTTTAGATTTAATCCTCACAAAACCCCTTTCAGATAGGTACTGTTAACATCCTTATTTCAAACATGCTCTGTGCCTCATTGCCAGTAAGTAGCAGAGCCTGGGTTTGAAACCAGGAAGTATAGCTCCAGAATTAATGGAGACATCTTAAGCCCAGCCCACCTCCTTGTTGCTGAGACCCTGAGACCAAGACAGACTAAGAGAGAAGACTCTCTGTACCACCAGGGCTTCATAGTATACCTGGATCTTCAAAGCATTCTTGTCCTGCAGAATCTGCCTCATTTGTGACTTAATATTTAAGATGTGGTGAAGGAGAAATGGAGTGTGAGAAAAAGCAGTGTTGTGTCCATTTATGTGGAATAAAAGATGTATAACAGGAAGAAATTTGGCTTGGGTAAGAGTGGGCCTAGAAGGTATGTCTGCTCATTGGAACCTCTCTGAGCATAAATCTTGAAGCATTATAGAGGAAGCAGGTGTCTTGTTCTGCTCAGGTTGTCATAACAAAATACCATAGACTGGGTGGCTAAACAACAGAAATTTATTTGTGCTGGCCAATTTATTTTCTGGCAAGTACTCCATTCCTGACTTGCAGATGGCCACCTTTTTGCTTTGTCCTCACATGGTGGAGAGAGAGTGACCACTCTGGTGTTTCTTCTTATAAGAACGCTAATCCTATTGGATTAGGGCCCTGCCCTTATGACCTCATTAAACCTTAATTACTTCCTTACTATAAATATAGTCACATTAAGGTTTAGGGGTTCAACATATGAATTTGGTGGGGGGTGTGGGGGAGGGACACAGTTCAGCACATTAGCAGCAGGGAAGGCTTAATCCAGACCCCTTGCTCTGTGCCCAGAAAGTTGGGGGCATGTCCTCCAATGGTAGAGCCAGCATTCTACTATTTTGGAAGCAGGGATTAGAGGCAGGAGTGAGGCTTACAAATCTCTGCTAGGAGCTGAAGGGCACCCTGGGTACATGTAGTGATACAGTATTTAGTGTTCGCTTCACACATTCTGCTGCCTATCTCTCAGCATCAGAAGTTCGTTTGCTCAGAAGCTCTAACACCTGTGGCCCACAGGTCCACAGCCTGGGGCCAATAGGTGTTCAATTTTAGTGTCTTGAGAAGGACTCCCTGGCCTCCAATATTCATTTAGTCAACAACTAAAGAGCCAGGCAATGATCTAGGCACTGGGGAAATAATCCTGAATCAGACAAAGTCTGCCTCCCTCATTTGCTCACCAATTCTTCAAAGCCCTTTACAGAGCACAGAAACTACATGGTTACTTCCTGACTTTGGTTCCCAGGGAAGCAGCCAATCTCAGATCTTTTCCTGAGGACAGATTTTGATCAGGCTGGAGAGGAGGAAGACAGAGGATGGAGAATAGGAAAAAGAGAGAGGGGGCTTTACCTCCAAAGACTCTCTTTGCTGGCTTCCTGTTTATCTGTGCTGTCTTTAGTGCATGTCTCAGACATGTCCCCTCCTCTCTTCGCCCCCATCTGACCCAGGTTGGACCCCATTTCCCTCTCCTCCTCTCAGGTGATATGGACAATGGTTTCCTTGGAAAGGCTTGTGGAGGTGGAGAGGAGAGGAGTGAAGCGAGGAGATGGTAGCAACCACTCTGTTCCATCTTTCTCACAGGCAGGTCCCACTCTTTTAGGCCATGGAGTCAACAGGACTGGAAAAGTTCTTGAGAACTTGGCGTATAGACTGAATCACAGGCGGAGTTTGCAGACTTCAAAGCTAGCGCAGCCTGGCTGCCCTTCCCTACTGTCAGAATTGCTTTAATTCCCTTCAGGAGACTGCCATTATACTTATCTTCATTGCAACACTGCTTGTGGAAGGCTTTATCAGTAACCGGAGCAGCTACCTGAGGAGATGTGAACTGAGGGGCTGAATCAGTGCTCCAGCTACAATGCCCCTATCAGCACCCTCTGATTAGGGGAGACAAGGCAATTTTGGAACCTACCGATTGGGAGTTTGTGATTCTCCTTGAGAAATACCCAACTGTCTGGATTCAAAACTAAGATTTCCACTTAACAGAAGTTGGGCAAGTTGTTTAACCTCTCTGAGTCCTGGTTTTTATAAAATAGGGGTTTTAAAAAGCAGTAACTATTGGACTTCCCTGGTGGCACAGTGGTTAAGAATCCGCCTGCCAATGCAGGGGACACAGGTTCAAGCCCTGGTCCGGAAAGATCCCTCATGCCACGGAGCAACTAAGCCTGTGTGCCACAACTACTGAAGCCCGCATGCCTAGAGCCCGTGCTCCACAAAAAGAGAAACCACCGCAATGAGAAGCCCGCGCACTGCAACGAAGAGTAGCCCCCACGGCTCGCGGCAACTGGAGAAAGCCCACGTGCAGCAACGAAGACCCAATGCAGCCAAAAATAAATAACTAAATTTATTTAAAACAAAAGCAGTAATTATCTTGGAGGGGGTTGGGAGGATTCAGTGAGATAATGCATGAAAGGCCCTTGGCTCAGAGCTTGGAACCCAGTAAGCTCTCCATAAAGGTTAACTATTTTTATTAATAATAACTGAGTTTTTGGTAATCACATTAGGACATGCTTTGTGTGAGCCTTTTCTCTCTCTCCTTAAAGGCCTCTGTCAGGTTTCACTGAGCTCATTCAGTGCTCTGACGTGGAGCTTGACAAAACCTCATCAGTGTCTGGACTGGGCCCGTGGTGCCTGGGTGCCAAGCTTAAGCAAGACCTCCCAGGCAGTCACCACTAAGGCTGCATTCTCCTATTATGAAGATAGGGGATATACACTGATACTTGCCATACTATTTCAAAGAGTTACTGCCAGGATCCAGTGTGTCAATGTACAGGAATGTAATTCATGCAAGGAAAAAAAGCCATACAGATTCATTGCAACACCTTGTCATAGTTCCTATCCCAAAGAGGTTACAATACAGCTAAGGGGATATAACTTAAACCAAGTGATAACAGTATACATGTGACTGAAGTGTTAGCCACTTGGATGTCCCCAAAGTCCTCTGACCTACTGGGAACCCCCATCCTTTAATATTTAAATAAAATTGTCTTGAACCCCCATCTCCTGTAGAGTGAGAATAATCACCATCATTCCCAATCTTTCTGAGAATTCTTGGGGCCTCTCTCCTTGTTGTCTCTGGCTCTGTTTGCACACTTCTGCTGAATTTTCTAACTTTGCTGGATGGGCTGCGTTTTTTGTTTTTTTTTTTCAATATCATATCCTTGCCCCCACCTCCACCCCAGCAGCACTGAACACCATCTGGCTTCCTGAATTCTCCAAGCATCACTGGCACCGAGCTGTATGTGTAGCAGATTTTACTGAAGACCTGAGGGAAGGAAGGTGAAGTTGTAGCTCAGTACAGCAAATGTTAAATGTCCCTTTCCCTAACTGCCCCTGAAAAGACCTCACTGGCCTGCTTTTTACATAGAGACCCAGCAACCACCCTATTGCTCCATTTCCTTCTTCTCCTGCCCTCTTCTACCTGCTCCTTCTAGGTTGATCTAGTAATTCATGCTATATTACTTATGTAGGACAAAATAGACACACCACCTATTGAATGCTTACTTTGTACCAGGCACTATGCTAAGTGCTTTTACATTTCTCAAATAACACGCATTCTCACTTTCCTTTGCTCCAGATAATCCAGGCACATATCCTAGGAGCTTCTATTTTTTTCAACAAATAAATTTTACACAACTTTTATGTGCTAGGTGCTGGGATCTTTGCTTTAATGGAGCTTCATAGCTAAAGAGCCAATCAAGATAATTTGCTAAAAAAAAAAACCCCAAAACCTCCCCCCCCAAAAACCCACAATTCTCAATGAGGAATTCTACTGCTACTTTTATACAAACTTTTTTCCCTCTGGACTACAATTTAAGACAACATTATGACAAACAGCAATATTAGAGAAAAATATAAACAATGCCATGTGATTGACACATGAGTAGCTCAGGCAATAAAAGAGGACAGTGAATTCACTGGGGACTGAAATAGAGTCCAAAGGCTTTCAGGAAAAGGGGGAGTCATCTATGGATCCATCTATGGATCTTAAAGGATGGGTGGCATGAAGATAGGAAGAGAGAGACTTCCCTGGCGGTCCAGTGGCTAAGACTCTGCGCTTCCAATGCAGGGGACACGGGTTCAATCCCTGGTTGGGGAATTAAGATCCCACACACCGTGCGGCGAGGCCAAAAAAAAAGAAAATAGGAAGAGAGGAGGAAGACATGGGAAGCTAGGGCAGGATGAGCAGTAGAGAGTCATGTTTAAGAGCAAGGACTCGGGGCTCAAACTCAGCTCTTTCATTTGCTTACTTCGGAACTTTGGCAGATTGTTTCATCTCTCTAAGCCTGAGTTTCCTCATCTGGAAAACTGGGATAGCAACAGTACTTTCCTCAAAGGTGTGTGGTCACGATTAAATGAGAAAATGTATGAAATGCATTTCAGTCTTGGAGTAATGCCTGAAATACGATAAGTGAACAAAATAGCTTTAAAAAACAAGCAAAGGATCTATAATAGGATCTTTATACTTCAGCTATTAAAATTTTGGGAACATCTTACCATTTATACAAATGTTTTTTTTCCTTTTACTTTTGTTCTCATTTAGTAGGCAGATTCCAAATCCTGTAGGCAGATATACTTATCATCACTTCCATTTTGCAGAAGTGGAAATCAAGATTCAAGAAAGTTAAATACTTTCCCCAAAGGCATGAGGTCACTTTGCTCATGGAGCTTCTGACTCCAAATCTTTCTAATCCTGCCTTAAAAGTAAAACAAAGCAAAACAAACAAACAAAAACCCACCCACCAAAAAACCAAAAACCAAAAACCATACACACAAAAACCCAAAGAGACAAACCCTGAAGTGGTTAATAACAAATAGTTTGGCCAAGGATTACTTTCTTATTACTTGTTTTCCAAACAAGGATAGACTTTTACCAATGGGATATAGTTAGAGCATCTAGGGAGAGGGTCAGGAGTGAGAAACCAACACCAACTTTCCTAGACTTTGTCCACCTCACAGTTTAGCCATGGAAAATAATTGGCCAACTATAAATCAATAAGGAATACTAGAGGTCAGACTTTTCTAATCAAAACCCAAGCTAAAAGTCTCCCAAGAAGTTCAGCAAATACCTGTAAGACTAATTGTGGGAGGTAGTTGTTAACGCTGAATCTCTAGAACACATGAGCGTGCTCACAGGGCCTCGCTGGGTTCTCCACAAGCATCATCCATTCCCATCATAAAGCCTTGACTGCTCATCCACCTGCTCGGTGACAAACACGCCCGGAGCACTGTCTGCCTCAGTCACCAGCTCCACTCTGCAAGGACTGAGGAGACCCCCACAGGCGTTCCCAAGGCTATTTGAGTTCTCTCTATCACAGCTTTCTCAGGCAAAGCACTGCAAGGTATAAGTAGGAGAGGTGGGAAACAGAGAGGTAGGGGTTTGAGAGAGAGAGAGAGATGAAAAAGGAAGGGAGGTAGAGTCAGAGAGAAATTACAAACAGGATGTCGGGAAAGAATCTTTAGGAATAGGATTCCTTAACACCAGGGCGGAGAGGTTATAATTCCTTAGGATTTAACCATATTTTCACTCTGCTTTCTGTGGTGAGATAACATGTGGTTGATCTTTCAATTAGGTATTTCTAGAAACTCTTTACTGAAAAAGCAGGTTATCCAGCACTTGGTCATTGAATTGGCCAAGACTAGTGCTGCGGAACGGAAGGGTATTTATCATCTCCCTCCTCTATTTCCACGCCTTCCACACATTCAGTGTCTCACTACTCTGAAAGGAACCCATGTGGGAGACAAAGCTAGAGAGAAAAAGACCTTAAATTTCTCATAGGCAAAAATTTAAAAAGCAGCCGAATTCCATGAAAAATGGCAAACATTTCAAAAAATAAATCATAGTTGGATGTATAAGACATTAAAAAATAAGGGGGTGCTTGGAAAACACTAGTCATCACCACCCCTTTAAACTTGCCTTTTTTTTTTTTTTAACTTTTAATTTTATATTGGGGTATAGCCGATTAACAATGTTGTGATAGTTTCAGGTACACAGCAAAGCGACTCAGCCATACATATACATGTATCCATTCTCTCCCAAACTCCCAACCAGGGAGTCCCATCCAGCCTCCCCTCCCATCCAGGCTGCCACGTAACATTGAGTAGAGTTCCCTGTGCTATATAGTAGGTCTTTGTTGAAAGCAACTTTTTTTTTGGCCATGCCACACAGCATGTGGGATCTTAGTTCCCTGACCGAGGATTGAACCCCTACCCCCTGCGATGGAAGCACGGAGTCTTAACCACTGGACCACCAGGCACCAGGGAAGTCCCAATAAGATCTTTTTTTTTTTTTTTTTCCTTTGGTCACACTGTGCGGCCTGCGGGATCTTAGTTACCCAACCAGGGATTGAACCCACACCCCCTGCACTGGGAGCGTGGAGTCTTAACCA
Organism: Eubalaena glacialis; assembly: GCF_028564815.1. Lineage (NCBI taxonomy): Eukaryota > Metazoa > Chordata > Mammalia > Artiodactyla > Balaenidae > Eubalaena > Eubalaena glacialis. The sequence goes on along the minus strand of NC_083717.1, from coordinate 106,443,264 downwards.
CTGGACCACCTGGGAAGTCCCTAAACCTGCCTTTTTATTTTGGCCATACTGCAGGGCATGTGGGATCTTAGTTCCCCAACCAGGGATCAAACCCCATGCCCCCTGCATTGGAAGTGTGGAGTATTAACCACTGGACTGCTAGGGAAGTCCCTAAACCTGCCATTTTAACTGTCCCCAGTAATTCACATGGCCTGGTGTTCAGGGTCAACCCTTTTAAAACTTGTGACATTGAAGAAGTGGATCTTTAAATGCTTTCCTTTGCCCCCTACTCCATGTCTTGTTTTCTCCTTCACAAGGTCTTCTCTCTGGTGAGAGGGAACAAAGGCCCTAGCTCTAACTCAAGCTGTATACCTGACTCTAACACATGCCTACTTCTACACAGGGCCAAGTGAGGAAAGTACCACTGGGGGGACAGAAGGAGAAAAGTAAGTAAAAGGAATGCTTTACCTAGTGGGTAACAGAGGGGATTTGGGAGGAGATGGCATCTGAGAAGATAACTGTAATTTTGTGTTTAGAACAATTAGTGCTGAGACATCAGTGGATCATCTAAGTGGAAAGGTTTTTGGGAAGACAGGAGAATGAGGGGAGACTTCTCAAGGTCACCGTTAGAGAGAGGGACTGGATGTCATCTCCATGAAGTGGAAGGTGCGTAATAGGCTGTCGGGTTCACTGAGGGCCTGAGTGCACCACCAGCAGAGCACAGGGTCCTTACACCATGCTCACCAGGCAGCTGCTTGCAGCTTGATGACTGGCATTACCCACAGTCAGTTCAGTTGTGGTTAACAGGAAGATCTTAAAGGTCCATTTTGCTCTAAAAATCTATAAGATTCTACAAGATAACCTGTTCCACCCATCCAGACAGCAGCTATTTGTTGACCCTGGCTGGCACCAAGGCCAGATGGAATTGAGCAAGGGAGGAATGGGAGGGCCTAGAAGTTCTTCTTGGAACTTTGATTTCTTCAATCTCCCTCTTGGAAGCAGGATAATTTCCAAATCTGTTCTCTTCATTAGGCGGTAACAAGATAATATAATAGTATATCCACTTAACATTAGCTCAGCCAACGATTAGAAAGTTGAAATTTTCAGTTTGTTGGTTCTCTGCCTTTCCTCTAAATATAATTTCTTCATTTTAAACAAATTTTCTGCATTTTCTCCAAAGGTTGCTAAATGACATTAGCACAGTATGAACCCTGGCAGACCTATCCTTAGAGCTCAAGAAGGGATAACCCTCGTGGGAAGATTGCATGGGTGCCGGAAAAATCCTGGTGATCAAAGCTTTTCTAGCTCCTTTCCTTAGGGCATGATTTCTTCCATCTTCTTCATTATTTATTATCCAAGAGTGTTTATTAAATGCCTGCTGTGTCACAACACTAGGAGAAGCACTGTGCATTTGAGCTGGGAATGATGAGTGTTTTGATTGGTTTGCTTGTTTGTGCTAAGTGTGTTACTGGGCTTCTGGAGAGCCTTTCTGTCTGTCTAACAGATGGTTGAGGGCATCACAGAGGAGACTGAAATTTGTCTGGAGGTGAGACAGGAGCAGGAATGGTTTCATGGGTGTGTGACCTAGGCAGTCACACAAGGCCCACACTCAGAAGGGTCCTGTGCTTGGTTTAATACTCTGCTGTCAACATCTGGATATTCTTAATATTTTTGAACAAGGAGGGCCACATTTTCATTGCACACTGGGCCCCACAAATTATGTAGCTGGTCTTAAATAAGAGAGATTCTTCTGGGGGCTTCCCTGGGGGCGCAGTGGTTGAGAATCTGCCTGCCAATGCAGGGGACACGGGTTCGAGCCCTGCTCTGGGAAGATCCCACATGCCGCGGAGCAACTAGGCCCGTGAGCCACAATTACTGAGCCTGCGCGTCTGGAGCCTGTGCTCTGCAACAAGAGAGGCCGCGATGGTGAGAGGCCCGCGCACCGCGATGAAGAGTGGCCCCCGCTTGCCGTGACTAGAGAAAGCTCTCGCACAGAAACAAAGACCCAACACAGCCATAAATAAATAAATAAATAAATAAAATTTAAAAAAAAGAAAATGACTAAAAAAAAAAAAAAGAGAGATTCTTCTGGAGAGAATTCTGCATCTGGGGACAGAAGACTGTAGGAATAATAATAGAAGTTGCATAGGAGTGGGAGAAAAGGCACCAAACACTACTCTGAGCTGTGGGTTTGTCCATAATTATTTGCCAAATTGAGTTGAAGTGAGGAGAAAAGCAGTCCCCATCGAGCATTGAGCTAAGTAAGTACTTCACATGAATTAACTCAATTTAGGATTCTATTGAATGGGCACTATAGTTACCCATGTTAGCTCTTAAACTAATGCTATTTCGTTACTGCCAACTACCATTCTATTTACAAAATGACAGGCAACATTTTTTTATATAGATGTCTGCTCCACCTCTACCCCTCCGCTCAGCCCTCCAGTGTAATCTGCTATTGTTTGCAGCTACAGCTTTAGATCTGGAAGTCCTGGAAGGTAGAAGTGAAGACTTTTTAATTGTATCCATTCCTGCTATAGAACCCAATACTTGTCTTCACAGGCCTTCGTTAAAATGCCTCTTCCCAGAGGACAGGACCCTTGTCTGTGTGGGTCACAACTGTATGCTCAGCATCTAAGGCTGCATCTAGCACAATTAGTAGGCACTCAGATATTACTTAGAGAGTTCCACTTCTGGCCAAGATGGAGTAACAGGGACCAGACTTACTCTCTCATTCTAAACAACTAAAAAGTCCTCACCAAATATGTGGAACAATGATTTTCAGATGTTGGACAACAGGCAGCACAGGATGGTGACCCTTGAAAGAAGTGTGATAAAATGAACCCTATGATTGTCTCAGCTTACTGCCTGGAGAGAGTTTCCAGGCCGTAGCTCAGAGAAGTGCGAAAGGGCCCAGTGATCTCGTGGAGTTCAGAGTTCAGTTCAAGGTGGCTGGAATTCACAGGGCAGAGTACTGAGGAGGAGAGAGTAATAGAAAGCTGATAAGGACATGCATGTGAGGAAACCAATGAGGCCTGAGAAAGATGAACTGGAAAAGAGCAGGCAGAAAAATCCTCAGAGCTCACGTAGAACTGGGAAACTATTAACCCAAGTGGAAAGACCTCCTAATCCTTGGGGCACTGAGTAAAGTTCTCAGAAAAGGACTGCCTCATAGAGCCAAATTAGTCCTAGTTTAAAGGCTGTTTTGTTTTTGTTTTGGCCACGTGGCATGTGGGATCTTAGTTCCATGTGGGATCTTAGTTCCCTGACCAGGGATTGAACCCACACCCCCTGCAGTGGACATGCAGAGTCTTAATTGCCAGAGAAGTCCCTTTAAAAGCTGTTTTGGACCTATATAACAACCCAGAAAAAAACAAGACTTGCTAGATTCAAGCTGTTTCCAAGTAATAACTTAGCTACATCCTAGAATGAAGTCCAAAAATATTTAAAGGAATACAGAAAATACAGCACCCAACTATGTAAAACTCATATTAACTGTCATCTGACTTTAAAGTACCATCTTACTTTAAAAAAATTTTAATTTACTTTATGTAATAAAGCATAAAAATAAGGCTCATAACAAGGGGGAAAATCAATCAATAGAAAAAACACAGAAATGACCCATGATAGATTTAGAGGACAAAATCATTAAAGCAAGTATTTTAATACATCCCATATGTATTAAAATATGTTCAAGAAGGTAGAGAAAATAATGAGCTTAATGAGGAGAGAAATAGAAGATATTAAAAAAAAAGAAATTATAGGACTTCCCTGGTGGCGCAGTGGTTAAGAATCCGCCTGCCAATGCAGGGGACACGGGTTCGAGCCCTGGTCCGGGAAGATCCCACATGCCGTGGAGCAACTAAGCCCGTGCACCACAACCACTGAGCCTGCGCTCTAGAGCCCGCGAGCCACAACTACTGAGCCTGCATGGCACAACTACTGAAGCCTGCGCGCCTAGAGCCTGTGCTCCGCAACAAGAGAAGCCACCGCAGTGAGAAGCCCGTGCACCACAACGAAGAGTAGCCACCGCTCGCCACAACTAGAGGAAGCCCATGCGCAACAACGAAGACCCAATGCAGCCATAAATAAATAAATAAGTAAATTTATTAAAAAAAAAAATTATAAAAAAGATATAAGTTTGAAATTAAACTTCTAGAGATAAAAAGTACACTATCTGAAATGAAAAGTACACTGGATGGGATTAGTAACAGTTTACACACTGAGGATGAAAAGATTAGTGAACTTGAAGACATAGCAATAGAAACTATCTGAAATGAAACATAGAGGAGAGAGAGAGAGAGAACACTGTATTAGAGATCTGTGGAATATCTTCAAGGGCCTGATATATATCTAATTGGAGTCCCAGAAAGAGAGAATAGATGGTGGAGACAGAAAAGTATTTGAAGATACACTATTTTAAAAATTATATGGTAAAGTATCTTTCATTAAAATTCATTTTTTTGGTACATAGAAATATAGTTGATTTTTTATTTATTTATTTATTTATTTATTTATTTATTTATTTATGGCTGTGCTGGGTCTTCGTTTCTGTGCGAGGGCTTTCTCTAGCTGTGGCAAACAGGGGCCACTCTTCATCGCGGTGCGCGGGCCTCTCACCATCGCGGCCCCTCTCGTTGCGGAGCACAGGCTCCAGACGCGCAGGCTCAGCAGCTGTGGCTCACAGGCCCAGCCGCTCCGCGGCATGTGGGATCTTCCCAGAGCAGGGCTCGAACCCGTGTCCCCTGCATTGGCAGGCAGATTCCCAACCGCTGCGCCACCAGGGAAGCCCTATAGTTGATTTTTGTATTTTGTTTTTGCATGCTCTTGTAGAGATCATTCCCACCAGCAGTGTATGAGAATTCCAGTTGCTCTGCAAACTCATCAGTACTTGGTATTGTCATTTTTTTCTTTTTTAAAAAAAATTTATTTATTTTATTTTTGGCTGCGTTGGGTCTTCGTAGCTGCGCACGGGCTTTCTCTAGTTGTGGTGAGCCAGGGCTACTCTTTGTTGCAGTATGCGGGCTTTTCATTGCGGTGGCTTCTCTTGTTGCGGAGCATGGGCTCTAGGTGCACAGGCTTCAGTAGTTGTGGCTTGTGGGTTCTAGAGCGCAGGCTCAGTAGTTGTGGCGCACGGGTTTAGTTGCTCTGTGGCATGTGGGATCATCCCGGACCAGGGCTCGAACCCGTGTCCCCTTTATTGGCAGGCGGATTCTTAACCACTGCGACACCAGCGAAGCCCCATTTTTTTCTTTACTTTCTTTCTTTTCCTTTTCTTCTCTCTCTCTCTTTTTTTTTTAGTTTTAGCCATTCTAATGGGTGTATGGTTGTATCTCATTGTGGTTTTAATTTGCCTTTTCCTGGTGACTGATGATGTAGCATCTTTCCATATGCTTTTTTGCCATCTGATATTTTCTTTGGTGAAAGATCTAAGTCTTTTGCCCATTTATCAAGTTGTTTGGTTGTTTTTTCTTAATATTCAGTTTTGAGAGTTTTAAATATATGCTGGATATAAGTTCATTATCAGATATGGAATTTGCAAATGTTTTCTGCCTATTTGTGGTGTATCTTTTCATTCTCTTTATAGTGTCTTTTGAAGAACAGAGGTTCTTAATTTTGATGAAATCTACCTTATTAATTTTTCTTTTATGGATTGTGCTTTTGACATTATATGTAAACATTTTTTGCCTAATCCAAGATCACAATGGTTTGCTCTTATTTTTTTTTTCCTAGAAGCTTTATAGTTTCTGATTTTGGATTTCGGTCTATGATCCATTTTGAGTTGCTTTTAAAATAGGGCACAAGTTATGAATTGACATTAATTTTTCTTTTTTGCATATGGATACCTAATTGTCCTGGTGCCATTTGTTGAAAACATTATCCTTTTTACATTGCGTTGCCTTTACAACATTGTGGAAAATCAATTCACCATATATTTATGGGTCTATTTCTGGACTCTTTATTCCATTGAACTATGTGTCAGTGCTTTCTCTGATACCACACTGTCTTAATTACTGTCTATTTATAATGAGCCTTTGCCTTAATCTGCTCAGGCTGCCATAACAAAATGCCATAGACTGGGTGGCTTAAACAAGAAATTTATATTCTCATAGTTCTGGAGGCTAGAAGTTTGAGATCAGGATGCTAGCATGATCAGGTTATGGTGAGAGTTTTCTACCTGGCTTGCAATCAGCCGTGTTCTTACTGCATCCTCACATGGCCTTTGTGCTTACACAGAAAGAGATACTTCTCTTTTTTCCTCGTTTTATAAGACCACTAATCCCATCATGAAGACAGCACTCTCATGACCTAATCTAACCCTAACTACTTCACCAAGGCCCCATTTCCAAATACCATCATATTGGAACTTATGGTTTTGACATATGAATTTTGGAGGGACACAGTCAATCCATAACAACCTTGAAAACAAGTACTATGAATCTTCCCATCTTGTTCTTCTTTTTCAAAATTGTGTTGACTATGCTAGTTCCTTTGACTCTCCATATAACTTTTAAAATCAGTTTGTCCATTTTTATTTAAAATCTTTGGGAAGAATTGACATTTTAACAGTATTGAGTCTTTTAATTCATGAACATGGACTATGTCTCCAATTATTTGTTTTCTTTGATTTCATTCACCAGGGTTCTATAGTTTTCAGCATACAGGATGGGGGTGGGGGTGGGAGGGAGGTCCAAGAGGGAGGGGATATAGGTATACATATAGCTGATTCACTTCATTGTACAGCAGAAGCTAACACAACATTGTAAAGCAATTTATTGTAAAGCAATAAAAATATAAATAAATAAAAATAAAAATAAAGTAAAATAAAATAAAATAAACCTAAGTATTTCACGTTTTTTGGTGCTCTTGTAAATGGTACTCTTTTTAAAATTCAGTTTCCAATTGTTCATTGCTGTATGAAATGTAGAAATACAGTAGATTTAATTTATTGATCTTATATACTGTAGCCTAATTAAACTTGCTTATAAGTTCTGGTTGTTTTTGTTTTGTTTGTAGATATTTTTAGATTTTCTATGTAGAAAAGTATATTGTCTGTGAGTAGTGATAATTTTCTTTCTTCTTTCCAATCCATATGTCTTTTAGGTCTTTTCTTGTCTTATTGTACTCTCTAGACCTCCAGTATGCTGTTAAATGGCAGTGGTGAGAGCATTCTTGTTCCTGATCTTAGGGAGAAAACGTTTATTTAGTTTTTCATGATCAAAAATGATGCTAGTTGTAGGGTTTTTTGTTTACCTTCTTTATCAGATTGAAAAAGTTGCCTCTATTCCTAGTTTGCTATAAGTTTTTATCATAAACAAATATAGAACTTTGTTAAATCCTTTTTCTGCATCTACGGGGGTAATAATGTGGCTTTTCATTTTTAGTCTGTTGATGTGGTAAATTAGATTGATTTTCAAATGTTGAATAGCCTTTCATTCCTGGGATAAATTCCACTTTGTTATTATACATTATTCTTTTTATGTATTGCTGGATTTGATTTACTAGTGTTTTGTTGAGGATTTTTTTCATGTTATGTTCATGTGGAATGTTGATCTGTAGTTTTTTTTTTATGTTACCATCTGGTTTTTGTATCAGGGTATTGCTGGCCTCCTAAATGAGTCATCAGTGTTCCCTCCTCTTTTACAGTCTGGAAGAGTTTATGAAAACTGGTATTATTTCTTCCTTATGTCCTCTGAAAAAAAATACACAACCTAAAAGTTGAGAGTTATGTTTTATTCGGCGGACATTCTTAGGACTTCAAGCCCAGGAAGCAGGATCTCAATTAACTCTGAGAAACTGCTCCGAGAGGGTGAGGGGGGAGCTAGGATATGTAGGAGTTTTGCAACAAAGGGCAGGTGGTCGCAAGTCAAAAGATTATTGTTAATTAAAGAAAACCAGATATCTCAAGTTAAGGAATTTAGCGCTTTTCTATGGGAATATGCAAGAGTCCTGGCTCTCTGAAATCATTCCTTTGATATGCACCTCAGCTATCTGGGGCTAGTATCCTGTATGTTCTCATCCTGAGTTCCCTCAGGGCTTACTAGCTCATCATTGGAGGTGGCTGCAATCGCTGATGACTGTGCATTCCTTTGTTTACAGATATGGCAGGCAATATTTTATTTCTCACTTAGATATTTGGTAGAATTTTAATATTTGAAGACATCTGGGCCTAAGTTTTCTGTGTTGGAAGGTTTTTAAGTGTACATTCTTTAATATAAGACTATGCTGATAATCTATTTCTTCTGAAGTGAGCTTTGGCAGTTTTGAGTCTCATGGAATTTGTTTCACTTAAATATTTGAATTTGTGAGCATAGAGTTGTTTTTATTATTCCCTTATTATCTTTTTAATGTATGTAGGAACTATAGTGGTGTCCCCTCTTACTCCTGATATTTGTAACTTGTTTCTTCTCTTTTTTTCCTTCACCATTCTAGCTAGATACTTATCAATTTAATTGTACTTTTCAAAGAATCAAGCTTTTCATTTCATTGATCTTCTTTATATTTTTTTCCTCCTGGTCTCACTTTCCTTGTTTTCTGCTCTTAATTATTTCCTTCAGTCTTTGTCGGATTTGATTTACTCTTCTATTTCCAGTTTCTTAAGGTGACGTTTTAGATAATTGATTTTAGACCTTGTGGGTTTGTTTTCTAGTATAAGTACTGCTTCAGTTGCATCCCATAGATTTTTTTTTTTTTTTAATATTTATTTATTTATTTTATTTTTGGCTGTGTTGGGTCTTCTGTGCGAGTTGGGTTTCTGTGCGAGGGCTTTCTCTAGTTGTGGCAAGCGGGGGCCACTCTTCATCGCGGTGCGCGGGCCTCTCACTATCGTGGCCTCTCTTGTTGCGGAGCACAGGCTCCAGACGCGCAGCCTCAGTAGCTGTGGCTCACGGGCCCAGTTGCTCCGCGGCATGTGGGATCTTCCCGGACCAGGGCTCGAACCCGTGTCCTCCGCATTGGCAGGCGGACTCTCAACCACTGCGCCACCAGGGAAGCCCGCATCCCATAGATTTTGATTCAAGATTTTTTTTTTTGATGTGGACCATTTTTAAAGTGTTTATTGAATTTGTTACAATATTGCTTCTGTTTTATGTTTTGGCTTTTTGACTGTGAGGCATGTGGGATCCTAGCTCCCTAGCCCGACAAGGGATCAAACCTGCACCCCCTGCATTGGAAGGCGAAGTCTTAACCACTGGACTGCCAGGGAAGTCCCCCCCCATAGATTTTTATTTTATTTATTTATTTATTTTTAAATTTATTTATTTATTTATTTGGTTGTGCTGGGTCTTAGTTGCGGCAAATGGGCTCCTTTGTTGTGGCATGAGGACTCCTTAGTTTCGTCATGTGAACTCTTAGTTGTGGCATGCATGTGGGATCTCGTTCCCTGACTAGGGATCGAACCGAGGCCCCCTGCAACAGGAGCACGGAGTCTTAATCACTGCCCCACCAGGGAAGTCCCGGGTTTTGATATTTTAAAATGTTGATCAATTAAAATGTTTCTAATTTCCCTTGTGACTTCTTCTTTGAGTCATGGGTTATTTACAACTATCTTGTCTAATTTCCAAATATTTGGGGACTTTCAAAGTATCTTTTTGTTAAACATTCCTAGTTTAACTCCTTAATTGCCTTAGAACATATTTTGTATGTTTTTAATTATTTTAAATATTCCAAGGTTTTTTTTTCCCCCTAGAATATGGTCTGCCTTGGTGAATATTCTGTATACTCCTAAAGTCAATGTATATTCTGCACTTGTCAGGTGAAATGTTTAAATATGTCAGGTCAAGTAAATTAATGATGTTGTTTAGAACTTCTGTTTTCTCATATTTTTTTCTATTTATGCTATCAATTATTGAGAGAAGAGTATTAAACTCTCCAGCCACGTTCTGTACTTGCCTATTTCTCCTTTCAGTTTTATCCATTTTTGCCTTGTATCCTTTGAAGCTACATTATTTAGTCCATATGAAACAGGAGGGAAGGGGGCAGGGCACAACCTTTAAAAGAATGACATAGCTGTTGAAGATGTGACATAAACTGGTTAGAACCAACTAGGTCCAAGATGGTGGAAGATTCAACTTCCAGTGGACCTTGAGCCTCATTATACACTCATTGTAATACATTAACATGCTAAATTACACACCTACCAGCACCAAGACAGTTCCAAGGCTGACCATAAAAGGCCGAAAGGTGGGCGGTGGCTCAATTCCTGGAAATATCCGCCCCTTCCCCAAAATAGTTGGAATAATCCTCCCACTCATTAGCCTATGAAATTACCCACCCCATAAAAACTAACCACCCCATATTTTGGGGCCTCTCGCCTTCTGAGATGACCCACACTCTGTCTGTGGAGTGTGTTTCTCCCAAAGCCATTCTTGCCTTTTGAGAGGGACTGTATTCTGTCTATGGAATGTGTATCTCTCTAAATAAATCCACTTCTTACCTACCACTTTGTCTCTCACTGAATTCTTTGTGTGACGAGACATAAAGAACCTGAGCTTCGTTAAGTCCTGAGACCAGGTGTGTGACCTCAATTAAAAGACAGTGTGTTCAAGTCCCCATCTGAGTTGTGGGGTTTCACATACACATTTAGGATTGTGATATAGTCTTGGTGAACTGACTCCTTTCCATTAATGTAATGTTCCTTTTTATCTCTGGCAATATTCTTTGTTCTGAAGTTTACCTTTCTAATATTAATATAGACACTCCAGGCTTTTTTTTTTGGTGTTAACATGATATGTCTTTTCCCATCCTTTTACTTTTATTCTGTTTTTATATTTAAAATGCATTCCTGTGGACAGCATATAGTTGGGTCTTGCTTTTTTTTTTTTTAAATCCAATCTGACAATCTCTGTATTTTTTGGTATGTTTAAACTATTTATATAACGATTGACATGTGTTGACTGAAAAAAAAATGCACAACCCAAAAGTTGAAAATTATGATTTATTCAGTAGACTCACTGAGGATATAAGCCCAGGGTAATACAGCTTCTCAGATAGCTTTGAGGGATTGTTCCGAAGAGGTAAGGGAAGAGCCAGGATGTATAGGAGTTTTTGAAAAAGAAAAAAGAAAAGAAAAAACAGGTAGTCAGAACATCAAAAGATTACTGCTAATTAAAGAAAGCCAGACTTTGAATTTAGCGCTTTTCTATGTATGGGAAGATGCAAGAGTCTGGGCTTATTGAAATTATTCCTTTGATATGCACCGTAACTATCTAGAGCCAGTATCCTGTTCTTTCTCCATCTTGAATCCCTTCAGGGTGCACCGGTGGGGTGGCTGCAGGGGCTGATGGCTTGATGGCCTCAACATCCTTTGTTTACTGAAATGGCAGGCTGAAAGGACTCTAGAGTGAAACCTAGAGGAGTTAAGCTCACAAACAGTAAGTACATCGGCCCACCGCAGGATCTTCACTAGTGATTTTATCTCAACAGACCAACTTTGGAATGGGGAACAAAGCTTTCAAACCCAAAGAAAAAGGAGCGACAGATTGTCAGCCTCCAACTAACATCCCAACCAGGTTTATGTACGTACAAAACTTATACTTACAAGTACTTACTTAATTGGGAATTAAAGGAAATCTCACCCTGAAAATGACTAAGATGGAGCTCTTTATTGTGTTTGCTGTTAAGTTAGAGAAAGCCGGCTTGATAAAACAACTCTTCAGAAACATTTGGCAGTCAGTTGAATAGACTGGGATTCTAAACAGGGAATTCCCAGAACTCTTAATTTTCAGTTTAGTTGGAGATCATCTCACTGATACAAAAAGGCAAATTAAAGAAAATATAGCTGGGCAAGTCAATCTTTTAATATCATTTAGGTGGCAGACCAGGTTTTTGGAGAATTAAAAGTAACTGTCTTTGTCTTGCAAATCTCTACAAATCAGAAATGTAAATACAGTCCACAGTGACCTGAGACTGAGCCTAATTCACTCAATCAGGTAGAACCTGAAACCAAGGGAGAACAAAAAAGGGAAATAAGGCCTTTTTAAACTCAAACCACTGGAAAGGCTCCCTCAGCCCAAATCTGATTCATAGCCTCCTTAATGGTTTATCAAAGACAAATACAAATCTTAAAAGTCTTTTCCACAAATAGTAAAGCCTTAGTCATCTGAGTAAACAAATTTAACTTATTTCAACTGTTATTTGTAAACTAGTAAGTTTATATTGTAATACCTGATTCATAACCAAGTGTTAAAGTGAAGCTATGAGATCTCTAGTTTGGTCTGTTTATATGTCTGTATGTACATTATACATATGAAATGTCTCTACCTCCAGAAAATATTATCAAAACTAAATTTATAAAAGAGTTCTATCTAACTGACTTAAAAGTAAGTGCTTACAAATTAAATGTTTCTAAATATAAAGGAAGCAGGCCAGAATGACTTTCAGTTCACGTAATCTAGGAAATATTAATATTAAATTAATATCTGGTATTAAAGCTAGCTTAAGCTTGTTGATTTAATCAATATAGACATGTCTTACTTTTATTGTACCTAGGTATACTGAAGGTCAGTAAGTTCATGTTATTTCTATTGCAGAGTTTATCAGCAAAAAAAAGAAAAGAAAAAAGAAAAAGAAAAAAATTAACTTGGTATGATGATATTTTCATAAGTTATAAAATAAAGATAAATGAGGTAAGAATTTTCATGTGCAGTCTTTAGGAATAATTATGTTTTGGGTGTGTCTATCTAAAATAGTTTCTCCAGATTTTTTTTTTCTTTTTTGGTTGTGTTGGGTCTTCGTTGCTGCACGTGGGCTTTCTCTAGTTGCAGCGGGTGGGGGCTACTCTTCGTTGCAGTGAGCAGGCGAGATGGTGCCTTCTCTTGTTACAGAGCATGGGCTCTAGGTGCGTGGGCTTCAGTTGTTGCAGCACGTGGACTCAGTAGTTGCAGCATGCAGGCCCTAGAGCATGAGGGCTTCAGTAGTTGTGGCGTGCAGGCTCAGTAGTTGTGGCGCACGGGCTTAGTTGCTCCACGGCATGTGAGATCTTGGAACCCGTGTCCCCTGCATTGGCAGGCAGATTCTTAACCACTGCGCCACCAGGGAAGTCCCTCTGATAACTTTTAGATCATACTGTTACTCAAAAAACTGTTTGCCTCTTGAGCCAAAAGATACAACCAAGCCAAAGACTGGGAGAAGGAAGGATTTATTACTTGCAGTAAGTAGGGAGAACACCAGGGATCTTTCCCAAAGCACTGTCTCCCCAAACAGCAAAATTGGGGAAGTTTTAAGCTAAGGGTACATGTATATTCACGAAGGGGCTTGGGTGGTGTATGCGTATTCATGAAGGGGCTTGAGCAGAGGAGAATTCGCATAGAATTGGGACAAAGGTCAACAGAGTCCAAGCTTCAGTTGATTGAAGTCAGAAAAGGTCAACATCATCATTCCATCCTCTACCTGGGTGGGGTCCTTAGTTCCTGCAGAGCTCAAAGATATGTATCAGATTGTTATGTACATCCCTTGAGAAGGAACCTGGATCTATTTTATCCCTGAACTATTGTTTCTTGACTGTTTTTCCTTTGTTCCTGTATTCTCTCACTTCCCTTAAGATCATTAATTACTGAGACATGTTTAAGGGCAAGCACTGTGGCCAGGCTTAGACCACAAACTGACTTAGGCCCACAATGGCTTCTCTTATGTCAGGAAAGCCATACCTGGTTCTCTTTCTCCGGGGACCCCCTCCCCTATCTGCTTACAATACCACTGAACTAGGTAAGAAATTACAAAACTCTAATGAAAAACATGATGACTTCATCCAGATCAATAGGAATTAATTACCTGGGGCTGAATGAACTGATAAATATGGTTTATAATGTTATGACTTTTTTCTGAAATATACTGGCTAAACATCTTGAGGCAGTTGATCATATACTTATCTCTACATAGAATAATTATAATAGAGCAACTCTAGATATGGGAAGAAGCAACAAGGGAAAATACTTCCTGGATTATAAGAGACTAGTAAGAAAAGAGAGCCAGAGAATTTCAGATTATCAACAGGGCCTAATCCAAAAAAAACCCCAACACATTGAGTGGCCTATCAACAGAATCTTCACCTGATCCAGCAATGAGCCTTCCTAGGGTAGTGGGACAAAATTGGTCATGAAATGCCTACCAAATGTTGGTCAAATTTATGTCCAAGAGAGGGTGCTGTGGACAAAGAATGTCACCAGCCATTTTATTATAGTAAATAAAGGATGTTGAGGCCATCAAGCCATCAGCCACTGCAGCTGCTCCTGATGGCGCACCTGGAGGGAATTCAGGATGTAGAAAAAAACAGGTTACTGACCCTAGATTGTTAAGGTTCATATCAAAGGAATAATTTCAATAAACCCAGACTCTTGTCTCTTCCTATTCACAGAAAAAGGCTAAATTCATTAACTTGCAATGCCTGGTTTTCTTTAATTAGCAGTAATCTTTTGATGTTCTGACTACCTCTTTGTTTGTTTTTTTGCAAAAACTCCTCTATATCCTGGCACCTCCCTTACCTCTTTGGAACAGTCCCTCAGAGTTATCTGAGAGGCTGTATCCTGGACTTAAGTCCTCAGTAGGCCCACCAAATAAAACATAATTTTCAACTTTTAGGTTGTGTATTTTTTTTTTTTTTTTTCAGTCGACTTGTCTTTCCCTAGATTAGGGGATAATTGGTTGCCCTGCAACCTCAGGTCACTGATGGGTTAAAGAAAATTGTAAATTTTCAGATTATCTGAATTTTTAAAATTGTTGTTATGAAGATGGGAGCAAGACTTTTCCAGCTTTCTACATCCTAAATGGAAGATAGAAGTTTTATTCTGCTTTTTACCCCTAAATTTTTCTCTCTGTGCTGTTCAGATATTTTCTGTTGACCACTCCTTGAGTTCACGCACCCTGTCTTCTGTTTTATCCAGTTCGTTAAACCATTTTAGTTAGTTCTTTTTTTTTTAATTTATTTTTTTATTTTTGGCTGCGTTGGGTCTTCGTTGCTGTGTGCGGGCTTTCTCTTGTTGCGGTGAGTGGGGGCTACTCTTCATTGCGGTGCGCGGGCTTCTCATTGCAGTGGCTTCTCTTGTTGTGGAGCACGGGCTCTAGGCATGCGGGCTTCCGTAGTTGTGGCACGCGGGCTCAGTAGTTGTGGCTCACGGGCTCTAGAGCGCAGGCTTAGTAGCTGTGGCGCACAGGCTTAGTTGCTCCGCGGCATGTGGGATCTTCCCGGACCAGGGCTCGAACCCTTGTCCCCTGCATTGGCAGGCGGATTCTTAACCACTGCACCACCAGGGAAGCCCAGTTAGTTCTTAATTTTAATCCCTAGAATGTGCATTTATTTTTTACAAATTTTAATTGTCTTTTCTAAATCTCCATCTTTTCATCTATTTCTCCACCTTTCCCCTTATTACATTGAAAAGATTAATCATAGTTATTTTAAAGTCCCTGTTTGATATTTCTAATATTTGAGTCATTTACGGATTTGTTTCTAGTATTTTTTTTTTTTTTTAAAGAATGTCTTGTTCTTTTAAATTAGATGCTGGATATTATAATTGAACATTTGTAGAGGCTCTGGATGATATGTTATATATGCTTAAAGAAGGTTAGCATTTCTTTTGTCAGGAAGATAGGGTAGAAATAGACTGACTTGATTCTGTTGAGCCTTTGTTTTATGTTTGTTATTTCGGCTTTGTCTTTCCCCTAGGGCATAGTGTTTATTCTTAAGGCATGTTTCTTATTACTAGGCTATGGCCCCTTTAGGGTCTCAGTAGAAAGCCTGATGTGTTTATCAAGGTCCAAAACAAACACTTGTCTCTCCAGTACCACACAGTTGCTGAAATCTCTGCTCAGGTCTTTTTTTTTTTTTAATATATTTATTTTATTTATTTATTTTTGGCTGTGTTTGGTCTTCATTGCTGCGCGTGGGCTTTCTCTAGTTGCAGTGAGCGGGGGCTACTCTTCGTTGTGGTGCCCAGGCTTCTCATTGAGCTGGCTTCTCTTTGTTGGGGAGCACAGGCTCTAGGTGCACGGGCTTCAGTAGTTGTGGCACGTGGGCTCAGTAGTTGTGGCTCGCGGGATCTAGAGCGCAGGCTCAGTAGTGGTGGCGCATGGGCTTAGTTGCTCCGCGGCATGTGGGATCTTCCCTGACCAGGGCTCAAACTCGTGTCCCCTGCATTGGCAGGCGGATTCTTAACCACTGCGCCACCAGGGAAGTCCGTCTGCTCAGGTCTTTAAGCACTCCAAATACTGTTTTTCACTGAGTTTCTTGGTGTCTTGTTCTGAGCATCTAAAATTTTTGAGTTGGCCAATGACTTTGAAATTGGTTGCAGGTTTTTAGGCTCCTTCTTCATTGTTCTCTTCTTTTTATGATTTTTTTCCTTCAAAAAGACTGAGCATTATTTCTCTGCATTGTGATTTGAAAAATAAAATACCCTCAGAAAAAGAGCTAGGATGAATGTGGAACTCAACTGGTATGCTTCCCTTCTCTCAAGGATCAAAAACCTTCAAGTCCTGCTTCCATTGGTTGCTCTGCAGTGCTTTCACCTGTTGATTTATATATTTGTCTAGCCTTTTTAGTTGTTCTCAGCAGGAGGGTTAGTTAAATGTAAGTTACTTCATTAAGACCAAAATTGTAAGTTTCTATATGCTCTCTAGTTCCCCTTGCTTGTACTAGTAATCAAGGAGAGGTCAAAGCAGGAAGGATAAAATCATTTATTATTTATGCCCTACTTATTTCCCAGATGGGTTTGTGGCAGGCCACCTGGTTTTCCAGGAGCAACCCCTAGACTTTAGGAGAGCTCTAAGGCCAAGCTTCCATGGAAATGACCATAGCTAGCCTCCAGTCCTGACTCTGCCCTAACCAGCTGTATGACTTTAGACAAATTGCTCGTTTTCTTTGAATACAATTTTCTCTGTACCTAAAATAGGATTAGTAGTTGACTTGCTTACAGGAATATTATGAGGATGAGCAGTGAAAGTACAGGAAAATCTTTTGAAAAACTGTAAAAGGCTGCAGAGACAGAAGCATCTCTTGTGTTTCACCCTACAGCCCAGAAATAGCACAGAACCAGGAGTGAGGATCCCAGGATACTGGTTTGGCTTAGCCACTAACTAGCTGTTGACTCTGGGTAAATCATTTCATTCTTCCTGATCTGTACTTTGAGAGAGTTTATCAAACTGTAAATGATAAGAGAAAAAGAAAACATTTAAACAATGAAGCCCAAGCCTGTGAGCCAGCAGTTACTCAAGGGGAGGTATCAGCCGAATTAATTCTCTTCCTCTCCACAGTTGGGTGTTATCAACTGTACCTGCATTTAAAAGAAACTTGGATCTGCTGGAAAAGTGAGATGAGTGCTGTAGGCTGCATTTAGAAGATGAACATGGATTTTTCACACCTTCTAGAGGAAAAAGAAAGAGGGAAGAGGAAGGGCAAGAGAAGACAGATGTGATCACTGGCATCATTTCACCTGGACTGAATGCTAGGCTCTGTGCCTATAACTATACCTGGGCTTGACCCCAGAACTGGCAATTTTCTAAGGTAAAAATGAAAACAGAGATAAAGTGTGAGCTAGGATGAGTCAGAGAGACTTCACAGTCATACTGAGATTGTAATCAGATGTCAGCTTGAAAATATCTTTAATTTTCCTGAGTTTCTATAAGAATGTACAATAGTATACTACAACCGCAAGTTTACCTACTGTTTTTCAAATTCTTTTTCTGTATTAAATTACTTAATTTTCCTAATCATCTTGTCAAATGGCATTGGGCAATTAGGCAGGGCAGGAATAACAGAATGGGCCCAGAGAGGCAAAATGAGTTGCTCTAGGTTGCAGAATATAACACACATTTACTCTGGTAGGGCTTTTATGTTTGTGTGTGCGTGTGTGTGCGTGCGTGTGTGTGTGTGTGTGTGTGTGTGTGTGTGTGCGCGCGCGCGCATGCGCGCATGGAGCTAGGGAAATAGAGCTATGTTTTCCTATTTTGGTGATTGTTATCATCATCTACATACCCAATAATCTAAGCCAGAAATCTGTATTTGTTTGTTTCACTTATTTTACAAGTCTTTATTGATTGCCTAATATTGTGGCAGGCCTTGAGCCTGGAGATACAGTGGTGAACAAGATAAAGAGCCTGTGCTTGATGAGATCATGGTCTACTAGGAGACAAGTAAGCGTTTAGAGCACTAAATGCTCTGTAGACTTCTGCAAGAGCATGTTGCAGTAGGGGTGTGGGGAAAGGGGTCTTAAGTCTCATCCGGAGGGAATGATGGAAAACTTCATTGAAGAGAGTAGCCTTGCAACAGAGACTTGAAGGTGGTGTAGGAATTTGCCAAGTAAGTAAATAGGAGCAGGGTGTTGGAGGCAGAAGGAACAGCATCCACAAACAGTCACACAGGCACAAGGGAACATCAAGTGTTTAGGGAACAACATACAGCTCAGTATTACTGGCAGGTAGGAGCAAGAAGAAAATAGATCATTTTGAACAATTTTGAAGAATTAACTTCCCCCTTTCATTTACTCCCTTATGCCCAATTAGTCACCACATCCTGTAGATTTGTTTCCTTCTGTCCATCTACTGCTTTGGTTAGAGCCTCACCAGGTCTGACCTGGACTATTGCTTTTGTCTCCTGACTGGTCTCCCTGTCCCCAGTGTGCATCCTTCCAATCCATTCTCCTCTTGCCTCCGCAGTTGGTTCCAAATAAGCCCAAACTTTTAGCCTGGCTTACAGAGCCCATCTCCATCTGGCACTTGACTGCATCTCCAGACTTATTTCTTGATAAACTACCACCGTCTCATTCACATTTCCCCCCTCCATTCCTTAACTAATTTCTTACTTTATTTTGTCCCTCCTTCATTAGTTTCTCAGAAATTTCCCTCTGTTCTTTAGCTATTTTTTTTAACATCTTTATTGGAGTATAATTGCTTTACAATGGTGTGTTAGTTTCTGCTTTATAACAAAGTAAATCAGTTATACATATACATATACATATATCTCCATATCTCTTCCCTCTTGCATCTCCCTCCCTCCCACCCTCCCTATCCCACTCCTCTAGGTGGTCACAAAGCACCGAGCTGATCTCCCTGTGCTATGTGGTTGCTTCCCACTAGCTATCGGTTTTACATTTGGTAGTGTATACATGTACATGCCACTCTCTCACTTTGTCCCAGCTTACCCTTCCCCCTCCCCGTAACCTCAAGTCCATTCTCTAGTAGGTCTGCATCTTTAGCTATTTTTTACAGCCTCCTTAGTGTGTCAGGGAAGTCTTCACCTCTGTGCCTTTGTTTTAGTTTCTCCCTCTGGTGGTATATCTTTCCCCTTCTCCATCAGTGATTCCCTACTTACCTTTCAAAACTTTCCAGACTCAGGGCCAATGTTACCAACTCTGTAAAGCCTTTCTTGACACATGTCTTTCCTCACTGATTTGTAATTCCTTCATGGCAGAGGCAATATCCCATTCATCTTTGTGTCCTCAGCACCCAAAACTGTGCCTGGGTGATGGTGAATACTTAACAAATATTTGTTAAATGGATTAGTTAGTAAAAGACTTCCTAGCAGTCATTTAGAATTGAATCATGTACAGTCCTTCATTCTTTTGTTTTCTAGCAACTGTCGTTCCCGTACAAAATGATGCTAAGTTTTCTGAGTACAGAGATCCTTCTCTTATTTTTCTTCACCATACTACCCCGTGCCTAGTTCTGTGCTGGGCAACGCTCCTGCTGATGTGCCTGTTAGGAATTCCTGCAGAATTCTTAGACCTGACCCTGCAAAATAGTCTTTAGAACATATAAATATTTAACTTGAGAGTTGCACTCCTCCTCTACAGAGAAGGGCAGGCACAACAAAGGAGGGCCCAGGGCAAAATGGGCCAATCAGGAAATCCCTCTCTCTCATCTCCAGCCCATCCCTTCAGAGTCAAGGTCTCATGGAGCTGAGTTTTTCTTTCTGTCCTTCACTGAGGCACCAGAGGAATCCTACAAACTGGAGTAAGTAATGGTCTTGGAGGAGGGCAGGAACGTGATTTGCCAGATTTCTTAATTGATCATATTTAGACCAAATTCAAGTAGTTCTGTGCCTATACAGGAAAGCCCTGATCTAAAAAACAAAAGTTGTTTGTTTATGTATGTATAATAAAATATTTAAATGGTTGAAGAGATCACAGTAAAAAACAAAAACAAGAACAAAAACAATTCCATAAAATTGAAGGAAAATTTCTACAAAGTAAAAAAAATCTCAGCTGAACCTATATTATAACTTTGAATGTTTATCTATTAAGGTTGCTTATAGTGAGGCTCAAGTGTTTGTTTCTTTATTCTCTCATTTTGTTTTAAAACTTTCTTTACTGGGGATAATGAACATTCATACTGATTATTCTACGTGTAGGTTTCTTTTATTTATCTCATGAGGTACTCTCTTAGATGTTCCAAAAACAATTCTCATGCTACATTATAGTCAGGAACTGGAAAGTCTGTTAATCTTGGTTTCTCAGTAATAGGTTGGGGGCTGTGGTCTTCCCAGCCCTCTGCCTTCTTGTTTTCTTCTTACTCAGCACAGCTCAGTGGGGCCACCTAGAGGCTAACAGGAGTAGTTGCCCTCTAACCGTTCCTTAAGGGGACTGAAGAGGGTCCTTTTTAGTCCAGGTCCTGGAGCCCTGGATGAGCCACTGATTCATTTCAGTTCCCTTGCCCTTCATTTCTCTTTTCCTATCTCATTTCTCCTTCCTTTGCTATTCACAATAGGAAGTAGAAGTCTGTATTTCATTGTTTATTATTTTAGAATTATGTTTCCAATTTTCTCAATTCTCAGTTCTTAAACAAATCAACTAAATCTCTAAATATTTTTAGTTTTGTTTTCCTGTGGGTAACTGGCCCTAAAAGTTCTATCCGGCCCCATATTATAGAACAACTAATCTTTCAGCCTTGGCTCTGAATTTGTTTTTCAGGAGAACAGGAGATGGAGAAAACAAATGGGAGAGAGGGCATTGCTCTGTCCACAGTGGAGACTGGCATAGGGAACCCAGGGCTGGAGCTCACGGTAACTCACCAGTTTAGTTTCTGCACATCTCTGTGGGCTGATGCATGGCCTCATGTAGGGTCTTTGGTTGCTCGCAATCCCTATCACCCCTGGCAGGGCCTTATGACTGACCTCAACTCTACCTGTGCTTACAGGAAGAAGGAATAAATCCTGAGGGAACCAGGAAGACTGAAGAGCAAGGACACAGCCTTGGGGATGGATTGGAACCTCCCACTCAACAGAGGTACAGGTGTTCTGGCATTGATTCAGTTAAGGCCTAGGGTTGGCTAGTATGGTTGGTGGACTCAGAAGAGGTCAAACTTGCCCTCTTCTCAGGAGCTTATGATCTTGTTGTCGAAATAAGACTCACAGCCACCTGCTGTTACCAAGTGCACATGTACATTTTTATGTAATTAATTGTTACATAAATCTGTGCCATAAGTAATGAGTTCAGCGATATCAGTGTTGGTTGGACCAGCAACAAAAGAACAAAAATGAGAATAACAACAACATTTATTGAGTACTTACTATTGTGCAGAATGCTTTATGAAATTAATTCATTTAATTTTCATGCCAACAGGTGGGTACTAATTTTAGTCACCTTTTTCAATTAGAAAATTGAGGCTTAGAGATTAACTTACTCATATAATTTTTTTTAAATAGCTCTTTTGGAATACTCAGATTTGGGGATGAGGAGAAAGAGAAATCAGAAATTTAAAAAGATGGAGAAGGACCCACCAAAAGAGATAATAGAGAAAGGTAAAAAGTACAGTCTTGAAAGTCAAAAGAGAAGAAAGTGTCAAGAATGAAGATACAATCAATCCACAATGTTCTGTGTATCAGGAGACAAGGAAGGAGAAAAATCTCTGAATTTGGTCATGGTCATAGTCGCAGAAGTAATGTCTATAGAAGTTGTTGGGGTAAAATAGGTCAGATGGAAGCCGTGTTCCACGGCGTGGAAAAGAGTCTGGGTATTTATAAAAAAGTGCAGAAGTCATACGTTGAGAAGCTTAGAAGAGGATATTGGATAGTTTCTAAAGGGAATATATGGGTATATGGATATGTGTTTTTTTTTTCTTTTTTTCTTTTTTGGCTGTGTGGTGTCTTCATTGCTGCACATGGGCTTTCTCTAGTTGTAGCGAGTGGGCACTACTCTTTGTCGTGGTGCGCAGGCTTCTCATTGTGGTGGCTTCTCTTGTTGCGGAGCATGGGCTCTAGGTGCGTGGGCCTCAGTAGTTGAGGCATGTAGGCTTCAGTAGTTGTGGCACACGGGCTTAGTTGCTCCGCGGCATGAGGGATCTTCCCGGACCAGGGCTCGAACCCGTGTCCCCTGCATGGGTAGGCGGATTCTTAACCACTGCGCCACCAGGGTAGTCCTGGATATGTGTTTTCTTCTCTTTATTTTTAGGAATTAACTAAGTGACTTCATAGAGAAAACAAGCTTAACTTTTTAAATTCTATTTTCTTCTCCAGAATTTCACGTCTATATACAAATTGATATATATCAATGTGGACATTACTACTTTGTATTTTTGTTTTTCCACTTATTTTATACATCACATTTCTATGAACTGACAGTAAGCTTTCTATAAATTTTTCATGCTTACATAATATTTCATACTTTGTTTAGCAATATAGTGGTTAATGTGAATTCTAGAATCAGACTGCTTAGGTCTATATATGAACTCTACCCAGTGATGTGCTGGTAAATGTTTAAGAATTGGTTCTCCAAGAGTAGTTTTGCCATGAATATTGGTTCATATTTTTGCTCGCCTTAGTGAGTAAGACCCTGGGTTGGCAAACTTTTTCTGTAAAGGGCCTGATAGTAAATATTTTAGGCTTTTCAGGCCATAGGGTCTCTGCCACAGCTACTCAACTGTACCATTTTAGTGGGAAAGCAGCCACAGATGATACTAAACAAATGGGCATGGCTGTGTTCTTAAAACTTTATTTATAAAAACAAGGATGGACTGGCCCACAGACCATAGTTTGCCGCTTCTTGATCTAGACAAAATAATAAATCAACCTTTGATTTGTAGCATTTGCCTGTAGTATAAATACTCTCAACATGGCTTATTTCAAGCTACCAATGGGATGTCATTGAATGAGGAATTGGGAAGAGATGGGCAATGGCACATCATTACATAAGATTTCCACCATACACACAGAAGAGAGACCCTTAAGAGCTTAGGTAACAGTAAAGTGTAGCAAAATAATTAGGAGTTGTCCTGAGATTTATGACCTGTCTTGTTATAAACCAGAAGCTTGGTGTCATAGTTATGGCATATTAGTCAGCCTCTGCCTCTTCCAGTAGCGTCAGGGCCTCCTGCTTTGCACCTGCCATGCTGTGGCTCAGCTTCCAGTGACGTGTCCTAGTGTGCCTGGTGGTTGTTGAGACAGTGGTCAGGCTACCTATAGATTAAAGCCTATTTAAACACAGGGCTGTGTCTTTCTCTATTAAACTTAAACCTAACTTCTGTGGAGCCTTTAGAAGATTGTTTGATAATTGGTTTATATTTAGCCCAGTGACTGTGCTGGGCATAGAAAAGACAGAGTATAGATCTACCTTAAAGTGCCCCACCCAAGTTAGGGAGTGGGTTCCATGAAGCTGTTGATCAGCTCTTGACTCTTCTAATACTGGGCTTAAATTTTTTTTAAATTTCATTTTAAAAAATTGAAGTGTAGTTGATTTACAATGTTGGGCTTGAATTCTTATTCTATTTTATTTTTTTCTGGCTGCATTGCACAGCATGAGGGATCTTAGTTCCCCAACCAGGGATGGAACCCGTGTCCCCTGTAGTGGAAGGGTGGAGTCTTAACCACTGGACCACTAGGGAAGTCTGTGGACCTTCCTACATTTTGTCAGGTTGCTGTTGGTATCTTAAACTGCTCTGATGTATAATTGTGTCCAGTTCCCTCAAATCTCATCAACTTTATGCTTTCTCAGATGAAAAATTTGTTACATAGATGTTAAATCATGCTTTAAAGTTATAACTTGCATTTCTTTGAATCCTAGTAAAGCTATACATTTTCCCCATTTAGTTTACTTTCTGTATTTCTGTGTGTGGTTTGCTTTCCTTCTTTTACCACCTATAGTAGAATCTGGATTTTGAAACTCATTTCGTTTATGCTGAACTATTCAAATAGCACCCATACAGATTCTTGTTTCCAGTCCTTCCCACTTGCTACACACCTATCTTATATAGATTCTACCAGAACTGCCTAAAGCATGACTCTGAACTGCCTTGTTCAAAAACCTCTATCATTCCCCACTGGTTGGCATTCAAGTCTTCCCCACTCCTCCTGCTCTCCAACCATGGTTTGTACCTAACTTGACTTTCCAAAATTAACTCTTACAATTCCCTTTCTAATGCTCCTCTATGCATTAGAATTAACCCTCAATTGTTCCTTAAATATAACCTTTCATTTCCTGCCTCTGTGTCATGTTTTCCATCATTCCCTCTGAGTGAAATATCTTTTCATTTTACATCTTTCTGCCCAGATACAACATATCTTTTAAGGCCCAACTCAAGAGCAATCATGTCCATGATATTATCACAAACGGTCTTCCTCCTCCTCAACCTCACTGGCCGCAGTCCAAAGAGGCCCCTTCTTCCTCAAAACTCCCATAACATTTCTATTTGATCTTCTCTAATAACACTTAAAAGTTTTGACACTGTGTTACAGATTTATATGTATATTGCATCCCCTAAACTGGACTGTAAATACATTGAGGGCAGGATCCATGTCTATTTCATCCTTTTATCTCCTATAGCACCTGGTACAGTGCTTTACCCATAGTATATACTCAAAAATTCAAAAATATTCAGAGTTCAATAGATACACTTTTGAAGTAGAATTGACAAGATTTGATGACTGATTAAGGCCAGCCATTCTCAGGACACATATACTCATACCCCTGTCTTTATCCTTTCTTCTGTTCTTGGTTCCTCAGGATATCCTTAATCTGATTCTTCAGTGCAAACTATTTTAGCTTCTCTTTCTTTTCATTACTCTTTCTGAATTTAGCCATTTCTATAAAGCAATTTAGCAAAACATAAACATTTTAAAGAGGGTTCTTTCTGTTGTTGTTAGAATTCAAAAATGTATGGTGATGGTGAGGGGTGTTTGTTTTAAAGAACTAGTGAACTTGAGCACATCTGATGGCTGAAAGAAGGAGCCAGGAGAGTCAAAGAAAGAAAAGGAATGGACAGTAGAAGAGGATGGAGATAGTGAGATAAATAATTGTCAGATAAGCCCTTAGGAGTTGCAAGGAGGTGGAATTGAGATCAAGAGTTGGAGGATTTGCTTTGGTAAGCGGGAAGGCCAGTTTTCCCTAAGATTTTAGAAAGGAGGCTCAGAAGCTATTGGATCAGAGATGTGCTAAAGGATCTAGGGCGAGAGAGACTGAATTTCTGTAAAATAGAAGGTATACCTGCTGAAAGCAAAGGAAACTAGGCTTCATAAGAGCATCCCTCTTCCCCTCAGTCCCACAGACCCTCAGCCATATGCCCTTATGCCCCCACCACCACCCCCACAGTGATGCTAGGGTCCTGGGGCTGGCTTAGCAGGGAAGCATCCTGTCCTAAGTTTAGGTCTGGCTGACGGAAGGGCCAGTAGACCTGAGAAGGGCTCTTCTGCCCTAGAGGAAAAGAGTCATGTACTTTTTCCTAGCTTGTCTTCTAAATACTAGCTCTTCTGGTTCTTGATTCCAGAAATGAAGAGTTGGATCATTAAAATTTTCTTTTACGTGAATGGTTTTTTCATTCAAGCCAATTACCAGGAAAAAAAGGATAATGATCATGTACCAAATTAATATTGCTTTAAATCTTGTTGAATTTCAGCTATAAATTATGTTCAGACAGGCCTAGTCTTCATGTGGAGCCCAGTAAAGTCATCACAACTTAAAACAATTAAGTGGAACTTTGGTGCCAAACTGGACTGCCTGAGCCGTCTTCAGTGGTTTGGCACTTCACTTTGTTACATGTGGACTCACCTGCTTATTTACCTTTAGTAGTTGTTTTAAAACTTCTATTCTTTACAAATTCTCAACCCCATTTTTTCTTACCCATCCCCATCTCCACTGCTATATAATAGCTATACATTCTCCACTGTATATAATCCAATATCATTCCTTTCTAAGAAGACTAAGTATTTTTGTTACTAAGACCCCCATTCATCACTTATAATTTTCTTTGTCTTTGTTCTCTTTTTTTTTTCCATTCTCTCAGAAAAAGAGCAGTCTCCCTCTTGCTTTTTAAAGCTAACCTTCCAGTCTCTGCTTTTTAATTGGCGTTTTTAGGCCATTTACATTTAAAGATTTAAATCTACCATCTTGCTATCTATTTGTGTGTGTGTGTGTGTGTGTGTGTGTGTGTGTGTGTGTATGTTTTTGTTTCGTTTTGTTTTGCTGCACCATGTGGCATGTAGATCTTAGTTCCCTGACCAGGGATCGAACCCACGCCCCCTGCAGTGGAAGCATGGAGTCTTAACCACTGGACTGCCAGGGACGTCCCAGCTATTTATTTGTTTTTATTTGGCTCCACTGCTCTTTTCTTTTCTCAACATATCAAATTTATTTCTTCCACTGTTAACTTTCCCAGTCATCCATTAAGAATAGATTGTCTTTTCACTAGTTACGCAATATTACATTCCTCTCATCAATTAAAGTCACCCCATGCCACTGATTTTCTGAAAGTTTTCTTAATGATAAAATTTAGGATTTGGGAAGCATTTATAATTTCATTTGTCACTCTTGGCTCCACAAAACAAAACTAGACAAAATAAAAAGTAAAGGCCCAATTCACAATCAATGAGAATTTAGCTCAGCTGTTTACCCAGATCCTTCCTCTCATCTCTGGATTGCAACTAAATGTAATTTTTAAAGTTGAAATATGTTTGACATATAACATTCTGCAAAGATAAGGTGTACAACATGTTAATTTGATATACTTATATTTGTAATATGATTGCCACTATAGCAATAGCTAGCACCTTTATCATGTTACATAATGATCATTTCTTTTTAGTAGTTGGACTCAAGTTCTAGCCTCTTAGCAAGTTTGATGATTATAATACAATACTGTTATCTATATTCACTATACTGTGTATCAGTTCTCTAGGGCTTATTTACTACTTGTTGAAAGTTTGTACCCTTAACACCATCTGTCCTATCCCCTCACCACCCCATTCCTTGGTAACAACCATTTACTTTCTGTTTTTTTAATGTTTGGCTTTTTTATTTTTAATTTATTTTATTATTATTATATTTTTGGCCATGCCACAAGGTTTGCAGGATCTTAGTTCCCCAGCCAGGGATTGAACCAGAGCCCTGGCAGTGAAAGTGCCAAATCCTAACCACTGGACCACCAGGGAATTCCTGAGTTTGGCTTTTTTATAGATTCCACATATAAGTGAGATCATACAGTACTTGTCTTTCTTTCTCTGACTTACCTCATTTAGCATGATATTCTCAAGGTCCATCCATGTTGTCAAAAATAGCACGATGTCCTTTTTTCTCATGGCTGAATAATATTCCATTGCATATATATATACCACATCTTCTTTATATATTCATCCATTGATGGGCACTTAGATTGTTTCCATATCTTGGCTATTGTGAATAATGTTGCAGTAAACATGAGAGTGCATATATCTCTTTGATACCCTGTTTTCTTTTCCTTTGGGCATATACCAGAATTGGAAATGCTGGGTCATATGGTAGATCTATTTTTAATTTTTTGAGGAAACACCATATTGTTTTCTATAGTGGTTGAACCAATTTATATTCCCACCAACAGTGTATAAGTGTTTCCTTTTCTCCACATCCTGGCCAACACTTGTTATCTCTTGTCTCTTGATGATAGCCATTCAAACAGGTGTGAGGTGATATCTCATTGTGGTTTTGGTTTTTATTTCCCTAATGATTAGTGATGTTGAGCATCTTTTCATGTACTCATTGGCCTTTTGGATATCTTCTTTGGGAAAAATGTCTTTTCAGTTCCTCTGTCCATTTTTAAATTGTATCTTTTGTTGTCATTGTTGTTATTAAGTTGTATGAGTTCTTTATATATTTTGGATATTAACCCCTTATCCAGTATATGGTTTGCAAAAATTTTCTCCCATTACATAGGTTGCCTTTTATTTCATTAATTGTTTCTTTTGTTGTACAGAAGCTTTTGTGTTTTTTAATAATTAATTAATTAATTAATTAATTAATTATTTTATTTTTGGCTGCATTGTGTCTTTGTTGCTGCGCGCGGGCTTCCTCTAGTTGTGGTGAGCGGGGGCTACTCTTCATTGCGGTACGCGGGCTTCTCACTGCAGTGGCTTCTCTTGTTGCGGAGCACAGGCTCTAGGTGCACGGGCTTCAGTAGTTGTGGCACATGGGCTCAGTAGTTGTGGCTCGCGGGCTCTAGAGCTCAGGCTCAGTAGTTGTGGCGCACGGGCTTAGTTGCTCTGCGGCATGTGGGATCTTCCCAGACCAGGGCTGGAACCCATGTCCCCTGCATTGGCAGGCGGATTCTTAACCACTGAGCCACCAGGGAAGTCCCGCTTTTAGGTTTGATATAGTCCCACTTGTTGACTTTTGCTTTTGTTGTTTCTGCTTTCAGTTTCCTATCCATAAGAGTATTGCCAAGACCAATGTCAAGGAGCTTCCTCCCTGTGTTTTCTTCTAGGAGTTTTATGGTATCAGGTCTTATGTTTAAGTTTTTGATTCATTTTGAGTTAATTTTTGTGATTGGTATAAAATAGGGGTCCAGTTTCATTGTTCTTTATGGGTTTATCCAGTTTTCCCAACACCATTTGTTTAAAGAGACTATCTTTTCCCCATTGGGTGTTCTTGGCTCCCTTGTCAAATATTACCTGACTGTATATGTGGGACTTTAAGTCTGGGCTGTCTATTCTATTCCATTGGTCTATGTGTCTTTTTATGCCTGCACCATACTGTTTTTATTACTATAGCTTTGTAGTATAGTTTGAAATCAGGACATTTGATACCTCTGGATTTGTTCTTTTTCTTCAGGATTGCTTCAGCTATTTGAGGTCTTTTGTGGTTCCATACAAATGTTTGGATTGTTTTTTCTATTTCTGTGAAGAATGCCATTGGAGTTTTGATGGGGATTGTATTGAATCTATAGATGGCTTTGGGTTGTATGGACATTTTAACAATATTAATTTTTCTGATCCATAAACACAGATGTCTTCCATTGTTCTTTTTTTTTTTTAAATACCTTTCCTCTTTAATACCCTTTCCTCTTTTTATGCCTTCTTTCAGATTAATTGAAAAAAAATTTTTTTTGGCTGTGCTGCACAGCTTGCAGGATCTCAGTTCCCCAACCAGGAATTGAACCCGGGCCCTTGGCAGTAAAAGCATGGAGTCCTAACCACTGGACCACCAGGGAACTCCCTGAATATTTTTAAATGATTCCATTTTACCTCCTTTATTGGCTTATTAGGTATAACTCTTTGTTTTGCTATATTAGCGGTTGGTTTAGAGTTTGTAGTATATATTTTCTTTCTTTCTTTCTCTCTCTCTCTTTCCTTCCTTCCTTCCTTCTTTCTTTCTTTCCTATGTGGCATGTGGGATCTTAGTTCCCTCACCAGGGATGGAACTGGTGCCCCCTGCAGTGGAACCATGGAGTCTTAACCACTGGAGCACCAGGCAAGTCCCCCGTAGTGTATATTTTCAACTTATCAAGTCTACCTTCAAGTGATATTATACCCCTTGGCATATATTATAAGAAACTTATAATAGTATACTTGGCATATAGTATAAGAACCTTAAAATAGTATACTTCTGTATGTCCTCTTCCAGCCTTTATATTACTCTTGTTTATGTTTATACATTTTACTTTCACATATGTTATAAACCTCATACTACAATATTATTATTTTTGTTTAAACATTAAGTTATCTTCCCATATGTTCCAACTTAAATATACCTGCACCTGCATGAATCCTTATCTTTTCCCCTCCTTATCAGAAGGCCTACTCTCCCTGAGTTTGAAGCCAACCTCTTTATCCATCTTCTTAATGCCACCCTTCTCCATCCCCTTCAACAGGGCCTCTTTCCCCTACCTCTTCAATTATTCCTTCCCTCAATATGTAAATATACTCAAGTTTCTTTCCTCAAAAATCAACCTTATCTCAAACTTGTGATATCTTTTTCCTTCATGGCCAAGTTTTTGGAAACGCGGGATTTCCTTGCTATTTGCATTTTTCTCACCTCCCTATTCAATTTTCAGCCCAGGACAATCTAGTTTTCACCATCACTGCTCTGCTGAAAATCTTTTACTCAAGTGAGCAATGAAAACGTACTTACCAAGTCCAATGTACACACACTTTCACTGGGCATCTGCAGCATGACCCTTCTGACCCTTTCTTTCTGGAAACTCACTTATTGATTTTAATGGCACTATCCCCTCCTCATTCTTCTACCTCTCTGGATGTTCTTTCTTGTCTGTTGTTTTCCAGAGCCTGTCATTTGTCTTCTCTTCTCACTCCTACACTTAATGTCTTGATTCCTAAAGCCACATCTGAAGCCTGAATCTTTGTTCTAAGCTTCTGACCTATATATCTAACCACTTACCAAACACCTTCATCTAGGTGTGACATATACACTTCAAATTAAACATTAAAACCAAATTTCTGTCAGCATAGGTTTGATACTTTTCTACTCAATCAGGCCCTAGTCAGGCTGGGCTCTAGGCACACAAAGATACATAAACTCACATTTCCTCCTCAGGTCTGTTCCTCCTCCTGTCTTTTCTATTTTGGTTCATGTTATCACCCTGACTGAGTCACTCACGGAAGGAACCTCATTTGTCATCCCAGTTTCCCTCCCCTTGATGTTGATCCTCTTTCTCAAACACCTATGCCTTTGTTACAAAGTTTTAAAAGAAGAGATTTTTTAAATCTTCTAAAGTGGAAATGGAAAATAATTTAAAATAATTCAATGCCTTAATGAAAAACTGATTAATGAATTAAAGTGGCCTAATGGAGATCATTCTGGAAAACAATTTCTTGAGGAAAATTCAGCAAGGTTCATATAATTCTGAATAAAATGTTTATAATAAAAACATGAATTTCCTAATGAATTAAGAGATCCTGGCAACAGTCGTCAATGCTAACATCTCAAAAATAGAGACAGCCTGTGCCTCCTGATAAAAGCACGCAACGTCTCTGACACAGTCCTGTACACCTGCCTCCCCCCCCGAAAATGGAATCTGATCAGGTCTCTAACTCTACCTATAATTTATAGGAAATACAGGGGGAAGGAGTAACAGGTTCAATTGTACCACAAGGATGCAATCATCAAAATGCAGCCTGGGGGAAACCTACAGAACAAACAACCTACTTTCCTCAACAAATAAAAGATGGCAGGACATTCAGATGGAAAGACACTTGAAAGAAGCTTCGTCCAACTGCAACATATGGACCTTAAAAAGATCCAGATTCAAAACCCAAACTGTAAGAACAAAACTAACAAAGAACACTTACGAGAAAATCAGGGAAATCTGAACTCTGACTAGATAACTGATATTAAGGAATTAGTGTCATACTGTGATTAAATTGAAAATTAAAAAACAAACAAACAAACACCTATGCCATTCACCTCCTATCAGTCCTCCCCTGCACCTTCAGTTACTTCCATACTCGCCCCTAGCCCATCCCTCACCACCCTCCTCCAGAATGATCTTTCTAAAAAATACATATATACTTATGTTATTACCTTGCTTAAATTCTTCAATGGGTCTCTGCTTTCTACAAGATAAAACTGAAATTCCTAAGCATGATATATAGTCTAGATGACCTGGCTTCTGTCTTCTTTGCATGCTTTCTTCCCACCATCCATCCACATGCTCCCTGCTTCTCAGCGACAGTAAATCATACTGTTCTTTCAAAATGCTTGGCTCACTCAAATATGCTTTTCCTCCTCTAGAGGTAGCCCAGCCCTCTCTTCTAACTCCCTGAAACACATCCCCTTGGCAATCGCCTTCCCCTTTACCTTTAGGATCAGTTCATCTGTCCTCTTCTTTGTGAAAGCTTCTTTGACATTCACAGGCACGGTTACCTGCTCCTTCTCCTCTACTCTCTTTGCAATTATAACTTTGGAATTCTGGAATGTTCCCTCTGGAATTCCAGTCTTTCATGTCTAATTAGAAGCCACATGGAGGAATGGAAAGATCTGGGGTTTAAATCCTAACTTTGCCAGCAGGCTTACTTTCCTTGCCTGTGAATATAATATTAACCTTGTGGTTTTAGGGGAGGATGATTGATGAGGTCTTGCGGTACCTGGTAAAAAGTACTTACTAAATAGTATCTGGTTTTTCTTTCCTTTAGAGGCAATTTTTTGAAAAAGTGGTCCATATATACTCACACTCACTCAGTCCCCTGCAATTCCATTTTCATCCAGTCACTCTCCTGTAAATGGCTCTTTCAAACAGAACCAGTCACCTGTTCACGGCCATCTTCTCATCTGCTACGCTACCTGATCTTACACATCACTGAATGTTGTTGACCTCTCCTCCTTTTTTTAAAAAAATTATTATTATTATTTTTTAAAATTTATTTATTTTTGGCTACATTGGGTCTTTGTTGCTGCCCACAGGCTTTCTCTAGTTATGGCGAGCGGGGGCTACTCTTCGTTGCGGTGCGCGGGCTTCTCATTGTGGTGGCTTCTCTTGCTGCGGAGCGTGGGATCTAGGCACACGGGCTTCAGTAGTTGTGGCACATGGGCTTAGTTGCTCCGCGGCATGTGGGATCTTCCCGGACCAGGGGTCGAACCCGTGTTCCCTGCATTGGCAGGCGGATTCTTAACCACTGCGCCACCAGGGAAGCCCTCTCCTTCTTAAAGATCATTTCTCTTTTTCACTTTTCCTCCTAGCTCTCCAACTGCTCCTACTAAGTCTTTTGTTTCTTCTGGCTGCCCTATCAGAGCAACTGTTCTAACTTCCTGGGAGGATGATGGTAAGCCTGGCAGGGACGGATGGGGATGGCAAGATAGGTGGGTGGGTGTGAACTGCACAAGTTACTGGGAGAGAGGTCTGGAAGGGCATCTTGGGCTGGACTAAGTTGCATGTCAATGCACGTCTTGAGTGAAGAACTTTAGGCAGCCCATCCTTGCTGGGAACTCCTCCCCCCAACCCCTCCAGTTTTTGTTTTTGTTTTTTTTTCTCTTTAGGGCCTCAGCCTGAATTCAACAGCTAAATGAGCCAGAGCTCCTTTGTCCTCAAATTCCTATTGAAATCGTTAAAAGAAGATGTAAATAGGGACAAATTGTATCAGCATAGGAACTACATGATGAGCATTAATCATATACTAGAAACTAGAGAAAGTTTTGCTAAAAATGGAACTAAAGGGCTGGCCTGCAAAGGCCATTGGGGAAAGAGTCATGACTCTCCCTAATGAGAGAGAGCCTTACCTGGGGAGACTCTACTGTTTTTCAGAATACCCGCTACCTCTAACCTGGAGGAATAAGAGTTCTGGAAGGAAGAAGTTGAGGCTGGGTAGAAGGGCCAGTTGGAAAACCCACTAACTAGGTCCCTCTTGTTTTTGTGGATCTTTGAATCTCTACTTTTAGTGTGAAGAAGATCTGACTTTTTATTGCACATCAAGCAGAGATTTGGGTCCTGTGTGGAGAGGGGGTTCTTTTCCAAGGCAACACATCCATCACAACTCAGCAGTTAAGCACCCGGCTGTGTTCTGGTTTAGGTTCCCTTCTCACTCTACCTGGGCTGATGGTTCTCAGAACTGGTCATCCCCCGGTGCACAGAGCCTCTGACTCCAATGTAGCTTTGCTGGCCTCCATCTGATAGACTTTTCTCTTGCCTTCCCTGGTTTTCCAACTCCTTTTTGGCATTCCACTTTGGTTTATTAATAAGCTTTTTGCTTCTCAATCACCATTCTCCCTTGGACACTTTTTGTAACTGTTCTTGAGCTCCTCTACAACACTATCCAGCAACCCTTGCCCATCCAGTTTTAAACCAGTTTTATACACACCTTTGAATCTGGCAAAGTGGTACCCAGTACAGTACCCACTGACCAGTTCTTCTTATGCTATCATCAAATGAAAACTTTGGACACCTTGAAAAGATTCTGGTCACTTCTACCTGGAGACCCTTGCCCTTTACTCAGACCGTCATTTGGTACTGGGTTGACTCATTTTCTTTCTTCTAGTTCTTACTTCAAGCCAGGGCCAGCAAGGATTCACCCAGGACCCCACTGTCAACAGTCACAGGAGATGGATTTTTTGAAAGCTATCTACGCCTTCCATTCTAACTGCTAAAAGATAGTACCCCAGACCCTGGGAATTTCCATAGCTTTGTCTCCCTTAGTTGGGGGAGTTTCCACAACTTGTGGAAAGGGTCACTGAGAAAATGCACGAACACCCTTGCTGCTAGGCCTGACCTATAGTGACCACTAATGCTATGTTCAGCTAGCGCAACCTATCATCCTTACCCTACTCTTTTGCATGCTGTCACTTGAGGCTGCAGGCAGTAAGCCTGTAAGTGAGAGCGTTACTATTAGTCCATATCTGGAAAGCCTTCCACACACATACCTGGAGAATTTATGAGTGGGTACAGACATCACAGCAAGTTATGGACAAGGTATCAAGTGTCACCATCTACCAGACAGATTTTTTTTTTGTCAATTCAGCTTCTGAGTATAACATAGTTACTAACTCTCAAACTGAACCATTATGTAAAGAGCTTGGTTGTATTAGCAAGATCCTAGGCCAGGCAGGATGTCAGGACCATGAACACCTGTGCACATACCTCTATGCACTGCTTCTCAGTTGGTTTAAAAGGGTCTGAGAACATATATTCTCGTTTCCTTGGAATGTCCTGTATGATTTTTTTTTTAATTTTAATTTTTTAAAGCAGAGGTCCAGTTGTAAATTGATATGCTAGGATCAGGTTGTTCATGGGTTTTGCAGAAATGAGTGTTCTTCACTGACTTCTGATAGTACCCACTGATCTTTAGTTCCCAGGGAATGGTTGAATGTGGTCATGAGGTAATGGCAGAAATCTTTTCTAGGTATGTGGTTTATATTTATCCTGGACTAGTGAGTGTCCCCTCTAATTTTGCAATGGCTTTGCTGAACTGGCATTTGATTAGGTATGATTTTAAATCAGCTTCACCTAATAGATCAGTTTGGGTCCTAACAGGAACAGATGGAATACTTAAGTTAGGATAATTAGAGAAGGGTTTATTTACAGAGGAGGTTTATTTACAGAGAGACCATTACAGGGATGTGTGCAAGATGTAGTGGAATCACAAGAAACAATAGTGCAAGAACCTGAGGCTAGAAGCAATGAACAGTTACTATTCCTAGGCAAGGGACAAGATATAAGAGAACCCAGAAGGAGAGTCAGATAAAGAAGACTTCAATATGCTGGCCTCAGTCTTTTCATACACTCTGATCTCCTTTTGGGTCCTCTTGGTAGAACCCAACTAGATAATCCAGAGGGTTATGTAATCCCACTGATGCAGTCCACATGGGTTAGAATCCCAGGGCACAGAGTAAGATGGAGAGTGGATCTGGAGGAGCAAACCAAAGATATCTGGCACACATGGGAAGTCTAGGATTGAAATTACATTAGTTCCTTGATATACTTTGCAAATGATATTCAAAAGATATTGACATCCTTCAGGTACACTGACACCTCTAAGCAATGCTTTTTACTCACTACTTTCTCTATTAAGCATGGAAAGGTAGCAGAGTTCTTGAGATCCTAAAGTGTCCTCTTGAATTGATAAGTCAGGTGGTGATAAAGAATGTTTTCTCCTTTCTCGGATCACCTATATCTGATAATACACACTCTACTCAACTAACACAGGGTTGGACTCCCTGAAGAAAGAAGAAATAAGGAGAAGGAGAGAGGAGTGAAAAGGAAGGCTTTGTATAAAGAAGAGGGAGTGTGTTAGATGGGAGAGGTAGCAATGGAGAAAGAGCCATGGAAATCTGTGAGCTAAGTCCCCAGGGCATTTGGAGCTAGTGCTTGGTCCCAGCCCTGGCTAAGCTGTCCTGCCTCAGCATCATGGCCAACTGGGACCTACTTGCTGGGCTCCTCTTCTTTGGAGCTTCTAAGAGTTTGGAAATTAGAGCTTTTTGTTCATATGACTTCAGTGTGCTGAGGACATTTAAAAGTGGCAGAGACAGGTGAGCCTGGGGCCTAGGTAAGATGCAGCAAAGGAAGATGGTTAAGAGCTCAGATTCTGAAGCCAGACTGCCTGAGTTTACATTCTGTCTATGCTCCTTACAACTTCCATGACCTTGGGAAAGGTACTTCTCTGTTTTCCAGTTTCCACATCTGTAAAATGGGAATGATAATAGTAGCCACCTCAAGAGTTCTTATTAGTAGTCAATGAGTTAGTACTTTTAAACTTCTTAGAAAGAGTTCAGCACTATAGAAAGCACTATAGAAATGTTTGATAAATTAAACTTGAAAAGTTCTGCTTGCTGGGTACCTTCTCTCAGGCCCTCTCACCCAGGGATTCTTGAGGGTGGTAGTGTTTTCCATCCAGTCTGTCAATGCATATCTGATTGACTGTTCAGGGTTATGGGTTTATGTGATTTTTATTTTCTCTCAGAAGAATAGGCCCTTTTCTGCATCTGGGAGCTGAGCAATCCCTCGTCCCTAGGGAACAGGAAGGAGTAGGTCCCGGTAGTCTCTCCCTGATGTGACCAGTGTTCCCTTCTGTGGTAGGAAATTACTGACGATATTGCTAGTCCAGGCTGGGTAGGAGTGTTCTGACCTGCTGCCCATTGACAAGGTTGACCTGGCCTTTTTGGCATCGCTAGAACACTACCTAACTTCCCCAGGATGAATTTCATTAAGAGAAAACTCTTCCTCAGGCCAGGCAATCTAAGTTCTGGGAATTGATATAAATGGGATGGAATAATTTTTGGATCTTAACTTTTGGATTCTCATCAGGAGGAACCTACAGCCTTTCACCAGGGCAAGAAGTTTCTGTAAGACACATGCTGGCTTGTTCAAGAAGATCCTGCTGAGCCTCTTGTGTTTGGGTAAGGTATTGAGGATCCACGGAAGTGAGAGACACAGTCGTTTTAGAAATGTGACCTTGTGTCAAGGCTATTACTAGATGGAAAGCAACTTTATTCACAAGTTGATCTAAAGGGCTATGTGATGTATAGATCTTAATTACTTGTAGGTGAGCTGTAATTTATAGAGTTTCACTTCTAGGAATAAGTAAGTAAGTTGCACTTCTGAGAATAAGCTATTTTTCAAAATGTACTATTTGATAGACTTAAATATGTCAGAGAATCTGGGCTTGTCTCTTTTTTAGTATCTTGATTAGATGAGGGGCATGGTTCTTGAAGTCTGTGAAAGAAGCCTATAGTATGTTACTTATTTGCTGGTTTACTGGTGAGATCAATGATATAAAATATTTTTAAAAGATAGCAAACCTCTTGGGAATTCCCTGGCGGTCCAGTGGTTAGGACTCAGTGCTTTCAATGTTGGGGCCTGGGTTCGATCCCTGATTGGGGAACTAAGATCCTGCAAGCCGCGGGGCATGACCAAAAAAAAAAAAAAAAAATAGATAGCAAACCTTTATTTAAAATATACCGTCAGTGACGTATGGGACTTTGATGTGAATATTAGAGGCAGCTGGGGTAGTGAGAACACAAATTATATTTTGGGGTGAGTCAAGGCGCCATGGAATGAGAACCATATGGCTGTACCTCCTAGTAGTAGCCTTGCTTCCATGGCTCTGCTGAAGAGGAAAGGTTAAAATGACTGGGGTTGTAAAGTTTTGAGAAAAGATGACTTTTTAAGAGTATAAAGGTGGGTGCTGATCAAATCCACTTCCAGGGATAGAAAGAGAATATCAGATAAAATAGAAGGGAATGAGATTTTATCAGGGACAAGTGAAAATATGCAACATTCAAACTAAGTTGTTTCCTCCTTGGGATCCCCCAAGAAAACAGTTAGCCATCTATCCCGCCCTTGAGAATTGCAGCTCAGTCTGACAGGGCTGGGTGGTAAGGTCGCTGGAGGGTTTTACCTGCCTTAAGTCCCAGACATTCATGACTAAATCTTCATTTGGTCCTAGGGGGCTCTGCCTTGCTGATCCTTACTCTGTACTTTCTCTTTTTAGCTTATGCTGCCTACTTCCTGGCAGCTTGCATCTTGAATTTCCATAGGGCACTGGCCTTGTTCGTCCTCACCTGTTTGGTGCTTTTAGTCCTGGTTCACCGCTTTCTGAAAAGGTTCTTTGGTGAAAAATTAACGAGATGTCTGAAGCCCCTTGAAAACTCCTGCCTGAAGCTTTGGATGAAGCGGTAAGATAAGAATCTCAATATCCCTCATCCCACAACTTGTCTTAAACCCCAGCCCATTACCCTTTTCCTCCTTTGACGGTTCCTGAGCTGTCTCTCAGACCCTCCCCTATACTTTACAAAACCAAGGCTCATACGGTATTTGTTTTTCTCTTTCTGACTTACTTCACTCTGTATGACAGACTCTAGGTCCATCCACCTCACTACAAATAACTCAATTTCGTTTCTTTTTATGGCTGAGTAATATTCCATTGTATATATGTGCCACATCTTCTTTATCCATTCATCTGTTGATGGACACTTAGGTTGCTTCCATGTCCTGGCTATTGTAAATAGAGCTGGAATCTAAAAAAAAAAAAAAAATAATAATGGTCATGAAGAACCTAGGGGCAAGACGGGAATAAAGACGCAGACCTACTAGAGAATGGACTTGAGGACACGGGGAGGGGGAAGAGTAAGCTGGGACAAAGTGAGAGAGTGGCATGGACATATATACACTACCAAATGTAAAATAGATAGCTAGTGGGAAGCCGCTGAATAACACAGGGAGATCAGCTCGGTGCTTTGTGACCACCTAGAGGGGTGGGATAGGGAGGGTGGGAGGGAGGGAGATGCAAGAGGGAAGAGATATGGGGATATATGTATATGTATAACTGATTCACTTTGTTAT
This sequence comes from Eubalaena glacialis, assembly GCF_028564815.1. Classification (NCBI taxonomy): domain Eukaryota; kingdom Metazoa; phylum Chordata; class Mammalia; order Artiodactyla; family Balaenidae; genus Eubalaena; species Eubalaena glacialis. The sequence goes on along the minus strand of NC_083717.1, from coordinate 106,404,339 downwards.
AAAGCAGAAACTAACACACCATTGTAAAGCAATTATACTCCAATAAAGATGTTAAAAAAAAAACACAAAAAAAACCAAGGCTCAGCGAGCAAATAGCAATGGGCCTCTGAGCACTGAACTTAGTCCAGTTTCTTATAGCCTCATGTCTCAATATTGCTAGGGGGCCGGAGGGGTTTCATTTCAGAGAAGAGTTTCAGTCTGTTTATTGTCAGGGCTGGTATCAGAAATGAGAAAAACCATACTCCTCTTCAATGAAGAAATCAAGGCAAAGAGGCTTATAGCAGCATTAAACTATCAAATTGATTTGGTGGTCATGTGTTTCTCCCTTAGTTCCCGGATACTTTTTGTGCTTTTTTTCCCTCTAGTCCTCCAGACTTGCTGCACCCACTGGTGTCTTATAATTCCCTAGAGTTTAAGGAGCAAACTAACTGTTCAGTGTATACTGAGCTGGATGCTACAGCAGCCGCACCTCATCTAACTAACTGTGGCATGCACGTGTCCTTTGATCACACGCCTGGGGTGAGAGGATAACTTGCAGACTCTCTATATGTTCCACTTTTATGCCTTTTGTCCAATGGATGCATGGATAATAGCTGTTCAGGATGTTTGCAACAGCAATCATTTGGAGAAACACACCAGACTACAGCCTAAGTTTTGGATCATTGATTTATTTGACACTGGAGAGATAGAGCGAAAGGACTTTCTTCATTAACAGGATGGATTCTGGAAGCCAGATTTATTTATTTATTTATTTATTTTTTATGTTACTTTATTTTTTTAATTTTATTTTTAAATTTTTTATACAGCACGTTCTTATTAGTTATCCATGGAAGCCAGATATAATTCACTTTGAGTTCACAGTGAGAACAGCTCCAAAATTCAACCCTGACCTGTGATCCCTTCTGTCGTCGTCATCGTTGTTCCTACGGCATCTCAACGGACAATGTGCTATTTTTGTTTTCTTTTCTTTTCATATGTGATTCACCTTCTAATTCTTCTCCCTTGAACTGAAATGACTCCAACACTCAGACATGAGGAGACTAGTTTATGTATTGATCAAGCATGTTTGGTACATCAAGGGGCCACAGGGCACTAAGTAGTTGATTTGTGGCTTAGCCTTTACTCTTGCCCTTGGAGTGGTTGGAAATTGGGTGGAGTTCCATGGGAGGACTTTTCCTCCTTCTTTTAAAAATATTTTGGTTATGCATTAGAACATTCTTAAAGAATAAGTCTTTATATCACATCTTACTGGTATGATAACTTGAAGAAAAGGAGGTCATGAGATTTATGTCCTCAGATTGGACTCTTTCAGCTTCATTCTGTGAGTAAAAGAGTTGAGGGGAGGGAAGAGGTGGTAACTGGGAAACCACCAGATGAATGATTCTAAAGATATGTCTCTGTGTCTAATCTATTGAGTTGTTTCATTTATCCTTGTGGTGAATTTCTATTTTTTAGAGGTAAAGTTAATGATTTCTTATTCACCCACTGATTTGATGACATGGTCTTGAAATTCCCTCTCCAGTGTGTTCGCGGGAGTCTTCTTGGTTGGCCTTATCCTGTGGCTGGTTCTAGACACAGCCCAAAGGCCAGAGCAGCTGATCTCCTTCGCAGGAATCTGCATGTTCACCCTCATCCTCTTTGCCTGCTCCAAACACCACAGTGCAGTGAGTTTTGGGTATTGCAGGGTGGGCATAGTAATACCTAGCCAAGGACCATGTGTTACTAATTACAAAGTGCATGAGCCAAGTATTGATTACAAAGGCATAGAACTAAGTTCTTAACAATCTCTGGAATTTGCCCCTTTGACAATTTTGCTCCTAAGTGAAGTTTAAAGTTCTCACAGGCCCTAGACCATTTATTTTCAAACTGTAGGTTGTGACCCATTAGTGAGCCTTGATATCGATTTTGTGGATCCAGGCCCGTGTTAAAGAAAAAACAAGCAAAACAAAAAATAAAGAAGGAAAGAAAGAAAATAGAATACAATAGAGAATCAGCTTGCATTGTACATAGTAATATTAATGTATTCGTTTATGATGCTTTTATATGTATGTGTGCATGTGTCTGTGTGTGAGGTCTAACCTGTAGACATAGTTTTGAAAACCACATAGACATATGTGGCTCTTTATATACTGCTGCCCTATTTCCCCCTGCTCCCTGTTCCATCTTACCCCAGATTTACTGTTAACATGCTAGGTTGGTTCCAGAGTACACGTACCCATGTTTAAAACCCCAGCCAGGTAATGAACAAGTTGGGTTTAGAGCTCACATTAGAATAACGTTCTTATTGGTCCCAGGTGTCCTGGAGGGCAGTGCTTTGGGGCCTAGGTCTTCAGTTTGTCTTTGGGATCTTGGTCATCAGAACTGATCCTGGATTTAATGCATTTCAATGGCTGGGAAACCAGATTCAGGTATGAGAAATTGAATATGAGAGCTCTGCTCTTTTAGAACCCTAGAGAAAGGAGACTGGGGGAAAGCATTAGGAGATCAGGCTGTGTCTTGTTAGTGATGGTGGTGGGTGATCTGGTGGGAAAGAAGAGAGTATACTGGGGTACAACTAAGCATACAAATAAAGAGAACGGAACTGCTGAGTCCTCTGTCATTCAGTGAGTAGCTCATAGTGACTTAGGCTGCTTCCCATGCTGTCAAAGGGAGGCCAACCTCAGTAGCAGCAGTAGGTCCTCATCATACATGAGGCTGATCCTATCTTCCCTGTGTCCTTTCTGGCTTCACTCTTGTTCTGTCTCTCTTTTTTTTCTTTCAGATTTTCCTCAACTATACTGTGGCTGGCTCCAGTTTTGTTTTTGGGGATATGCTGGTCAAGGATATCTTCGCTTTTCAGGTCATATGTTTCATGAGCAAGAATGAGCGTCAGTGGCAGTGAGGGTGAGGGGGATAAAGCGAGATGATGAAGATGTGAGTCCAAGAGATCAGCCAGTCTGTATACCAATTTGACCCTAAGAAGAGGATTTGATCTTATCCATATAGGAAGCAGCATTAATCTCTTGCCCTTTGAGCATTGTCATACTGAAATTGGAATGAAATAGGGGTGGGAGAAGAAGGCTCTATTATTGCAAATAATAGCTTTGCAATACATTTAAAATTTACTCCTAGACTAGCTTGTGTTTAAATATCCAGAGTATCTATTCTGTATCAGCTGTGCTTGGGATGCTAAGAACTTAACTTAGAGACCTGAAACACTGTCTTCTTATGGCACACAGTTGCACATTCAGTGTAGTATCTCACTGGTTGCCCCATCATTCTCATTATAGGCCTTACCGATCATCCTTTTCTTTGGATGTGTGATGTCCATTCTTTACTACCTGGGCTTTGTGCAGTGGGTAGTTCAGAAGGTGAGTCATTCTCCTGCACGGTCAGGAGGTGGGCCTTTGTTTTGTGATCTATCAAGAGGCATGAAGATGGCACTTACTTTGGGAAAAAATGATCATATGTCAGATCTAGAGCATTAGAACCAATGTGAAAAGCAAACTCTTTCAAGTGTGCCTGATATCAGATGGTCAGGACCAGGCCCTAGGCAGGCTGAGGGGCAGAGCAGGGAGAAAAAATGGGCTGAACTGCCATTTCATACTGAGTTTTAATCTACTTTTTCTGGAAGCCAAGAGTCCTGAGTTCTGGTCCAGGCTCTGTTTGTAACTTGGTTTGTGGTCTCGGCCTTGTCCCTCTTCTTCTCTAGGCCTTAGTTTCCTTACCAACATAATGGAGGAGGGGTTTTGATGGATACACCCCAAGATTTCTGCTAATGTTAATGGTTTGGATCTTTGTATCCCTTTAGATTGCCTGGTTTTTGCAAATCACCATGGGCACCACTGCCACAGAGACCCTGGCTGTGGCAGGAAACATCTTTGTGGGTATGGTAAGCACCCTGAGACCTTCTGATCTTTTCTCTGGGGAACAGAGAGTATGGCAGAAAACAGTTTGAGAAATGTATGCTTTCCTTTTGAAAAGTCAAATAGATGAAGACTGTATGGGCAGCCAGTCACTCTGATGAAAGAAAACTTGGAACTCAGCTCATTGCTTTCACTTTTCATACCTAATAATACTTATTTGGGTGTATGTAATGGGGACATACTTAACCACAGATCCAACTTCTTACACAGGAATTTAGGGAAATGGCCTGGTCCAAGTCATCCCCCTTCAGGGGCTATGAAAGATGTTTCCTCCATATTCTGGTTTCTTCCTGTGACCTTTGTTTTCCAGGGTCTCTAAGGAGACAATAGCTTGCCTTGCTCAGGGCTAACACCAAAGCTTGTCCCCATAATACTTGTTTGATACATTTGTCTGTATGGAGTAGGTGTTCAATATATGCTACTGACTGATCAACTCAATGTTAGGGACAATGGCTTGTCAAACTGACAAGGAATTAGTATTGAGGTCTTTCTCTCCTAAGGCCCTAGGCTGATTAATGGTATTTGAAGTGTTCTCAGAATACTTCTGTACACTTCTACCATAGCATGATGCATTTTACTGAACTTCTCCATAATCAGCTTAGTTTCCTCTGCTAGACTATAAAGTCCTAAGAGTAGGAACTTTGCCTTATTCATAGGAATGTCCCTAGCATATCATATAGCACTAGGCACATAGTTGTCACTCATTAAATAATAAGTATTTCTTAGGTCAATGCAAGATATATATTTTTTAAATTAATTAATTAATTAATTAATTTTTGGCTGTGTTGGGTCTTCGTTTCTGCGCGAGGGCTTTCTCTAATTGTGGCAAGTGGGAGCCACTCTTCATCGCGGTGCGCGGGCCTCTCACTATCGCGGCCTCTCCTGTTGCGGAGCACAGGCTCCAGATGAGCAGGCTCAGTAGTTGTGGCTCACGGGCGTAGTTGCTCCGTGGCATGTGGGATCTTCCCAGACCAGGGCTCGAACCCGTGTCCCCTGCATTGGCAGGCAGATTCTCAACCACTGCGCCACCAGGGAAGCCCCAATGCTAGATATATTTTACATAATTGGGTCTTCATAATTTCATACCATTTTCACAAACATTATTTCTTTTGATTCTTTCATCAACATTGGGCTTCAGTCATCTATTTGCAATTCATTTAATGAGTACCTTTTAAGCAATTAATATGTACTCAGTAAGTACACTATACTAAAGTCATTCACTAAGTATATAGTTTTTGTTTGTTTGTTTGGGCCATGCCACGTGGCTTGTGGGATCCTAGTTCCCCAACCAAGGATCGAATCCCGGACCTTGGCAGTGAAAGCGTGGAGTCCCAACCACTGTACCACCAGGGAATTCCCAAGTATATAGTTTTAGACATTGAGAACATACAAAAGAAATATACCGTTTGTCTTCTATAGCAGTCTAAATTTTAAATAGATGAGACAAACTGATATGAAAACACATGAGAAGAGTGCTAGCCAGGATATGATTAGGTGCCAGAGTGGGTGAGCCAGACACTGGGAGAGCCTAAGAGCAGAGCTTAGTTTTGGAAGAGCACCCACACTGGAGGGATGTGTGCCCGGAGCTGGGGCGGGCACTCTGGGATGGGGAGCTGCACCTTCTTGAATCTGACTCTCTTCTCCTTTTTTATAGACAGAGGCACCTCTGCTCATCCGTCCATACCTTGCAGACATGACGCTTTCAGAAGTCCATGCAGTGATGACTGGAGGGTTTGCCACCATCTCAGGCACTGTCTTGGGAGCCTTCATATCCTTTGGCGTAAGCATAGTCTGTTTGATCACTCCTGGGTGAGCCCAAGTCTGGGTTCTGTAGATGCTCATTCCTAAGTCTGGCCTTACAGATTGACGCGTCATCCTTGATTTCTGCCTCTGTGATGGCTGCCCCTTCTGCTCTTGCTTTGTCAAAGCTGGTATATCCAGAAGTGGAGGAGTCCAAGTTCAAGAATAAAGAGGGGGTAAAATTGCCCTGTGGGTGAGTCCAATGAGGCATATAATTTGGGAGATGGTGAGGTCAGGTGCAGATTCAAGAGTGGTGCTATGGTGGCAGAGGCTTCAAGTCTCCTGGAGAAGGAATAATATGATTCCATATCCCCTCTTGTCTACCTCTGCCTTTAGCTAATCATGTTGATTTTTTTCTTTTGTTTAACCCTCCCACCTGCCTCTCTCTTCTGCATGCCATTATCCTCTGTCCTTTGTGTCAGTACCATTTCATGGTGATTAAATCTGATACTGCTTCAGTGTAATTTCCACAAAAAGGGTCACTAGGAACCCCCATCACCTCTCAAGCTGTTCTTGCACTCTCCTGTTGCACTCCTGCACTGCTGGGACACTGGGACAGCTCTTCTCTGAGGAGCCGAGATTACTCTATACACCGTATTCTTCCCCTATGCCCAATAACCACAGGAAGGAGAAGAGTGTTCTGGAAGCTGCCAGCAATGGAGCCACAGATGCCATAGGCCTTGCTGCTAACGTAGCAGCCAACCTGATTGCCTTTTTGGCCGTGTTGGCCTTCATCAACGCTGCCCTCTCCTGGCTAGGGGAACTGGTAGACATACAGGGGCTCACTTTTCAGGTAAAGGATTCCATTTTTTTTTTTTTTTTTTTTTTTTTTTTTTTTTTTTTTTTTTTTTTTTTTTTTTTAAGGATTCCATTTGTTGGGCTGTCCCTCTAGGGTGTGTTTAAGTAGTCCTTGAATTGTGCATGTCCTCCTGACCCACAGTGCACTGAGGGAGCGTGGAGAGGAGAAGGGTGGAGGAGACTGAGTCAAGGCTCCAGAGAAGTCTTTGTCTCCTGACTGTCTCTTTCTCTCACCCAGGTCATCTGCTCCTATATCCTAAGGCCCGTGGTTTTCATGATGGGTGTCGAGTGGGCAGACTGTCCGATGGTGGCTGAGATGGTGGGGATCAAGTTCTTCACGAATGAGTTTGTGGCCTATCAGCAACTGTCTCAGTACAAAAACAAACGTCTCTCTGGAGTGGAAGAGTGGATTGGAGGCGAGAAACAGTGGATTTCTGTAAGTGACAATCTAGAAAAGCATAAACAGTCCAGGCAGACAAAAAGTGTTACACTAAAGTTTAACACGCACAGATCCCTTTCCAGGGTCCCAGGCCTGACCACAAAGCAAGAGTAACAGTATGCTTAGCTTCGGTGCCTGAGCTGCCCTGAGGTCTGTGTGCTAGTCCCCTACACTCTGACCCAACTTCTCTCTAGAATGTAATTACTGAGCCTTTACAGTTGGGGCAGTCCAAGGAGGATACTATTGCTGATAGTCTAAGGTCTCCTTCTTCATTTATAAGTTTATATTGCTATAAACTGAGCTCCTTTTTTCTCTCCCTCTATCTCTTTTCTCTCAATCATCCTCATTCCTAGGCCTTCTTCTAATTCATAGGCTTCAACAAGAAGAGCATTGGGTAAAGAGGCCATGGTGGTTCCATATCATTATCCCTATAATAACTCATGAAGCAATTATTTTCTGAGCATCCTTTCCATATTCCTTAGAGTAGCACACACAAGATTGGGGGTTCTAAGTACTCTGGAACGTCTATCATGATTATACGACTGCACACATAGGACTGAGTTTACTAATTTATTTTTGTTTTCCCTAGGTGAGAGCTGAAATCATTACAACATTTTCACTCTGTGGATTTGCCAATCTTAGTTCCATAGGAATCACACTGGGAGGCTTGAGTGAGTTAATTCATTTTCCCAGCTACCCAATATGCCAGCCAGTTCCCAGCATCTGTAGTGGGCAGTCCTGGTGCTTCAGTATGAGTTGAGACCAGATAGAGAAGCTGATGTGAAATGGGCCTCTCAGGTGGCAGTTAATTTGGAGTTAAGGTAATCATGCTACCTGGCTATGCATGAAGCCCAGGCTGGGTTTGCAATCTCAACTTCTGTCATTTTTTTCCCTTTCAAATGGAGGCCCAAAAGACCAATTTTATTTTTATTTTCCCTATGAGGAAGACTATAATGATATTATTTTTATTTTGCCATTAAATGGACATAGTGCGTATATAAGTAAAGGTATTTTGTTTTTTATTCAGTAGTGAAGGTATTTTCTGAAATTATGCTGCTCACCAGTTGACTTCACAGAATTAGGCATTGCACAAGGAATCAAAGGACAAATAAAAGCAGCAGACACATAAGGCAGATAGATAATTAGAGCAAGTGGTGTGAAGTGTTGGATTAAAAGCTACAAGTCACCAGGTGTGGGAGGAGTGAGTATGTGAAGCATACATAGATACAATTAGATTGCTGAAAATCTTGCTGAATGGTGATGGCTGGAGGAAATAATATGAGGAAAATGGAATTGTCCTTGAAGGCAGGGGATTCCAAGAGTTTGGAAGATCCAAGTGAGAAATAAAGTGTAAGAAAAATACAGCTCAGTGTGTCCATTTTTTATGGCACTCATATTCTGGGCTAGAATCATTAAGTTGATTTACTTGGTAGCTGATCGAACAATTTAAAGGTGAAACAAGTTCCTTTCAGTTTATCTTTTCCCCTTCTGTTAAACACTTATCTGTATTCTAATTCTTTTTAAAAAAATATTTATTTTTGGCTGTGTTGGGTCTTTGTTGCCGCGCACGGGCTTTCTCTAGTTGCAGTGAGCGGGGGCTACTCTTCGCTGTGGTGCGCGGGCTTCTCCTTTTGGTGGCTTCTCTTTGTTGCGGAGCATGGGCTGTAGGCACCCGGGCTTCAGTAGTTGTGGCTCGCAGGCTCTAGAGCGCAGGTTCAGTAGTTGTGGTGCACAGGCTTAGTTGCTCCGCGACATGTGGGATCTTCCCAGACCAGGGCTCGAACCTGTGTCCCCTGCATTGGCAGGCCGATTCTTAACCACTGCGCCACCAGGGAAGTCCCTGTATTCTAATTCTGATGCCTGATTACAATCTGATTGTGAGCTTGTCATCCAGTAGTGGGATATGCATCATGTGACTAAGACTTAGGTGAATGTTGCCCTCCTTATTTCTCTGGCACAAAATAGCACATCTAATTCTGTCCAGGTTAAGAATGCAGATTTCGGGGCTTCCCTGGTGGCGCAGTGGTTAAGAATCTGTCTGCCAATGCAGGGGACACGGGTTCGAGCCCTGGTCTGGGAAGATCCCACATGCCGCAGAGCAACTGGGCCCGTGAGCCACAATTACTGAGCCTGCGCGTCTGGAGCCTGTGCTCCGCAACAAGAGAGGCCGCGATAGTGAGAGGCCCGCGCACCGCGATGAAGAGTGGCCCCCGCTTGCCACAACTAGAGAAAGCCCTCGCAGAGAAACGAAGACCCAACACAGCCATAAATAAAATAAATAAATAATTAAAAAAAAAAAAAGAATGCAGATTTCAATTAGTGAACACCCAAGGCATTTGCACCTGTCTGGAGCAACCCAGGGCTTTGCTTAATTCAGATATATCTTGGGAATGTTCACAGAACCACTAAATAGTTAGTGGTTCACACACTTCACACAATCCTTCACACAATCCTTGACCTGGGGAATGTCTAAGTTAGTGACCCCTTAGGACTAATGAATATACACACTTCTTAGGGTACCACTGTCCAGCCTCTGGTGGTTGGTGGTAAGAATGCTATTCATCTGCTGCATTTTGATCCTCAGCATTCTTCTAATGGGGTTTTATGGGGTATGCCTAATTGCCTCGTGGGGAAGAGATTGAATTATTTTGTTGTGTTGTCCGCAGCATCAATGGTACCCCACCGGAAGAGTGACTTGTCCAAGGTTGTGGTCAGTGCCCTCTTCACAGGGGCCTGTGTATCCCTTATCAGCGCCTGTGTGGCAGGTAAGTGTCTCAGCTTAGTCTCAGAATATTGTTTTAACTCTCCATCTCACATATGCATTGAAAAGGCACCAAATCTACAGTGTTCTCAATTTATACCCAAAGAATTAAGAGCCTTAAGGAACATGTGTAAAATCTTCCCCTTAGCATCTCTGTCTCCTTTACCCAGGAATCCTGTATGTCCCTAGGGGAGCTGAAACTGACTGTGTCTCCTTCCTAAACACAAGTTTCACCAATCGAACCTATGAGACCTATGTGTGCTGCAGAGAGCTCTTTCGGAGGTGAGTGAGCGCTGGGATCCCTGCCCCCTCCTCCTTTGTGCTCTCCTCCACTCAGGAATCTTCTGGGAGTGGGGAGAAGTACAGTCTTGAGGGTAATCACATGGATGCTGAATAGAGCATATAAGAAGGGAGACAGGTATTTGTGGTGGTCTAGATCTCTGTTTTTTTCTCTTATTAGATGCATACTCACTATCAGCTCTAGCATGGACAAGTGACAGATTTTACCTGTATTGATGGGGCACTGAGAAGTGGAGGGTGAGGGGAAGTAAGGGAGGGTGGTTTCCCTGATCAGAAGTGATGTATTTATTGTAATTGGAACATAGATAAGTTGTAGGTGAAGACGTGGCAATGGTCCTAAGTGGCTAAAAACTTACAGCCTTCTTCAGACAGAAATGAAGACTGAGAGTGGAAAAAGTTAAATTGATGAAATCATGATGCATTCGGATAGTGTAAAAATGAACTTGTTTACCAATTTCTGGGATATTATTAGAATAGTTTTCTGATTCTGCATGTAAGGAGCTCAGAAGTCACCACTCCATCCTAACAACAAGAAAAAAAAACTGAACAGTCTGAAAAATCAATAACTCTTCTTGGATCTGTAAGAGACACAGGGCAAACTGCTGACCTGAAGACTGGAGAGACAGACAGGCAAACACATAGCTTACTGGAGCAGACTCATGAGCGGAAACTGCCACAGAATCCTGTGCTGGGGCAGGAAAACCTGAAACTAATTGCTGGAGCCTCAGTGAGGACAGGTCTGGATGTTAAAAACTCTGGGGGGACCCAGTTATAGGGGGCAACCCTACACTTTGGGGAGTTTTACCTCCGGGAGCTAGACCAAATTCTCACAGTAAATATCAGACAAAAACCCCCTCATTCTTCTGGCAGGGGGAGGGGAAAAGGAGCCATTTTGAAATACACCAGAGCACTCTGTTTTTTTAAACAAGGCCTGCTCTCAGGAGAAACTAGTTAACCAGAGCCTAACCAGCTGGGGTATTATCAGAGCCTACCTGACCTGGAAGAAGGGAAATACCCAACTAAAGCTCACTCTAGCCATCCTATCCCCCTTAAAGGGGGGGGAAAAACTGAGAAACACTTGTGAAGTTCACAGTGCAGAGGCACAGGCTCGCTAAAAGCCTGAGACCTAATCATAGGACTACAGAATGCTTCCCCTCCCCCACACCTCACCACCACATTACTAAGGCCTATTTACAGCAGTTCCTTTTTTGGGTACATCATGTCCAGTTATCAAGAAGAAAGTGCAAGGCCTGCTAAAAGGCAAAAAACACAATTTGAGGAGATAGAGCAAGCATCAAAACCAGACATGGCAGAGATTTCGATTTATCAGAGTGGGAATTTCAAGCAACTATGATTTATGTGCTAAGGGCTCTAATGGATAAAGTAGACAGCAAGCAAGAACAGATGGGCAGTGGAAGTACAGAGATATAGGAATCCCAAGAAAGAACCAAAAAGAAATGCTACAGATCAAAAAACACTGTAACAGAAATAAAGAATGTCTTTGATGGCTTACTAGTAGACTAAACACATCTGAGGAAAGAACTCCTAGCTTGAAGATATATCAATAGAAGTCTTCAAAACTGAAAAGGAAAGAGAACAAAGACTGAAAAAAAAAAAAAAACCAGAATGGAGCATCCAAGGATTGTGGGACAAATACAAAAGATGTAACATACACATAATGTGAATACCAAGAGAAGAACAGAAGAAATATTTGAAACAATTATGACTGAGAATTTCTCCAAATTAGTGTCAGACACCAAACCACAGATCCAGGAAGCTCAGAGAACACCGAGCAGCATAAATGCCAAGAAGACTATACTTAAGCATATTTTGAAATTATAGAAAATCAAAGATAAAGAAAAAATACTGAAAGAAGTCAGTTGAAAAAAAAGAGAGTATATCATTAAGCTGAAAGAACTATTTACAGGACACACAAAATGAAAGATTTGAGGAACTAGAATGTTTGGTGCTTCAAAAGCAAAAGATGTGTGTATTAGTAGTGATATATGGGTGAATGAAGAGAGTTCTGAGAGATGAGGCTGAAAGATCTTATAAGGCCTTGTATGAAATGATAAGGAATTTAGACTTTGACTTATAGAATTCTTAACACTGGTATGTTTTTTCAAAAGATCATGCTGGTAGCCATTTGGATGTCAGGGAGATCAATAAACACATTGCTGTAATACTCCCAAGTAAGAGATGATGAGAGCTGATACTAAGTAGTTGTGAGAATGAAGATGCACTAGAACAAGGAGAATCAATAGGATTGGTTATTGAAGTGAAGGGCAGGATAAGGATGACTATACCCTTTCCGGCTTGGGCAAGTGGGTCTGAGGGATGCCATTCATTCACTGACAGGAAGAGGACTAGTTCCAGGAATGAGAGTAAAGGGGAGAGATTATGGCTTAATTCAGGTGGATATGTTGACTTAGAGGTACCTGTGGGACCATCATGTTAAGCAACTCACAAACCAACTTGGGTCTGAAGTTCAGGAGAGAAAAAAGAACTGGAGATAGATTTGGAAGTTATCATTAAGTAAATGATCTGTTCAGTATATAGGTAGATGTTTGGGTACCAGCTCCTTAACAGGTTACTATGGCAAGTTAACAGACATTACCCTCCTGTGTTTGGAGGTTTTCACCGGAGAAAGCAACCAACATCCTCTGAAAAAATAATCCTTTTGCTGTACTATTAAAGATGAATTATAAACTGGATAGATCATTGGTCTGGCATAGTTATGACTCCTATGTTCTTGGGGAAGTTCAGTGGATGTCATTGTAAGCATAGTCTAAAGTAAATGAGTGAAGTGAAAATTGCTAATTTGTGTTTAATGATGAGTTGTCTTTATATCACTGAACTTCACTAAAAAATTAGTAGAATACTCTTTCCTGGTCATTTCTGCCTTCAAAACGGAAACTGACTTTTTGCCTAAAGTCACATACTAAGCATCATTAGTATCTAGAATCTGAAAGGAATAATGTTTTTGTCCAATTCATTCATGCTAAATATATTTGGAGTGACTCCAGACCAAGATAACAACAAAAGAGGCTTAAATTTCCCTCTTCCTATGGATGCACCAAATGTACAGCTACACATGGAGTAATTCCCTCTAAGCAAAATCCAGAAACTAGCTGAATGACTCCTACAACTGAGAAAATACCCACATTGAATTGGGTAGGAAAGGCTGAGAAACAGTCTCATCATAAAACCCACCCCTGGCACAGCACCATATAATGGAAGGGAACTCCCAACTCTAAGCTTATCCCTAAGCAGTGAAGGATTTAGACTGAACATCTAGTGCCCCAGTTTTTAAGACTGTACTGTGCCTACCTCCCCACCACCCCCTGCCTGCCCCACAAGGCTCAGTGTAGAGGAAGCAGTCAAAAATGTCCATCTCCCACTCTTTCCCTGGAAGGGGTTTGACTGCATACTTTCCAGCTGGTGCCTGAGGGTCCAGCTTCTAATCAGCCTGCATCTAGGTGCTGGCTGCAATTCTCCTCTTTGGGACACTAAAGAGACCCACACTGAGACACATTATAATTAAACTGTCAAAACTAAGACAAAGAAAGCATAGATAAAGGCAGCAAGAGAAAAGCAACTTGTTATATACAAGGGAGCTCCCATAAGACTATCAGCAGATTTTTCTGCAGAAACCTTGCAGTCCAGAAAAAAAGTGGGATGATATATTAAAAAGAAAAAAACTACCAACCAATGCTTGGTAATGCTTTACCTGGCAAAGTTGTCCTTCAGAATTGAAGGAGAGAGAGTTTTTCAGACAAGCAGAGGTAGCTATACTTCTATCAGACAAAATAGACTTTAAGCCAAAACAGTAACAAGAAACAAAGAAGGTCATTATATAGTGATAAAGGGGTCAATTCATCAAGAGGATGTAACAACTGTAAATTTTTATGCACCCAACATGGAGCACCTAAATATATAAAGCAAATATTAACAGATCTGAAGAAACAACAATACAATAATAGTAGAGGACTTCAGCATTCCACTTTCAACAACAGATAGATCATCCAGGCAGAAAATCAACAAGGAAACATTGGACTTAAACTACATGTTAGACCAGATGGACCTGACAACATTTACAGAACAGTCCATCCAACAACAGCAGAATACACATTCTTCTCAAGTACACATGGAAATTATCTGATAGATTATATGTTAGGCTACAAAGCAAGTCTTAATATATTTAAGAAGACTGAAATTATATCAAATGTCTTTTCTGACCACAATAGTATGAAACTAGAAATGAGTAACAAGAAAAAACCTGGTAAATTCACATATATGTGGACATTAAACAACATGCTCCTGAACAATGGGTCAAAAATGAAATCAAAAGAGAAATAAAATATCTTTACTCACCACAAGGAAAAATCTGTAACTGTGTGAGTTGATAGATATTAACTAAACTTATTGTGGTAATCATCTCACAATATATACCTATATCAAATCATTATATTGCACACCTTATAGAATGTTATATGTCAATAATATCTCAATAAAACTGGGGGGGAAAACTTGAAAAAATATCTTGAGACAAATGAAAATGGAAACACAATATACCAAAACTTATGAGATGCAGCAAAAGCAGTTCAAAGAGGGGAGTTTATAGTGATAAACACCTATGTTAAGAAAAAAAGAAAGATCTCAAAAAATCTAATTTAACACCTCAAGAAAAAGAAAAACAAACTAAGTCCAAAGTTATAGAAGAAGGGAAATAACAAAGATCAGAGCAGAAACTAATGAAATAGAGACAAAAAAAGACAACAGAAAAGTTCAATGAAACTAAGCCATTTGTCTTAAAAGACAGACAAAATAGACATATGTTTAGCTAAGCTAAGAAAAAGAGAGAGAAGACTCAAAGTCAGAAATGAAAAAGGAGGTATTACAATTAATAACACAGAAATACTAAGGATTTTGAGAAACTACTATGGAAAATTATATCCCAACAAATTAGATAACATAGAAGAAATGGATAAATTCCTAGAAATATACAACTGACTAAGACTGAATCATGAAGAAATAGAAAATCTGAACAGAATGATTACTAGTAAGGAGATTGAATCAGTAATCAAAAACCTCCCAACAAAAAAGCCCAGGACTAGACAGGTTCACTCGTGAATTCTTCCAAACAGTTAAAGAATAATTAATACCAATCTTCTCAAACTTTTCAAAAAAACATAAAAGGAGTGAACACTTCCAAATTCATTTTATGAGGCCAGAATTACCTGTTGCCAAAGCCAGACAGGGACACTATAAGAAAAAATTACAGGCCAGTATTCCTGATGAACATAGATGCAAAAATCCTCAACAAAAATTAGCAAACCAAATTCAACAGTACATTAAAAAGGTCATACACCATGATCAAGTGAGATTTATTCCTGGGATGCAAGGATGGCTCAACATACACAAATCGATAAATGTGATATACCACTGTAACAAAATGAAAGATAAAAAACATATAATCATTTCAATAGATGCAGAAAAAGCATTTGACAAAATTCAACATCCTTACATGATAAAACTCTCAACAAATTGGATGTAGAAGGAATGTATCTCAACATAATAAAGGCCATATATGACAAGCCCACAGCTAACATCATACTGAATCGTGAAAAGTTGAACACTTTTCCTCTAAGATCAGGAATAAGACAAGAATTACCACACTCACCACTTTTAATCAACATAGTATCGGAAATAATAGCCAGAGCAATTAGTCAAGAAAAAGAAATAAAAGGCACCCAAATCAGAAAAGAAGTAAAACTGTCTCTGTCTGCAGATGACATGATCTTATACATAGAAAATCCTAAAGGCTCCACCAAAAAACTGTTAGCACTGATAAATTCAGTAAGTTGCAGGATACAAAATAAACATACAAAAATCATTTGTGTTTCTATACAATAACAATGAACTATTGGAAAGAGAAATTAATGAAACAATCCCATTTACAGTAGCATCAAAAAGAATAAAATACTTAGGAATAAATGTAATCAAGGAGAGGAAAGATCTGTACACTGAAAACTATAAAAAAATTGATGAAAAAATGGAAGGGATAAATAAATGGAAATATACTCCATGTTTATGGATTAGAAGAATGAATATTATTAAAGTGTTCATACTAACTAAGGTGATCTACAGATTCAATGCAATCCCTATTAAAATTCCAATGGCATTTTTCATAGAAATAGAAAAAACAATTCTAAAATTCATATGGAACCACAAAAGACCCCGAATAGCTAAAGCAATCTCGAGAAAGAAGAACAAAGCTAAAGGCATCACACTTCTTGATTTTAAACTATATTACAAAGCTGTAGTAATCAAAACAGTATGGTACTGACTTAAAAATAAACACACAGATCAATCAAACAGAATAGAGAGCCCAGAAATAAACCCATGTTTTCAACAAAGGAGCCAAGAATATACAATGGGGGAAAGGGTAGTCTTTTCAATAAATGGTGTTAGCAAAACTGTATATCCACCTGTAGGAGAATGAAACTGGACTCCTGTCTTACACCATATACAAAAATCAACTCAAAACGGATTTAAGCCTTTAACATAAGACCTGAAACCTTGAAAATCCTTGAAGAAAATGTAGGGAGTAAGCTCCTTGACATTGGTCTTGGCAACGATTTTTTGGACTTGAAACCAAAAGCAAAGGCAACAAAAACAAAAATAAACAATTGGGGGACTTCTCTGGTGGCACAGTCATTAAGAATCCTCCTGCCAATGCAGGGGACATGGGTTCGATCCCTGGTCCAGGAAGATCCCACATGCTGTGGAGCAACTAAGCCTGTGAGCCACAACTACTGAGCCTGCACTCTAGAGCCCTCGAACCGCAACTACTGAGCCCACAAGTCGCAACTACTGAAGCCCGCGTGCCTAGAGCCCGTGCTCCGTGGCAGGAGAAGCCACCGCAGTGAGAAACCCCTGTGCCACAACAAAGAGTAGCCCCTGCTTGCTGCAGCTAGAGAAAGCCTGCGCACAGCAACGAACAAACACAGCCAAAAAATAATAAAAATTTTAAAAAGCAAGCAACAAAAAACAATTGGGACTTCATCAAACTAAAAAGCTTCTGCACAGCAAAAGAAACCATCAACAAAATGAAAAGTCAACCTACAGAATGGGAGAAAATATTTGCAAACCATATATCCAGTAAGGAATTAATATCCAAAATATACAAGGAACTTATGCAGCTCAATAGCAAAAAATCCAAGTAATCCAATTTAAAAATGAGCAGAGGGTTTGAATAGACATTTTTCCAAAGAACTCAACCAAATGGCCAACAGGTACATGAAAAGGTGCTCAATATCACTAACTAGCAAGGAAATACAAATAAAAACCTCAATGAGATATCACCTTACACCTGTTAGGATGGCTGTCATAAAAAAGACAAGTGATAGCAAATGCTGGCAACAATGTGCAGAAAAGGAAACCTTTATACACTCTTAGGGGAAATGGAAAATCGTACAGTCACTATGGAGGTTCCTGAAGAAATTAAAAATAGAACTACTACCATATGATCCAGGAATCTTACTTCTGGGTATATATCCAAAGGAAATAAAGTCACTATCTGTACTCCCATGTTCACTGCAGCATTATTAACAGTAGCCATGGTATGCAAACAACCTATGTGTCCACTAGCAGATGAATGGATAAAGAAAATGTTGTGTATGTATACAATGGAATGTTAGTCATCCTTACAAAAGAAGGAAATCCTGCTATTTGCAACAATGTGGATGAACAATTACACTAAGTGAAATAAGCCAGACAAAGGCAAATACTGCATGGTCTCACTTATATGCAGAATCCAAAAAAAACAAAAAAACAAAAAAGAACTCATAGAATGGTGGTTGCCTAGGGCTGGGGCATAGGGGAATAGGGAGAAGCTGGTATAATAGTACAAACTTTCAGATATAAGATCAGTAGGTTTGAGGACCTAATGTATAACATGGTGGCTATAGTTGATAATACTGTATTATATAATTGAGATTTGCTAAGAGAATAGAACTTAAGTGTTCTCACCAAAAAAAAAAAAAGTAAATATGTGAGGTGATGGATGTGTTAACTCAATGTTGGGAATCCTTTCACAGTATATGCATATGTCAAATCATCACGTTGTACACTCTCTATATATTACAATTTTATTTGTCAGTTATACCTCCATAAAACTGAAACACACATACATATATACATACACACCAAGCCTGAGCTGTTTTCCTTTCTCAAGAGGAAAGTGGCTTTGGAGTACCATCTCACTATTTAGAATAAATTCAATTCTAAATTATTACAAGGCATAAATCTTGCTTCAGTGATGTTTGGACAGGAAATTCCCCAAAGGACTATGGTTATGAACTGGACAGAGAAGCAGACACATTGTATAGGATTTCTTGCTGGTAACCAAGCTGGGGCAAATGATTTTCAACGCTTGATTTGGATATTTTGAGTATGTCAGCTATCTCCCGCGTGGTATAATGTTGATTGTTCTCAATATCTCGATTTCATCACTATCAACTTCAACTGGTCTACCCAATGGTGGCACATCGTCCAGCGAGAAATCTCCAGCATGGAACTTCGCAAACCACTTTGACACGTTTGATCAGTCACAGCACCTTCTCCATACACTGCACAAATCGGTTTTTTTTGCATTTCAGTTGCATTTACCTTTCTTGAAATAATAAAGCATAATATGCTGAAATGTTGCTTTTTTCTTCCATCTTCAATATTAAAATGGCTACACAAAAATTCACCAATTTTGATAAGTTCTTTTTTTTAATTGCATGCTGATATGACAGCTTTCACAATACAATCTAATACAATTGTTTCGAATGAAGTTAAAGACAACTAAATGCTACTAGAGCCATCTTATGGAAAAAACCGAATGAACATTTTGGCCAGCCCAATATTTGGTCATTGTGATTGGATTCATTAATAAGTTTCTGTTTTTGTTTTCACCTGCTTGGTAGAACGTATTGATACATCTTGTTGCATTGTTTTATCTGACCCACTATGTATCTCTCTGGCTTTTCATTTCAGTACCTCTCTGAATGGCACCAACCCTCCTTCTTTTCCTGGTCCCTGGGAAGATAAAGAGTTCAGTGCCATAGCCCTTGCTAAATGCTGTGACCTCTACACCAATGCTGTCTGTGCCTAAAGCTGGTCCATTTCCATAACAGTCCTGATCTGGATGGCTTTTTGATGGCAAAGTTATTTTCGTACTCAGAGTTCTCATTCTACAGCTAACTCACCTTGATCTTTAATAGTAAATGTAAAATATTCATTGTGGTTCACTGTATGTCAGTAATGAAAATTAGCGCTCGTTTTTCCATTATTTGGCTGAACCAAATAAGAAATTCCTTATGGGCTCTGTCTGAGCTTAGAGTTGAAATGATAAATATTACCATGTCAAAAAATGTCTTGCAAACCTTGTTTCTAGTTGCCATCTTAAAAATTATGTGATGTGTGCCAGAACTCTTCTATATATGTTCTGGTAGAACAAATATGGGAGGCAGGCACCGTCTGCCTTGGAGTTTGATGAGTGTCATTCCTCTCTGCCCCTTACTGAAAGAAGACGTATGCAGGCAAGTTATTCAAAATCTTGTACCAGTTTTCTTATCATAAACTGGGAAGAATGATGTTTGCCCTGTTCACTTCAAGATTATAATAATCAAAGCAGTGTGTGGAAGTTCTTGGAAGATGTAAAAAGTGTTTCATGACTCTGTCCTAAAGATGCTACCAGAAAGCTACTAGAGCTAATCAATGAATTTGGTAAAGTAGCAAGATACAAAATTAATGCACAGAAATCTCTTGCATTCCTATACACTAATGATGAAAAATCTGAAAGTGAAATTAAGGAAACACTCTCATTTACCATTGCAACAAAAAGAATAAAATATCTAGGAATAAATCTACCTAAGGAGACAAAAGACCTGTATGAAGAAAATCATAAGACACTGATGACAGAAGTTAAAGATGATACAAATAGATGGAGAGATATACCATGTTCTTGGATTGGAAGAATCAACATTGTGAAAATGACTCTACTACCCAGAGCAATCTACAGATTCAATGCAATCCCTATCAAACTACCACTGGCGTTTTTCACAGAACTAGAACAAAAAATTTCACAATTTGTATGGAAACACAAAAGACCCCGAATAGCCAAAGCAATCTTGAGAAAGAAAAACGGAGCTGGAGGAATCAGGCTCCCTGACTTCAGACTATACTACAAAGCTACAGTAATCAAGACAGTATGGTACTAGCACAGAAACAGAAATATAGATCAATGGAGCAGGATAGAAAGCCCAGAGATAAACCCATGCACGTATGGTCACCTCATCTTTGATAAAGGAGGCAAGAATATACAGTGGAGAAAAGACAGCCTCTTCAATAAGTGGTGCTGGGAAAACTGGACAGCTACATGTAAAAGAATGAAATTAGAACACTCCCTAACACCATACACAAAAATAAACTCAAAATGGATTAAAGACCTAAATGTAAGGCCAGACACCATCAAACTCTTAGAGGAAAACATAGGCAGAACACTCTATGACATAAATCACAGCAAGATGCTTTTTGACCCACCTCCTAGAGAAATGGAAATAAAAACAAAAATAAACAAATGGGACCTAATGAAACTTCAAAGCTTTTGCACAGCAAAGGAAACCATAAACAAGACGAAAAGACAACCCTCAGAATGGGAGAAAATATTTGCAAATGAAGCAACTGACAAAGGATTAATCTCCAAAATTTATAAGCAGCTCATGCAGCTCAGTATGAAAAAAACAAACAACCCAATCCAAAAATGGGCAGAAGACCTAAATAGACATTTCTCCAAAGAAGATATACAGATTGCCAACAGACACATGAAAGAATGCTCAACATCATTAATCATTAGAGAAATGCAAATCAAAACTACAATGAGATATCATCGCATACCGGTCAGAATGGCCATCATCAAAAAATCTAGAAACAATAAATGCTGGAGAGGGTGTGGAGAAAAGGGAACCTTCTTGCACTGTTGGTGGGAATGTAAATTGATACAGCCACTATGGAGAACAGTATGGACGTTCCTTAAAAAACTAAAAATAGAACTACCATACGCCCCAGCAATCCCACTACTGGGCATATACCCTGAGAAAACTGTAATTCAAAAAGAGTCATGTGCCAAAATGTTCATTGCAGCTCTATTTATAATAGCCAGGACATGGAAGCAACCTAAGTGTCCATCAACAGATGAATGGATAAAGAAGATGTGGCACATATATACAATGGAATATTACTCAGCCATAAAAAGGAATGAAACTGAGTTATTTGTAGTGAGGTGGATGGACCTAGAGACTGTCATACAGAATGAAGTAAGTCAGAAAGAGAAAAACAAATACCGTATGCTAACACATATGTATGGAATCTAAAAAAAAATGGTCATGAAGAACCTAAGGGCAAGACAGGAATAAAGATGCAGACCTACTAGAGAATGGACTTGAGGATACGGGGAGGGGGAATGGTAAGCTGGGACAAAGTGAGAGAGTGGCATGGACATATATACACTACCAAACGTAAAATAGATAGCTAGTGGGAAGCAGCCACATAGCACAGGGAGATCAGCTCAGTGCTTTGTGACCACCTAGAGGGGTGGGATAGGGAGGGTGGGAGGGAGGGAGATGCAAGAGGGAAGAGGTATGGGGACATATGTATATGTATAACTGATTCACTTTGTTATAAAGCAGAAACTAACACACCATTGTAAAGCAATTATACTCCAATAAAGATGTTAAAAAAATAATAATAATAAATAAATAAGTAAATAAATAAGTACAAAGAAAAAAAGTGTTTCATGACTCTGTATGTGGAATCATTACTATAAAAGTTATTGTAATATATAATTAACATATAATTGACAAATGCTTCACTTTATATTGGCTGGAGTTGCCCTGAAGTAGACCTTGGATGTTATCTGAATACTTTGGGAAGGATGCTGTTAGAGGTACCCATTTGAGAATGAAAGTTGAAGTTTAATGCCCTTTACTTATAGCTTATTGGGTTTCATTTCATTTTTCTTTTTGTATCAGAACAATGTATCACAATGGGCATTTGGACAATTTAAACACTTGGATAAAATATATAATTGATAAAAGTTTAAAAAAATTATGTGATGTGGGTGTGCTATAAATGTGATTTGGTATGTAATGTGTACTGAGGTGAAAAGCTGTATTTCTTGGAGTTCTGTGGATGAGCTGGGTTTATGGTACTAAAGGTACATATGAAAGTTCCATGAATATTTCATGATGAGATTTTTCTTGTTGCCACACATTCATAAACCTGAAAACTCTTTAACATCATTACACAGTAAACAGTTTTTCCTATATGCAAACTTATAAGGAATATCCATTTCTTAGAGGCCCTTACTTCATTTTAGTATTCTGCTTTAGTGCCATATTTGCTTCAAGTTTACAATGACTCTCAAAAAAGTGATTCTCGGCAGGGAGGGGGGACAGTTTTTCCTCCCAGAGGACATTTGGCAATGTCTTGAGATATAATTAGTTGTCACAACTGGGGGAATGCTACTGACATCTTCGACGGAGTAGAGGCCAGAACTGCTGCTAAACATTCTACAATGCACGAGTTAGCCTCCACAACAGAGAATTCTCTGGCCCCAAATGTCAGCGGTGCTAAGGCTGAGATGCTCTGATTGAAAATATTTAACATATTTCTTATATCTAATATTATTTATAGTATTAATAATATAGCCTTAAGGAAGAGTTTCAAAAGGATGTAGGAGTTCCTCAAAAAGTTAAAATTACCCCCTGACCCCACAGTTCTATTCCTTGGTATACCCAAAAGAACTGAAAACAGGTACGCCAACAAGTACATGTACATGCATGACCATGGCAGCACTATTCACGGTAGTCAGAAGGTGGAAACAGTCCAAATGTTCATCAACGGCTGAACGGATAAACAAACTGTGTTATGTACATACAGTGGAATTCTATTCAGCCATAAAAAGCATGAAGTACTGATATATCCTACA
This sequence comes from Eubalaena glacialis, assembly GCF_028564815.1. Classification (NCBI taxonomy): domain Eukaryota; kingdom Metazoa; phylum Chordata; class Mammalia; order Artiodactyla; family Balaenidae; genus Eubalaena; species Eubalaena glacialis. Next base: position 106,381,297 of record NC_083717.1, on the reverse strand, counting down.
CAGAAGAACCTAGAAAACATTACGCTAAGTCAAAAAGCCAGACACAAAGGCTTATTATTGTATGATTCTATTTTGTGTGATTCCCTTTATATGAAATATTCAGCATAGATAAATCCATAGAGACAGAATACAGATTGGTGGTTGCCAAGGGTAGGGGGGAGGGGGAATAGGGAATTACTACTTAATGAGTATGCAGTTTTACTGTGGGATGATGGAAATGTTTTGGAACTAGATAGAAATGGTGGTTACACAACATTGTGAATGTACTAAATGTCACTGATTTGTTCACTTTCAAATGGTTAGTTTTATGTTATGTGAATTTCACCTCAGTAAATTTTATATATATGTAAAATTTATATATATAAATATATATATGTATAATTTTATGTATATAGACTATTTGTATGTTCCCTTAACTAATCTACCTTCTTCCATTTCACAATTATCTGAGCTCAGAACCTCTTGGTCTGGGCTTCCCTGGTGGCACAGTGGTTAAGAATCTGCCTGCCAATGCAGGGGACACGGGTTTGATCACTGGTCCGGGAAAATCCCACATGCCGCAGAGCAACCAAGCCCGTGCGCCACAACTACTGAGCCTGCGCTCTAGAGCCCGTGAGCCACAACTACTGAAGCCCATGTGCCACAACTACTGAAGCCTGTGCACCTAGAGCCCGTGCTCTGCAACAAGAGAAGCCACTGCAATAAGCCCACACACCACAGAGAAGAGGAGCCCCTGCTCGCCACAACTAGAGAAAGCCGTGCACAGCAATGAAGACCCAACGCAGCCAAAGATAAATAAATAAATATCTTTATACTTTAATAAATAAATAAATACCTTTAAATAAAGTTTATAAACTTTATTAAAGTTTATTAAATAAATAAATATATAACTTTAAGTGGCGAGGGGGTGGTGGTATGATGAATTGGGAGATTGGGATTGACTATCCGTATAGTTATCTTATGGATAACTAATAAGAACCTGCTGTATAAAAAAATAAAATAAATAAATAAATAAATAAATAAATAACTTTATAAAAAAAAGAACCTCTTGGTCTTCCTTCCAGTCTCCTGTCCCAACTTCTCTCCCTTATTTTCCAAACTTGAGGTAAAAGAAAACGAAGCCTCAATAAAGAAGCATGCTTCTTGTCCTGCACGCTGATTTTTACCCCAGCCTAGTTTCTTTCTTGAGAGGCAGCTGAATGCAGTGGTTGGTGGTACTGGACAGTAGGCCAGATTACTTGGGTTCTGCTTTGAGCTCTGCCACTTATCCCAGAGGATCTTGGGCAAGTTCCTTAACGTCTCTGTGCCTTGGCATCCTTGTCTGTAAAATGGGGTTAATGGGACCTACCTTATAGTTAACGGTTGTGAGGTTGTAAAGGGATCAAGAGTGTCCGCTCACTGTAAGCCCAATGTAAGGGTTAGCTACTATTATTACCATTTAAGGAGCTGAGTTCATAACCATCAATTTATTGAGTTATGTATGAAATTTAGTTCACACGAGGAAGGGTATGGGGCGGAGGGATCTTCTTATCTCCTTTCAGGGGAATGGGCAGGCTTTCTAACTCTGTCTCCTATTTCAAGTAAATCTGGTCAAACTCTCACACTTAGAGGGCCGCCCTGTAACAGCCGGAAGCGTGACAACACCATCACCAGCAGAACAGCCTCACAAGCGGGAGGAACGAACAGGGAAAGCTGAGCGTGATATGGGCAAACATAATGCTGCCTCCTGGGGCCAAGAGGCACTCGCAGGTGAGCACAGCAGAGACCCGGGTGGAAGTGGGTTAGGCTGGGCTGGGCTAGGCTGGGCTGGGCTGGGCTGGGCTGGGCTGGGCTGGGCTGGGCTGGGCGGGCCCGTGTAGAGTTCGAAGTGCCTGGTCAACCCGGAGGGGAGGCGCAAGACGGGGACCAATGGCCCTCGGGCTCCGTCCTGGGGGCGGGGCAAACATGCAGATTCCCAGTTCTTGGAGACTCCATGGCGCAAGCACTTGACTTCCACAAACAAGTCTCCCTGTTTCCATCCCTGATAAAGGAGTCTTAGGCAGAGAGAAGAGAGGAGCCTGAGGAAGAGTGGCCAAGAGAAAAGACTGGAGGACGAGGAAGGGGGCTGTGTTGGGATGTGGGAGCAGTAGTGGGAAATGTTGCAGGAAGGAGGACCCCTTCCAGGGCCCGAGAGTGGGCTCTTGTCTAACACTCGGAAATGAATTGTCGGAGGAGACACACGTGCTGACAAAGCGGGAGACTTTATTGGGAAGGGGCACCCAGGTGGAGAGCAGGAGGGTAAGGGAACCCAGGAAGGATTGCTCTGCCACGTGGCTCGCAGTCTCGGGCTTTATGGTGATGGGATTAGTTTCCGGGTTGTCTCTGGCCAATCATTCTGACTCAGGGTCCTTCCTGGTGGCACACAACCGCTCAGCCAAGATGGATTGCGGCGAGGATTCTGGGAGGTTGGTAGGACCTGTGCACTGGCGTCTCCTCTCTCCTTTTGACCTTTCCCGTATTCTTCTGGTTGGTGGTGGCTTGTTAGTTCCGTGGTCCTTACCAGGATCTCCTGTCGTAAAATAACTCATGCAAATTGTTACTGTCTTTGCCTGGCCAGGGCGGGCGGTTTCAGTCAGTGTTTCCCCTAACGGAAGGGAGACTGTGGAAATGAAGAAAGGAGAGTGGCCGACTGGATCACTGAATGGGTACAGTCTGTTCTTGCAAACATTACACCATAAAGCCTCTTTTGTGTATATTATTCCACAACCTGCAATTTTTGCTTATGTGTGTGGACATCTTTCTAGATCGGTACATGTAAACAGTTTGTGTTTGACTCCCACTTCTGACTCTCCTTTAGATGCCTGAACTACTCTTGGTGAAATTCTTTGGCTAAGCTATTGGTTGTCAGACATTTAAAAGGTTATCCCATCTGCGGGAATAATTGACTTTCAAGATAGGAATAAAAAGATTAGGAGCCGGAAGATCTGGATTCAAAGTCCTGTCCTGAGTCCCTTTCAAGCCACATGAAAGTTCTTAATAATTCGAAAGCTCAATTTCCACTTCTGCTGATAATTATAATAATGAAGATGATGATAATTATATCTACCTTATATCTACCTTATAAGTTGCTAGAAAATTTGACTTAATAATATATATGAAAAAAGTACATTATGTAAATGGTAAGGTGTGCCTAAGCTATTCTTTTCACAAGTAGTTAAAGTGTACGGATTTTTTTTTCCCTTTGGGCTGTGCTGTGCGGCATGCAGGGTCTTAGTTCCCCGACTAGTGATCCAACCCGGGCCCCCTGCATTAGGAGCATGGAGTCTTAACTGCTGGACCGCCAGGGAAGTCCCAAGGTGTAAGGATCTTAAATAGAGAGCATTTGTTCCTTTATACATGAACATTTGCTCGGCACTTATCAAGTTCCTTGCGTTGCTTAATGAGATTTGCGTGTCCCCTGCCCCAATTTAATCTGTACAACAGTCCTTTAAGAAAGGTACTGTTATTATCCCAGTTTTCCAAAGGAGGAAAGATAGGCTTAGAGAGATTAAGTTGCTCCCTAGAGTCACATAGTAAGTGACAGAACCATGATTTGAGCCCAGGGAATGTCTAACTCCAAAAGCCTCTTAACCACTATGTCTGTTCTCCGTTCTATCCCAGCCCTCCCTGCCTTCTTTCCTTCTCTAATCCAGTGCCTCAAGGCCGACCAGTTTAACCCAAGTGATCTCATCAGCTTCTAAAGTATTTATTATTTCTGAACAACTTGTGTGCCAGTCATGTCCTGCTGTGTGGCATCTTTTGTATTTTTGTCTTATTTTGCAGTTTGTCTTATTGTTGTCTTCTATTGCAGTAAGTAGAAAAATGATTGTTATAAAAACTGGCAAGTACCTCAAAGACAGAATTGTCTTTATTTAACAAGTTACTTTTATCAGGTCTTTGAATATGGAGCTCCATGAGGGCAGAAACCAAGTCTGTTTTGTTTATTACCAAAGCTCTAGGAGCTAGCACTGTGCCTAGCAAAACAAAACAAACCTGCAAGCAAAAAATGCATTTAATATTGTTGAGAAACAAAAAAGAGGAAACTCCAAGGATTTTGGCCTAGACACCTGGGGGCAAAACAAAGCGAGAGAAAATGTCTGCTATATGAAAGAACATACGGCCTGGTACAAAGTAAGCTTTTAATCAGTATTAGTTATTATTGCTACATATGTATAATAGGTTTGGGGAGGGTATGGGTAGCAGGTAGAAAATGGGAAGGCGAAAGAAAGAAAAAATAGAACAAAATGATGCTGGGCTAGTTTGTGAATAGATGGCCAGTAAGGACTTTTCAGGCAGAAATGGGCAAAGAGCATTTAAGAATAGGGATACTTAATATTTAACCCCACCAACTTTGCTCTCAAATCTTCAGTAAAAGTCTGCTCTCTATATGATCTGGTGCCAGTGGTATTTTGATGAATTCAAGAATCCAGGTGGTATCCAGTACAGATAGTATGGTGTAGGCACTCCAGTCAACAGGAGTAAAATAGAGCCATAAATTATAAGGAGAGAAGTAAGGTGTCCAAGAAACCTCAGAAACATTGGGAACAATGCTGGTTTTTCTCATTTTATATAGGACGAGGGCTCAAGACCATTTCCATTAAATCGTAAAGGATGGGGAATTCTCCAGTAGGCGGGAGGACTTTTGAGATATCAAGACAGCTAAACCTTGAGTTACACTTTTGTGGTTATTCTCTGTAAGTTATGTTTATGTCATGTCCTCCCAGCTGGATTGTAAAATTTTGCAACTTGAAATGATGAGAAATGAGTTGAGTTTGTATGGCATTTTTCTATGTATGAATTTCTTTTTTTTACATGAGTTCATTGGAACTAACAAAACCGTTTGTGGTATGTATGATGTCATCACTTTTCTCCCCTCTGTTTTAAAAACAAGGCAATTCATGCACAGAGAGTTTAAGTACACCTGCCCTTGGTTACAGAGCTAGCAAGGACCTAAGCCAGCGTGGTATAGTGAAAAGGATATAGTTTAATAAGGCTTTTCACTATATGGGTGAAATCTAGCTTTCCAATCTTTTTCTTTTATTTTTTCTTCTCTTTTTTAAAAATTGAGATATAGTTGATTTACAGTATTATATTAGTTTCAGGTGTACAACATAGTGATTCAAAATTTTTACACTTTATACTCCATTTATAGTTATTATAAAATATTGGCTATATTCCTTGTGCTGTACAATATATCCTTGTAGCTTATTTACTTTATACATAGTAGTTTGTACCTCCTAATCACCTATCCCTATCTTGCCTCTCCCCCTCTCTCTCCCCTACTAGTTTATTCTCTGTATCTGTGAGTGTTTTTCTTCTTGTTGTATTCACTAGTTTGTTTTATTTTTTAGATTCCATATGTAAGTGATAATATACAGTATTTGTCTTTCTGTGTCTGACTTATTTCACTAAGCATGATACCCTCCAGGTCCAGCCATGTTGTTGCACATGGCAAAATTTCATTCTTTTTTTTTTTATAGCTGAGTAGTAGTTCATCCAGTCTCTTTCTTACCACTATCTCATGCTACCCATCCATGTACACAATCACCACAGAGATCTACCGACTTTCCCTAAGAAATCTACACCTCAGTGACTTTGAAAAAGTACCTAACCTCCGAGAGCCTCTATTCTCACAGTTATACTAACGAAGATAATAATGGCTTCATTAAAGTGTTGTTGTGGAGGTTAAATTTTTTAACTCTAAGGCACTTGGAACACAGAAGTGCTTAAGGAATGTTCTCTCCTTGATTCCTTGGCTTTCTTTCTTTTTCATATCTTTCAACTTAAAGTTCAATACTTTCTGCATAACTCTACCAAATATTTCTTATATTTCTCTGCAACTTCGATGGCACCTGGCTTCATGTCCTGTGCATGTCCCAACTCCTCCCCTGGGGCCAAAGGTAGTCTCAGAAGGATGGGGCAAAGGGCTGGGTTAGGTCTGGCTGGTAGTTGCTGAGGGTGACCTGAGGCACTTCAACAGGAACCCCATGCCACGTTTAAGTCACAAGACCAAAGATCAGACTTGATAGAGCCAAATCTTTTCTCAGGGAATGGAGGTGATGTAGATCTGGGAACAGGGGCGACTAGGTCATCAAAGGGTTTCAAACAAGTACCAGATACTCATGACAAACACTTGTCATCAACAAGAAAAGCATGATTTAGGAAATTTATTAGAAACCACCCGTGTTAACAGCTTACATTTTTCATTAGATAATAACTTTTACCAGTTTTTATTTTTAAAAACTCAACTCCTACATCCAGAAAAGAAAAGCATATTTTTTGAAAACCCCAAATGCACTTTTCAGTTTCAAGGCTCATGTCTATCACATTTATCACATAGATTTACCTTGACTATAAAAATCCTTTCTGTATATTTTAAGCAGGAATCAAAACAGAATATTGAAGCCATTTTTAACACATAGAACAGCAATTTCTTTGCTGAAATCATATTTCCACTTGTCAAGAGCTGTTGTTCCCTCAAGGGAAGTACACATTATGTCTGTGGCACTGAGTGTCTCATACAGAAAAAATGGAGGAGGGAGCCCTCTTTTCCATGGTGACAAGACTAAGGTTTGAATTATTCATTAAGTAAAGGATATTTATTTGTGATTAACCAAACTCAGAGGATGATGTAGGAAATTTCCCAAAGAAAATATTATCCTTCAGGTATTTGACATTTGAGGGCTCCTGTGTTCATGGTTTCAGAAGCAAATCTATGACTCTGTGAAAGGGCAAATTAGCCTTCAGCTACATGGCTATGATTTATAGAACAAAAAACAATACCAATTTATTTCCTTAGTGGATTTCAGAGACAAGTTAAATGTTTAAAAGAATTTTTTAAGGTGGCTAAACAATGAAAGGCAGTATCACTAGTCATATTTGATAAAGGGAAGATACTCAGCTCCATCGCACAGCTGTATGCTGCCTGGCCAGTGGCCACCACTCTTGTGAATTTGTTGCAAATCCATTTGGCTGCTTGGCTATCCCCCGCTGTTGTGGACCACTGCCTATGGCATTACTGAACCACTCAGATGAGTCTGGCTCTGTATCAGAGTGATGATTGGGTCCAATGGTGCCTAACAAAGGCTTGGGGGGGGGAGGGGGAAGGAGGATGCTCATAACAGTCATATCACATAACAATCTCACACAAAATTTTCACTTAATTACTATTAATAATAATAGCTAACATTTGCTGAGTGCATACTAAATGCCAGGCACTGGGTATTACTTGACCGAGTCCTCACAAAAACACTATGAGGTAGCCTATAGTCGTGAAGTTATAGCTCCTGGTACTATCTGGCCCCCACAAACTGAGGGTCCTCCACAGGTAGTACTGACTGGTGGGAAGAACTGAAGTACCTGAAAATTGGCCAGAATGAACTGCCGAGGCTTTAGCTTCTCAAGAAGCTACCTGGGTGGGGAGGGGTAGGGCTGGGTAAAACAATCCAGAAGTGTAGGGGAGTTATGTCTGGGAGTAGATAAAACTTAACCCATGAGAGACAGGAGACAGAAAGAAGCCAGCATTGCTCACTCTTTCTCCTGTGTGAAGGGCGGTTCTGAGAAGTAGTAGCTTCATAAGTACTTCCTGGAGACGCCCTGGATGATCAAGCAGAAGCTTTGGCCATCTTGGTAACACATCCGTTATGTTTGTTTTCACTTTTTCCCTACCTCACTTCCTTTTTCTCTCACACTTTCTTCCCTGGAATTTCACCCATCAACAAAGCATTAGTGCATTATGTTCTGCTTCAAGTTTTGTTTTCTTAGGACTCTCTATTAAAAAGCACTGGTACCAGGAGTGGTCTTTAAGAACAGACCCTCAAAATGAGATTTTGGAGTTGAATAGCCCACCTATCTGAAGGCAATAGGAATGGTTTTCCTGATAGTAAGTGGGATAATAATTCCTGCTATGAAGTAGCATGGCATCACAGTTACTAAAGCTTTCATCTGTAGTTAAGTGGGATGAGGTGCAGGTGGAAGATAAAGCACTGGGATACCAAGTGGATGCTGTACTTGATTGGCGTGGGAGAAATGATAATGATAAGGATTGGGGAAGAGATTGGCTCCTTTTTTTTTGAAGTATAGTTGATTTACAACGTTGTGCCAGTCTCTGCTGTACAGCAAAGTGACTCAGTTATACACATAGAGACATTCTTTTTATATATATATACTCTTTTCCACTATGGTTTATCCCAGGAGATTGGATATAGTTCCCTGTGCTATACAGTAGGACCTTGTTGTTTATCCATTCTAAATGTAATAGTTTGCATCTACCAACTCCAAACTCCTGAGACTGGCTGCTTTTGACAGCACTGGAAGCCTTGCAAAAAGAAAACAATAGTTTGAAGCAGCTAATTGCCGATGTAGGAACACTATGGAAGCCAGAGGACTTCTCTGGCAGCCATAAAGGAGACTCCGATCTCTTGCAGAGCAAGTGAGGCACTGTAGAAAATTAGGTTCAGGATCCAGAGTGGCAGAGCTGCAAAAGAGATTGAATGCATAGCTTCAACAGGTCAAAGACTTTTCCAGATAGGAAAAATGTGAGACCTTAAGACCTGGACAAGAAATATTTGGGTGGATGAGAGCCTCAGAACCTTGACCTCCCAATTGTCCCTAAATCTTCTTGGCCTGAAGAAGCAGTCCATTTCCTCTTGACTGAAGAAAACAGTCTCCCTTTACCTGGAGACTGTACATGAATGAAATATTAATAGATTCATTGCAAGATGACTCTTGTTTTCCTCCATTGCCCTTTTTTGCTTCCAGTCTGATAACCAGTGTCAGAGCTCTGCACACCCTAACCAGGGAAGTACAGGTCCTGCTCCAGAAGGAATTCGCCTACATTCTAAAAGAATTATAGGACCTGAGAATATGTGAGGATCAGAATAATATAGGAAGGAACTTGACAAAAGTCATGCAGAGCCAAATTTGAAAAGACTTTAGTTCTAGGTAGAATAAAAGATCAAGATAATCTCTGATGTCATTTTCTCTTGGAAAATGAAGGTTGTAGGAAAATAACCCAGGAGTGAATCCCCACCTAAACTGTGTTTAAACCTGTAACATTTCATTAATTCCATTATTCTATAGACGGGTGTCTTAACTGACCTCCGAATGTATTCAGAAGTTGGCCGTTTACAGGACAACTTTGGTAAGCCTCATGCATCAATAGAGGCATTAGATAGCCAAGCCTCTAAACAAGGTAGATGGAGCAAGAGAACTCAAGACACAACTACTCTGAAGTTCTGCTTCTATTTCTCTAATCCCAGGCAGTGTGGAGTAGAGGAAATAAGACCAGACTTTAGTCAGGTAGCCTGGGACTTTAAAACCTGGCTCTGCCACCTACTGGTGACGTCGATTTTGCTCATTAGAAAACTGCGGTAATAATACGTACCAGCAGGGTGGCTGTGAGGATGAGTAACATCCCATCTGTGCGGAACCTGGGAGGAGGTGCTGAAGAAGAGGTAACTTATTTTTCCTGTTTTAAAATTCACTTAGAAATACAAGTGTCATCTCAAAGTCTATTTTTCTTTCCAAAGCAATTACTCCCCCAGACCTGTCTTTTCTTTAGTAGCTCTGTCATTCTTCCAGCCAGCCAGGCTGAAAACCTGTCATATTGGATTTCTCCTCATTCTTTATCTGCCTATTTTTAACCAGCCACAAGATCCTGCCCTTTTTCCTTCCTTCTTCTAGCATCCTTGTCTTATACTTCGGAATTCCCTACCTGGACAATTGCCCTTGTCTTCTGGCTGGTCTCAGATACCACTTCACCAATGTCACTCCTTTGTGCCAAAATCTTCCATGGATCCTTATTAGCTATGGAATAAAGTCTCAGTTCCTTAGTATATATGAAAACCTTCCATAATCTGGCCATATGGTTGCCAGATTTAGCAAATAAAAATACATGGAGCCCAGTTAATTTTGAATTGTAGATAAACAACCAATTTTTTTTGGTAAAAGTATGTCACATGCAATATTTGGGATATATTTATACTAGTAAATTTTTTGCTGTTCATCTGAAATTCAAATTTAACTGGGCATCCTGTATTTTATCAGGCAAACCCACTTGGCCCTAACTTTTCTCTGTTTGGTCCTATAACTCAATACTCTCCATGAATCTAGGCTATTCGTGGTCTGTCCTCAGGTCTCATGTTGCTCATGGCTTGTATTTTGGCCTCAGGTCCCAAGGAGAATCAGACAGATCTGATTTTGAACCTCTGCTTTCTTACTTACCAACCCTATGACTTTGGCAACTAATTTAACCTCCCGAACCTCAGATTTCTCATTACAAAATATGAGCCCTAATATTGACACATGAGGGAGTGATTGTGAGGATCAGACGAGCTATGTAAAACCTGGAATCATGGGGTCTACTGTATGTATTCAGCATGTTAGTTCATTGCTGTTGTTACTAGGATTTCTGTAAGAGCAGAACTTAGCTCTTCAGGTCCTCAGTTGTACTGCTGGCCATGATTTGCAAGAAGCAGTGTGGTCTAGGTCACATTTTGAAGTTACAGAGGCTGGAGTAGATGTCCGGGTGATCTCTCCTGGGCACACTTGCCTTCGCACGTCATATTCTGAGCCCAGCAGTGGGAATGAAGCAAGCTGTGCAGCAGGGGGGACCTGGGGACAGGGAGCCACTCCCCTCCCCTCCCACTCCTCTACCCCACAAAACCTTCTCTCCTCACCTTACTCCCTCTCAACCTGTATCCCGTCACTCTCCTTGTCTGTTTATTGCCAAACGTCTTTTAAAGGTTCTCGCACTTGCTGTTTTCCGTTTCTACATATGAAGCTCAGTTGACACCCCAGTAACTCCTTTGCAACAGTTCTTTCAACCCTCTCCAGTCACCTCCTCATTGCCAAATTTGGTCTATTCTTTACTCCTGTATTTGGAACCGCTGACCACTCATCTTCCTGTGACCTCCGTGGCACTGACCTCTTCTGGTTCTCCTCCTACTTCTCCGATGGCTCCTTCTAAGTCTCTTCTGCCTGCTCCTTATGTATGACTCTTCCGAGCAGGATGGTGGTAGAGTATGGAAGCCTAGCATCTCCCTCCCCCAAGTCCACTGAAATAATCAATAGAGCAGGGAGACGGGGGGAAATAATTTATCACTACTGAAAACTAAGTTTGGAATCATCTATAAACTAAAAATCTGGAGGCATTTCTTCTAGCAGTAATGATGGGCTCAGATTAAAAAGAGCCAGTGAGGGCTTCCCTGGTGGCGCAGTGGTTAAGAATCCACCTGCCCATGCAGGGTATATGGGTTCGAGCCCTGGTCCAGGAAGAACCCACATGCCGTGGGGCAGCTAAGCCCGTGTGCCACAACTACTGAGCCTGCGCTCTAGAGCCCGTGAGCCAAAACTATTGAGCCTTCGTGCCACAACTGCTGAGCCCGTGTGCTACAGCTACTGAAGCCTGGGCACCTAGAGCCCGAGCTCCGCAACAAGAGAAGCCACCGCAATGAGAAGCCCGTGCACTGCAACGAAGAGTAGCCACCGCAATGAGAAGCCCGCGCACCGCAACGAAGAGTAGCCCCCGCTCGCCGCAACTAGAGAAAGCCCGCGCGCAGCAACGAAGACCCAACGCAGCCAAAAATTTTAAAAAAAGAGCCGGTGAGGGCTGAGAGCCACCCTCCTTCACGAGGGAGGATGACTCATCTAAGACTCCCTGGCTGCCTCCACCGTCACTCCCTGACTTGGAGAGGCAAGGGCAGCGCTGTTCTGACAGAGAGGAGGTGAGGCGGGTCGGGGTGGGGGGGGGGCTGCTGAGAGGCCCAGCACCAGGAGCACCTCTGGCCTCTGTGGACCTCTGACACTGTGCTCCACTGCTAGCTTGCAAGGACTGGCTTGCAAGCAGTAAACAGAGACTGAGTGCTGTGTGTGTAGAGGTCTGGGGGTCCTTTTACAGAGCATCATGGCCGTGTGGCTTAGGCTTCCTCCTCACTCACAGCCTTGGCTGGTGACCTCAGTACTCATTACCTCCAGTTGCGCCCAGCCTCGCCTCCAGATTCAGTCCCAGACCATCTGCTGTTTGCCCACGCCCACCCTCTATGCCTCTCCCCTGCCTTCTCTTGTTTCCCAGCTCCCATTTGGCCTTTGGACCAACCCAATCCTTTCTGTAAGGGATGGCACTTCAGCTCAAGCACTTTAAAAAATGTATGGGGCTTCCCTGGTGGCGCAGTGGTTGAGAATCTGCCTGCCAATGCAGGGGACACGGGTTCGAGCCCTGGTCTGGGAAGATCCCACATGCCGCGGAGCAGCTGGGCCCGTGAGCCACAATTACTGAGCCTGCGCGTCTGGAGCCTGTGCTCCACAACAAGAGAGGCCGCGATAGTGAGAGGTCCGCGCCCCGCGATGAAGAGTGGCCCCCGCTTGCCGCAACTAGAGAAAGCCCTTGCACAGAAACGAAGACCCAACACAGCCAAAAATAAATTAATTAATTAATTTAAAAAAAAAGATCTCTTCTGGGCATTAAATATAGCTGGGCATCAACTGATAATATGGAAGCTCAATGATAGGTACATGGGGGTTTATTATTTAAAAAAATGTATGGCTAAAGAGGCAGCACTATGGACTGATTTATTTTTAATTTATTTATTTATTTTTGGCTGTGCTGGGTCTTTGTTGCTGCGCGTGGGCTTTCTCTAGTTGCAGACAGCGGGGGCTACTCTTCGTTGTGGTGCACAGGCTTCTCATCGCAGTGGCTTCTCTTGTTGCGGAGCTCGGGCTCTAGGTGCCCAGGTTTCAGTAGCTGTAGCACACGGGCTCAGTAGTTGTGGCACGTGGGCTCAGTAGTTATGGCTCACGGGCTCTAGAGCGCAGGCTCAGTAGTTGTGGCGCACGGGCTTAGTTGCTCCGGAGCATGTGGGATCTTCCCGGACCAGGGCTCGAACCCGTGTCCCCTGCATTGGCAGGGGGATTCTTAACCACTGTGCCACCAGGGAAGTCCCTGGGCTGATTTTTAAATGCCCTCCTCCTTTATTCTCTTCTCAGGAGGTAGAACACCAAACTCTTTGATACAATCTGGGCTCAAAAGAATATCCCTCAGAGGAATATTATGCCACAGCAAAGTGATTTCAACAATTTTCTCACTTCAAGATATTTCCCCAAGGGCTCTCCCAGGTCATTAGGACACCATCTGGCTAGTAGTTTGATAAGGATAGATAGTGCTTTCCAAGATGAGGAAGTGAACTACAGCCAGCAGCAGAACAAAGAAATTTTACACTGTTTGAATTTCAAACAGTTTGTGAAAATGTAACAGGTCTCTCTGGGGGGATAGCCAAATATAAAAGAAAGAAATCTTTGCCTCCCAGGAAATAAAATTCCATTGTTGAAGTTCTGCATGCAGTGAAGGAAAACTGGCAGTAAAAACAAACAAAAAAACACCTTCCTTACCTGCCCAAGTTCAGGATCAACTGAAAGACAGAGGAGTTGGTTAGCTGGATATTTTTTAAATGAGAGAACATCTGCCATTCTTTTTAAATCCCATTCCGTGCTCCCCCCCCCCCAGTCTTGTCTTCCCTTTTGTTTTCTTTCCTCCTGGGCACGAAGGAGTGAGCTGGGGGCCGGGGTGGGGGTGAGCTGCATGAGGTGGTGTGGCAGCTGCCCACCTGCACCCCAGGACACACGCACTGAAGGGGAAAGGAAGGCCCTGTGCAGAGCATGTTGGTGTTGTGCCCACTGGTGCCCAAGAGCGAGGTGAGGAGACAAACAACAGCAGGGCTGGGAGGCTGTTTACATTGAGCAAATAAGAAAATTCATTGAGCAAATAATTAAATATATTTGGGATTAGAGAGCCAGGTTTCTCACCATTGGAGAAGGGAAACATGGAAAGAGGCAAAGTTCAAAAGAACCCAGAGGTGTTGTAGTGGTTTTAGAAGTACTGGTATAAATTCATGGATATGTATATACATACATGCCTACTTATGTACATAGACCTCCTAGCTCTGTCCACTGAAAAAAGTCTGGAAGCAATGACACTCTGGAAGCAGTGAGCACATCTAGTAGCCAGATCTTGGTTTCCAAATACCACCCTTTTCTAAAATGCCAGGACTCCTTGAGAAAATGGCTGATTCCAGGGCTGGGGCAGGGAACATACAAGGTGATCCTGGAATATCTTGTTCCAGAAAGCAAGAAAATATTTACAGAATGATGGGGACATGTCAAAAGATCTTAGAAGCCCCTTGATGGAACTCCCATTGGCCAAACCTGGATCAATTTAAGCATGAAAATAATGATAGTAACTTACGATAATGAATGAATAAATGAATAGGAATTCATGAGTCCATACTAATATAAATAAATAAATGAAAGAGTAAATAAATGAGGAGGGAAAGATCTTCTTTACAGTAGAATATCAAGTACTAAATGTAGCAGGAATGCTGGAAGTAGGAAATCACCATTTGGCAACGTTCATAGTAGTGTTTTATTGAGGTAAAGTTGTCAGTGAAGGCTAGGGCTATAACTGGAGGTTGATGGCATAATTTGGCAGCACATCTCCAGGAAGTACTAATCAACATTTACAAAGGTGAATGGGGACCTTACAGGAGAGAAAACTGCAGACGTCAACACCACCAGGTGACTAAGGTTAACATCACCAGTGGTGGGATGGATTGACAACGCAGGCCCTGTCTCTGCCCTAGAAAGTGTCCAGCATCATTTCTGAGGAATCCCTGACAAGAAAGCACAACTCCAGCGTGGTCAAGAGGAAACACCAAACTTAGATTAAGGATCATTTCTCCAGAGTGTAAGGTCTGTATTCCTTAAAAGTGTCACAGACATGAAGTAAAACTGTTGAGGGTGTGAAAGGCAGGGAAAAAGGGAGAACAGTTTCTGGCCAGAGGAGACGGAAGAGACGTGACCCCAATGGCAGCATGTGTTCCTGTGAGGGATAGTTGCCAGAAAGGAGGAAAAGGCATTGTTGGGAGAGTTGGGGAAATGTGAGTTGGGACAGGATGGGGGTGGGAGTCTGTGAACTAAATGATGGTGTTGTATCAATGTTGATTTCCTAACTGGGAGGGTTTTATGGTAGTTGAGTAGCAAAGGGTCCTTAATTTGGGGAAATACACACTGAGGTATTTAGGGGTGGTGGGGTATCATGGATGTAACTTGTTCTCAAAAGGCTCAGAAAACAACTAATTATATATGTACATACAATACACATACAGAAGGAGCAAATGTGATCAAATGTAACACCCCCTGGGTGAGGGGGATGTGGATATTCTTTGTACTGTACTTGCAATTTTTCTGAAAGTTTGAAAATAAATTTAAATTTATTTTCGATAAATAAAATAAAGTTAGTAATTTATCAATTTCAAAAAAAATCTTTAAATTAATTAAAAGAGCATGTCAGCTTTTTTTCTTTTCCTTTTTTGACTGATGAAAGCTAAGTTGAAGAACGTACAGCCCTTTTCCACCCGGGACAAATAGCCAAGGACAACCTCAGGCCTCGCTCTGCAGGAACAGTCTCTTTACTCTACAGACTAAAATATCTGCATCCCGAGATTAGGCTGGGTCCCAAAGAGGAGGAAGTGAGAGGCTGAACCTCATATGCTGTGTCCCTTCTCCCAAACTCACCACTCACACAAGTCTCCTCCCAGCACATCCCGAACACAAATACCCAAGGAGGAGTGAGGGAGGGAACCTCATTTAGCTGACGTCTCTCTACTTGGAAACACAAAGATTGAACATAAGTGTTATTCCTCAACAGCCTTGTTTTGAGGAGCCTCCTGTTTTTCAGGTGTTGGTGGGTTGTCCTGTGGGCTCCTCGATTACCTTGAGGGGCATGAACCCTGCAGTTGCCCAGAAATTCCTCTGCTCCAGTCTCACCACCCACTGAGACCAAGTGTGCTGATCTCAGCACGGGTGTGAATGCTCTTGCAGCTGGTGCTGCTTCTCTGCTATCTGCACGTGCTGTCAACTCTCAGGCAAGCGACTCTGTGCCAGGTGTGGAGTCAGAACCACTTGGTGGTCTCCCCCAACCCAATTCTCACCCTAGGAAGACCTACTATTTTCCTATTTCTCAGCCCACTTGGGCAACCTCTCCCAGGAAGTTAACTGGCTTGGGCAATAGCTGAGCCTGTCTACTGCGCCTCCTGAGTTGTTTTGGGATGTTTCAGTCTGACCGGGAAGTCACTTCCATCTTTCTATTTCCATCTGCATATGCTGGGCCACCAAGGTCTGGGACGGGAGTCCTCCCAGACCCCATCCGGGCCTCCCCCTTCCTTAGAAATGGTTTTCTTCCCTTTCTGTTCGGCCAGCCATCTCCCCACTAGCGTCCAGTCAGCACATTTTAAGGGGTTTTTGTTTTTTTTTTTTAAGTTTCATAGCATTCTCATTTTACAAATGAGGAAAGTGATGCTCAGAGAGGTTAAGATGCTTACCTAAGATCACCCAGCTGGGATGTGTTAGAGCCAGGACTTACACACACTCTAACTCCACAGGTGTGCCCTCCATCTCAATCAGCGAGGCCTTCAAGGTTCCACATTCACTGGTCTCCTGTCTCTTCTCCCACCACATCCCTCTGTCCTCCTGAGACTGCTGGTTAGTGCTCTGACTTACTGGTGCTTTCATTCTTCCACCCACATCCATGCTATTTCCTAAGTCTGGAAGGACACTGTCTCATTCCCCATTTATAGAAATCTTACTCAGCTTTTAAAGCTTACTCAGCTCAAATGTAAATTATCATATTAGTTAGAACTGCAGAAGACTCAGGAGGAATAATGCTGAAGTTAATAAAATCACAAGTGAACATGGACTTGTTTACCCAGTTCTACAATATTAAAGGAAGGGAATATGTCGTGGAGCTTCAAAAAGACATTTTGGGGGCGTGTAAGAGAGGATCACATGAAACGGTGAGTGGTAAAGTAGTGGAACCTGTTATTCCACAGGTGATAAAGCTGGAAGATCAACAGCTGACATTTATTGAGCATTAACTCCACGCTGGTTCCAGGAGACTAAATGAGTAGCTTAGTGTTTAATTGGAGAGACATGTGCTTAAGTACACAATTACAATGCAATGTGCCATGTGCTGTCATTTGGTACCATGAGAGTGTTGAGTAGGTCTAAAGAAACCAGGGAAGGCTTTATAGGTGATGCTGCACTTACAGTTGAAGGAACAGGAATTTCTCAGGTAGATAAGTGGGAACAGGGAGTAAGAAAGACATTGTAGGCAGATCGAGCAGCAGTGTAAAAGCACGGCAACGTGAGAGTTTGAAGGGTTTGTGTTTGATATTGCTAGAGCAGAGGTCAGTGTGAAACTTGCGCATGTGTATGTGTGTGTGAGTGTGAGATTGTCATGAAGTGTAGGTGGGTGAACAGATTTCTTGGAAATAAAGCCAGGAAGGTGGTGTAAGGTCTTATCATGAAGGGTTGATGTGAAAAGTTAAGGAGTTTAGCTTTCTTCTCTGTAATTTTGAATAGTTGCATGATCAGTTTCTTTTTGGAAAGATCATTCTTGGTTGCCATGTGGATGCTGAATAAGAAGAGATGGTTGAGTCTAGAGGTAGAGTTTCTAACGAGAAGGCTACTGCAGTAGTTCAAGTGGTGATGAGGGCTGGTGTGGTAGACACTGGGGTGCCCTGCCCAGATCTCCTTGCGCCGGGCTGGAGCTCCCAGCCCCGGCAGTGACTGTGGATGCTGATGGCTCACAGCTGCCTCTTTCTCCAGAGAATTACCCACCACTGACTGCAGCCACCTTGCCCAGGAAGTTACGATGCCCCCACTCAACCGCTACCTGTAGTCAATGACAGGCGGTGGATACAAGAGATTGGCTACTACTAATTAGAGGAGTGAGAAGGGAAGATGAGGAGAGGAAGGGATCTGGAATGTTCTCTAAATCTGGCTTGAGTCTAAGGGGGGGCTGCTATTCATTTACTGAAATAGTTCTGGGGTGGGGGTAAGGGAGGAGATAGGCTAATTCCGTTTTGTGTTTGTTTGTTTTTTTTTTTTTTTTTGGTCGCGCTGTACGGCATGTGGGATCTTAGTTCCACCTGCACCCCCTGCACCCCCAGAAGCGCAGAGTCCTAACCACTGGACCACTAGGGAATTCCCCCATTTTGGACACTCTGGGTTGGAGATGCTGTGGGATACCCCAGGCACCCAGGTAGAGATGAAGAAGGCAGCTGGAGTTTAAAGTTCAGGATAGGAAATCAGAGTTGGAGACATAGATTTGGAACCAACAGCAAATAAGTGAAGTCACAATAGAGGTATTATGTTCTCAATCCTGGCTCCATGCAGGGAAAGTTACAAGATGCTCTCCTGTTGAATCTGTAGGTTAACATCAGGGAAGGCAATCTAGTTCTCCAATTTAGTCTTTTTGGTCCATTGGGAGAATTCTGAGCTGTACAATCTGGACCTCTTCTTTTTTTTTTTTTTTTTAATTCTTTTGTTCCTATTGTGGCTCTGTGTCATCATTAAGGCTAAATGTAGTAAAGAATAGTAAAAAAATAACCAACTTTTGTTCACGAGTTATAGTCATATCACTCATATATATTATGCCAAAATGAAAAAAATACAAGAGTGTTTCTTACTCTCTTCTTTCAGAGCCAGAATTGACTGTTTGCTAAAGCTCCATAATGAAGGCCATTAGCATCCAGAATCTGAAGGAAGGACAATTTTTACCCAATCAATTATACTGGACATTAAGCCTGAATTTCTATCCTCTCTCCCTCAGAAGTAAAGAGCCCTGAGGATACCTAACTCAACTTTTAGGATGGAGGCCCACCAAAGAAATTACTTGGTAAAGCATGAACTAAGTTGCAGCAAAGGTTGGGAAGTGAGTTTCCCAACAGGGGCAGAGTTAAGTATGAAGCATGGGAGAAGAAAGGAAGGAACTAGTTCTCCTAACACATCCTATAGAGTTCCTTACTGGTATAATTTGAAGTATGAAAGAGAAAATACATTTTTTATTCACTTATTCACTGCTGAAGTCCTCACCTCTAGCTACTTAGCATAACATATTGATACAGTCTCATTGCTCTGTATTAATCTGAACCACTATGTATTCCTTTGCCTTTTCATGTCAGCACTTCTCTGCAGGGACCATCACTTTCCAGTCCCTAAGTGAAAAAGAGTTTAGGGTTTAAATAGGCCACTGTGAGACTGGTTCATTTCTTTACTATTCCTTATTCAAATTACCTTTTTGTTGGCAAAGTTAGTTGAGTTCCTGCTCTACAATCAACTTACCAAGATCTTTAATAGAAAATCTTAAATTTAGTCTGTTCACTGTATCCTAAAAATGAAAACTTACTGAACAATATTAGAAATTGGCCATGGACCTTACCTGAACTTAGATTTGAAATAATAAATATTACCATAATATGGTAATAAATTCAATCAAATAAATTCTTAACATTTTTGTTCCAGGTAGTCAGTCTATAAATTATATGATGTAATGTGGTATACATGTGTTATGGTGAGTAATGGAATCATGGTGAACGTGACCATGTATTGCGACCTTAGTAAGCACCAGGTGCTGTGCATGTCTTATACGTATTCTTCAAAAACCTGGGCTGTAGGTACTATTGTTCCCTTTTTACAAATAAGGAAACAGGCTGAGTTATTAACTTGCTAATATGTGGTATAGCTGGGATTTGATCCCAGGAGATCTGACTCTAAAACCTGCCTGCCTAACTGATTAAGTACAAAAAAAAGAATTACTAGATAGTGGCGGGGCCATGATTTTTTTTTTTTTTTAACCACACCAAAGTTTCCATGTCTTAAGTCTAAGGCTCTTCATACTTATCACAAGTTCAGTTATCTATACTGTATATAAATGGCCCATGTATCTACTTTGCTACCTCAAGTTCCTCCATTTGGTCATAAAACACTTTAGTTTCAAGAAAATTTTATATTTTAGGCTTCCCTGCTAAATTAGGAGTTAGAGAATGCTGACTTTACAGTTCTGACTGTAGCAGTAGATTTTGCTATGGCTACTGTGAAATAGGCAATTAGGCAAGGGTGAAAGTTGAGAAATAAAGCTGGAAATCTGACCACCTGTGTTCTAGTTTTAGTTCACTTATTAAGCTGATCATGGGCAAGATACTTAACCTCCCTGTAACTTAGTTTCCTCATTTGTAAAATGGAGATAATATGCATCTACCTTACAGAGAAATTAGCTAATTCTTATAAAGCGTCTGTAATAGTGTCTGTGGCACAGTAAGTTTGGAGTGTTAGCTACTATTATCATCATGCAGCTCAGTCCATGGCTATGAATCAGTTTGTTGGACTTCTTTAAAAGTTGGGCCAACACACATGAACATGGAGACAATTTGGAGAGGAAGGGCAGGCTTTCTAATTCTGACTCGTCTCCTGTGTAAAGCAAATCTGGGTGCAGCTCTCCTCGCAAGGAAACAAGATCGTACTAAAACCACCCCCCGCAGAACAGACTGAAAGGTTGGAAGAGGAACAACGAGCCTTGTCCGGACCTTGGCAGGCTGGACACGTCGGTTGGGTGGAAAGAGCTGCCAGTCCTGGGAGGCGCACCCTGGGGACCAATCGCTCTCGGACTGCGCCTTCAGGGGGCGGGAGAATCGGGACGTCCACGCGCGTTGGGCGGGGCCTCTGCGGCGCTCGCAATTCTGCCTTCAATCCTCCGTGGGTCGGCCGGCTGCGGTCGGCTGGAGCAAGGTGAGCGCGGGAAAACAGCGTGTACGGGGTGGTAAAGAAAAGTGGGGGGGGGGGGCTACGACCGTAGAAAATGGGAAATAGGAAACGATGGGAAAGAAACAGAGGGTGAGAGTTTGGGAGGGTCCGGAGAAATGGGGAGAGGGAGGGAGTGAGGGAGGGATGGGGACCGGGCGGCGTGGTGAGACCAACTGGACGGGGAAGGGAGAGTGCAGACGGGGCGTTGAAAGGGGAATGGGAAGAGTAGGATAACCCACCTTACGGGATGCCCTAGGAGTTCATTCCGAGTGAGGCAGTAAAGCAAAGCCTGGAAGAGAGCTGTCATATGATCACTAACCTAGCCACACTTTCTGCCTCACTCGGCATGCAAATTACCCGGTGAGTGCAGAAGTGCTGTTTGGCCCTTTAAGACGAAGCTGATAATGGGACTTTTCCTAGGTTCCTTTGACTGGGACTGCCATTCTACTCAAAGCATTAGACTAACAGATAAACAGATTCGACCTCTAAGTCACTGCAAGATTACCCCTCACATCCTCTAGTTTTGAGAAAGGAGCATCTTTTCTTACCTCTTCCTTTACAGGATACCTGACACTTTGACTCCTCCGACACATTCTCTAACGTATACTCCCGGAAGACAGTTTCTACTGATTTATCTGCCACCTTTCTGAAAATTTTTCTTTCGTTGACTTTTATGTTAGACTATTTTCTGTACATCCTCCCAGCCCGCCGCTGCCTAAGAAACCCATCCTGATCGTGTAGACTTACAGACTGGTACGGCAGGTTTGGGACTTTTGAGATAATCTAGTGGGGACCCCTCATTTTTTAGGTAAAAACAAAACAAAAACAAAAACCCCAAAAAACAAAAATAACAGAGACTCGGAAAGGTGAACGTGACATGTATTGCGACCTTAGTAAGCACCAGGTGCTGTGCATGTCTTATACGTATTCTTCAAAAACCTGGGCTGTAGGTACTATTGTTCCCTTTTTACAAATAAGGAAACAGGCTGAGTGATTAATTTGCTAATATGTGGTATAGCTGGGATTTGATCCCAGGAGATCTGACTCTAAAACCTGCCTGCCTAACTGATTAAGTACAAAAAAAAGAATTACTAGATAGTGGCAGGGCCATGATTTTTTTTTTTTTTTAACCACACCAAAGTTTCCATGTCTTAAGTCTAAGGCTCTTCATACTTATCACAAGTTCAGTTATCTATACTGTATATAAATGGCCCATGTATCTACTTTGCTACCTCAAGTTCAGTTCCTCCATTTGGCCATAAAACACTTTAGTTTCAAGGAAAGTTTATATTTTAGGCTTCCTTGCTAAATTAGGAGTTAGGGAATGCTGACTTTACAGTTCTGACTGTAGCAGTAGATTTTGCTATGGCTACTGTGGAATAGGCAATTAGGCAAGGGTGAAAGTTGAGAAATAAAGCTGGAAATTATTGGAATGACAATTGCTGGCACTTCAGGGTTTAATCTATTAGGTTCCCTTCTACTCAAGGCCCTCAGGTTTTAGGAGTGGCTTAGGAAGGCTTTAAATGTATAAGTGTCCTCTTATACTGTAGCTACTAACTTCTATTTAAATTGAATATCATGAAGCTGGAGTTGTCCATCTTCCTATTACCATTTTTCCTGCATGTGCAACTCTTGACATGATGACCAGTGCCATGATTTCTGGCATCTCTTGATATCATGCAATAATCTCAAATCCTTATCACCTAGAATTTGTCCTTTTCGTACTATTCATTGCCTTTTTATAATTTATTCTTTTTTCTATTTATAATTAGATAGCTTATTTTTTCAGGGGCAAACGTCAGTCATGAAACAGCCATCTACAATTTTAATTCCCAGAAATTGGCATGAGATATATATATATATGTCCATATATATGCCATATAGATAAAAAATATATACCTTCTCTATATATATTAAAAATATATATTTGTTTTAAATTATATAATTTAAGTCCCAGAAATTGGCATTTTATACGTAATTACCATATATATACCATATTTTAAAATATATTAATATTATATATTAATATATATTAATATTATATATTTAAATATTATATATGTGTTTTAATTATATAATACCTGAATTAATGTTTATTGTAAAAAATTAAAACAAGAGATGTATATAGAGTAAATGAGAAAATCCTTTTATTTACCTTATCCTTGTATCCCACTTATTTTACTGAAATAATCACTGTTAATAATTTGGTGTATTCCATATCGTCTGTACATTTACACAGGTGTGGGGGGGTGGGTATGTGCATACAAATACACACACAGGTTTTTAAAAACATAAATGAGACACTGTATCCAGCTAGGGTCTCAGTCAGGAGACAGAAACCACACATCAAATAGAGTAAGTTTGACATAGAGAATTATTAACTAGTAATAGGGAATTAACTACTAAGGGGTGAAGAGAACTCTAAAAGAATTCGATAGCCGATATAGGGAGCAGCCACTACCTCCAGGGTTGAGGCAAAGCATTCAAGGAAGGAAAGAATTTGGAAGAGGCCCTCTTTTCCTCCAAGACTGATAATTGGACTATATGGGAGAGTATGTGACGGTTTATGTCACTGGATGACAAAGTTTGCTGAGTTGCTGCCCACTGAAGGGCTGGCATGCAGGAAACTGGATGTGCTGGAATGCCGAGTTGGAGGGCTGATGAAACTCGCCAGGAAGCCACTACGATTCTGGGAAGCTGCTCACAGGGATGCTGAGGGAACTCATTGGGAAGACACCCACAGGGGTGCTGTTGAAACTTGATGGTAGGCAAGCACCCAGGCACGGAGAAGCCTACCCGTTCCTCATGAGAGTTCCTCCGGCGCCCTCTACTGGTAGAGGTTAAAATCATATCAGAGGGCAAAGGAAAAATGCTTACAAAGTCCAGGATCACAAAACGGGCAAAGAAGGGTAGATTTGGAGCTAAGGAGCAATAAACTACCTGGCACAGATTCACAACTTACTTTTTTTCACTTAACATCTTAGAGAATTCTCCATTTGATATATACAGCTGTATCTTATTCTTTTTAATGATTACATAATATTCCATGTGACTTAATTTCATTCCTTGATAGATATTTGGGTTATTTTCAGTTTTTCACTGCTGGGTGAGCATTCTTATACACATCACTTTGTGTATATGGCAACTATATCTTTAGGATTGACTTCTAGAAGTGGAATTGCTGGATCAAAGGATATACATGTTTAAACCTTTATAAATATAATATAAATTGATTTTTCACCAGTTGTGCATGATAATGCTGCTTCAGTCAAACTTTTAACAAAATGGATATCATAAATGTTTTATTTTTTGCCAATCTAATGGGTAGAAATGATGTTGTTGTTTTAATTTGTATTTTCTTGATTCTTAATGAGATTAAGCATCTTTTCGTATGTTTTTGGCCATTTGTTTTTCTCATTCTGCAAGCATTTTTTTTTTAAATTACAGAAGTAATTTTTATAATAATTCAGTGTCAAAGTATATAAAGTGAAAATGATAGTGGTTAACATGTAATGAGCATTAACTATGTGCCAGGCACTATTCTGCGGGCATATTAACTTAAGCACAGTCTGTCAATCATTACCACCTGAGGTAACCGCTGTTGACAGTTGTGTGTGTGGTCTTCTAGACTTTATTCTAGGCTAACACAAACATATGCATTTATAGAACTTGTTCCTTGGGACTTTTCGTTTGCTTTGGTTTTACAAAAATGGAAACTCTTGTGCATATATTGCTCTACATTATGCTTTTTTCCCCACTTAGTTATGTTTTGGACCTCTTTCAAAGCCAATATGTAAAAATCTACCTCACCCTTTTAAATGTCTTCATAATATCTCATTGTATGGAGGTACCGTAAATTATCCTTTTCCATTCTGGTAGATATTCACTTTGATTCAATTTTTTTCTTTTTCTAAAAGAATCAGCGCTGCAATAAACCTTTGTATTCATACCTTTATACACTCATTAGGTTAACCTTTCAACACTATTTTCTGAGAATTAAAATGTTAGATTACTGCTTTGTGAATCCTCACATCTTCCAGTCTGTCCACTGTAGTTCAACTCATAGAGCTCCAATGCATATGTACTGTAGTATGTGTATATACTGTACAGTATATACACAATGTGTAGTTGTAATATAATCAAGGTTTCCTCACAAATTACTTAGATAGATGTAAGTTTTAAAGCTTGAATAGTCTCTGTTAGGTATTCAGTGTCTTCCTATCTTTTATTACGATATCCTGACTGTAGGTCCTGATCCTCAGGGTAATAGTTTTTCTTTTCTAGTCTTCCCTGTATCCACTTTTAAACCATTCTGAGATATCTCTGTCAAATTCCCTTGTTCTCAGAAATGCAGGGTTCTTCCCTATCTCTATTCCCTCTAGGTTTCTTGCCCTTCAGTATCTTAGTGAATCTTAGATAATCACTCGTCTCACCTATTCCACCAGCATTCCCAGAGCTCTGCCAATGAGAAAATCCTTGCATTTGCTTTTTTGGTGATTATGTACACTCTGCTCCCTTTTTTTGAGCTAAGAATGTTCATATCCATCATTGTTTCCAGGGTGAAATTCTCAGTTTTATAATTCCTTGTTTTGATTTTCTTTGTATTTGTGTCACTATGCTTTTTTCTATCTTACTCCTAAGGCCTTTTTGGTGGGTCTTTCAGCATCTCCCCCTTTTTTTTAATTGAGGTGAAATTCACATAATAAAATTAACCAGTTTAAAGTATACAAATCAGTGACATTTAGAACATTCACAGTATCATTCAGTCACCACATTTATCAAGTTCCAAAATATTTTCCTTGACACCCCCCAAAAAGATAACCCCCTACGCATTAAGCAGTCATTCTTCACTCTTTCTTCCTCCAAGTTGCTGACAACTCCAGAATGTTTTCTATCTCTATGGATTTACTTATTCTGGGTATTTCACAGAAGTAAAATCATGTGATCTTTTTTGTCTGGCGTAAACTAAGCATAGTGTTTTCGAGGTTCCTCCACATTGTATCATGTATCAGTGCTTCATTTCTCTTTATGGCTGAATAAAATTCCATTGTGCGTATGTGTGTACCATAACTTGTTTATCCATTCATCTGTTGACGGACATTTGGACTGTTTCCACCGTTCAGCTTTGTGAATAATGCTGCTGTGAACATTCATGTACATGTACTTGCTTGAGTCCCTGTTTTCAATTCCTCTGTATACAGTATACCTAGGGGTGGAATAGCTGGGTCGTATGGTAATCCTATGTTTAACTTTTTGAGGAACCACCAAATTATTTTTTGCGGTAGGTGCACCATTTTACATTTCCATCAGCAACGCACAAGGGTTCCAATTTCTCCAATCCTTTCCAACAATTATTTTCCACTTTTCAAAAATAGTCATCCTAATGGACTTAAAGTGTTATCTTGTGGTTTTGATTTGCATTTCCTTAATGATTAATGATACTGAGCACCTTTTCATGTGCCTGTTGGCCATTGGTTAATTTTTTAAAATTAATTAATTTACTTATTTTTGGCTGCGTTGGATCTTCATTGCTGCGTGCGGGCTTTCTCTAGTTGCGGCGAGTAGGGGCTACTCTTCGTTGCGGTGTGAGGGCTTCTCATTGGGGTGGCTTGTCTTTGTTGAGGAGCATGGGCTCTAGGCGTGCGAGCTTCAGTAGCTGTGGCACGCGGACTCAGTAGTTGTGGCTCGCAGGCTCTAGAGCGCAGGCTCAGTAGTTGTGCCGCACGGGCTTAGTTGCTACGCAGCATGTGGGATCTTCCTGGACCAGGGCTTGAACCCGTGTCCCCTGCATTAGCAGGCGGATTCTTAACCACTGCGTCACCAGGGAAGTCCCAGTATAATTTGTTTGAAGACGTGTCTATTCAAGTTATTTGCCCATTTTTACTTCGGGTTGTTTATCTTTTTGTTGTTGAGTTGTAAGAGTTCTTTATACATTCTGAATACTAGACTCTTTTTTATTAATATTTATTTATTTGGTTGTGCTGGGTCTTAGTTGCAGCAGGTGGGCTCCTTAGTCGCAGCTCGAGGGCTCCTTGGTTGCAGCATGCGGGCTCCTTAGTTGTGGCATGAGAACTCTTATTTGCGGCATGCATGTGGGATCTAGTTCCCTGACCAGGGATCGAACCCAGGCCCCCTGCATTGGGAGTGTGGAGTCTTAACCACTGTGCCACCAGGGAAGTCCCTAGACTCTATATTAGTCATGTGATTTGCAAATATTTTCTCTTATTCTTTGGGTTGTCTTTCTCATTTTCCTGATGATGTCCTTTGATGAACAAAAGTTTTCAATCTTGATAAAGTCTAATTTATCCATTTTTCTTTTGTTGCTTTTGCTTTTTGTGTCATATCTAAGAATGCATTCTGAATCCAAAGTCCTGAAGATTTACCCATATGCATCCTTCTAAGAGTTTTATAGTTTTAGCTCTTATATTTAGGCTGTTGATCCATTTTGAGTTAATTTTGATATATCATATGAAGTAGGAGTGTGGGTATCCAGTTGTCCCAGCACCATTTATGGAAGAGACTATTCTTTCCTTGTCGAATAGTCTTGGCATGCTTGTTGAAAATCAATTGGCCATAGATGTATGGGTTTATTTCTGGACTCTCAGTTATATTCCATTGGTCTATATGTCTATCCTATGCCAGTAGCACACTGTTCTAGGTTACCATAGCCATATAGTAAGTTTGGAAATTGGAGAGGGAGTCCTCCAACTTTGTTCTTCTTTCTCAGTATTGTTTTGGCTGATCAAGGTCCTTTGCATTTCGCTATGAATTTTAGAAGATTGGCTTTTCCATTTCTTTAAAAAACTTCTTCTTCTTCTTCTTCTTCTTTTTTAGTATTGTCTCTTCCTCCCTCAATTTATCCTTATAATTGATACCAAAGTTTCCTACGTTATCTTTCTTTTCACGCCTTTCTGATACCATTTCACTGCCTAAAGTCTGATGGTAGGTCCCTGTTGCATTCTGGATCAAGAATAAGTTTGCTGTAGGCTCCCTCAACTTCTCTTTTATTCCACTCCTGCTGCTTTTTAAAATGTATAAATAAAAAGTCCTCAGGTTTAGTTATTAAAATATTTTTTCATCTACTCTGTGTCAAAATGAGTATTTCTTATCATATAAATAGTTCCTCAAATTTTGCTTTTTCCATAAAGCCTTCCCAGACTGATTATTGGGAGGAAAAAAAGCTAATTACCTCTCTTCTCCTAATGCATTTGGACATGAGATTCCTAAGTTGTACTTGCTCCAGTATCATTCCCAACTATGTTCACTCTTGCTTTAACAAAAATGCACTTAAAATCACAGTATTTAGTGTTGGAGGGAACCTTAGGAATATAATGCAGACTCCTAGTTAAATGTGGTTGAATGAACACATTCATTTATCTCTGCTGCCTATCCAAAGTCTTCTAAAGGAATAAGTTCAAAATGCATAAACCCACAAGACAAAGAACCTGGGTGAGCAGATGACAGCAACCACATTTTGGAAGAGTGGAAACTGACTTAGCAGAGTAGTAATTCACTAAGCTATTAGTGGGGAAGCCATAACAAGCCAATTTTTAGAACCCCCAGGAAAGATTAGGTGGTGGAGGTACTAGATGTCTCTGAAAGGGGGAGTGTGCGTGAGACAAAAAAATAAGAGGCATAGCTGAGGACAGAGATACTGTAATGAAAATTGGAATTAAGTGAACCTCAGTATTGGATGGTGATATCTCAGCCCCCTTCTGCAACACAGCTCTGAGAACGCTGGCAACCAGGCTTGCTCCATGCCCTCCTTGACCCACAGGCAATTGGATAATTCCTCAGTAGGAAAACTTTCCAGCCCAAGACGGGCAAAACCCTGCAGTCCTAGTACAATCATCCTGTACTGACTGGCCCGGCCTCCTACCCTGCCTCACCCCTGCTGTTGGTCTCATTGCTCCTCACGGACAGACAAGGCTCACCCTCAGACAATCCAGGAAAGGCCCAGCATGAAAGACAGACACCAAAAGGAACTCAGAGGACATTGAGGCAATGAAGCTGGCAGGGAAACTTGTTTTAAAAAATTCTATTTTCTGTCCTTGTTGATACCCTTGTCTCCCCAAAGAAAGAAGGCTTTAAAAAGGAGCTTTCAGAAGAAAAAAGACTCATAAATTGAAGATACTATAGTAGAAGTGAAAAATTCAACAGAAAGGAAGGAAAATAAGGTGAGGAGACCCCTGAGAACTGAAACCATCTGTACCCACACAGCTTATTGTTTGCATTTACAAGACTTACTATTCCACTCATCTCAAGTGTAACTTTATTATTACAGGGAACTTTTTCACAAGGCAATGACAGATGTAAATAATTTTGTTTATTCTGGGAATGTCCTTCCCCCAAACCCATTTAAATGCTGAGCTTACCAATAGATAGCATCAAGGAACAGTTTACTCCCCTAGACTCTTTGAATCTGCGTCTCAAAATCCTTCCTTGCTGGGACCACCAACACTAAACTATTATTCTTGTCCAATCCTAATCAAGCCCAAGCATTGAAAGACCTGCCCTAAACCAGGTTGCAAAACCTCAGAAATAACTAAGCTTTGCCCTCCCCCCTCCAAGAGGCTAAGACTCCATCAAGTTAGTGCTGTCCCTTCCTTCAGTAAGAATAAACTCAGCTTTGTTGTTGTTTTTTTAATTTATTTATTTTTATTTTTTAATTTTTGGCTGAGTTGGGTCTTCGTTGCTGTGCGTGGGCTTTCTCTAGTTGCGTCGAGTGGGGACTACCCTTCGTTGCGGTGCGCAGGCTTCTCATTGTGGTGGCTTCTCATTGCGGAGCACGGGCTCTAGTTGCACGGGCTTCAGTAGTTGTGGCACGTGGACTCAGTAGTTGTGGCTCGTGGGCTCTAGAGCACAGGCTCAGTAGTTGTGGCGCACGGGCTTAGTTGCTCCATGACATGTGGGATCTTCCCAGACCAGGGCTCGAACCCATGTCCCCTGCATTGACAGGCGGATTCTTAAGTACTGTGCCACCAGGGAAGTCCCTCAGCTTTGTTTTGCCAAAGGTTGTTTTGGAGATATTTTGGTGGAGCCAGAAATATCGCCTCTAAAAAAGTAGTACAAAAAAAGGAGGAACATGGGAGAAAAAGGATAAGAAAGTTAAAAGCCAATTCAGGAGATCTAACATCCAAATTATAAGAATTCCCAAAAGAGAAAATGGGGAGAAAAATATCAATGAAATAATTCAAGAAAATGCCCTAGAACTGAAGGACATATGTTTCCAGAATAGAAGGCATGATGGATAAAAAGAGACTCATACCAAGGTTAAAATCATTGTTAAATTTCAGAAAAATTGAGACAATTAGTAGGCAGAGGGAAAAGTTCTTGGTTGCCTGCAGATTAATATTATTGCCCCCAGATGGCAGTAATGCCTCAAAAGGTCTAAGATTGTTTTGTTTTGTTTTCTTCATAAAATGTCATCTCTTTCCAAAGCATTAGGAAGAGGCAGGCTCTGTCTGGATTCTTTCAGAGCTCACTCTGATTTTTTCCTAAAAGACTCTGCTAAAAGATCACCGTACAATGAAGGAAGGAAGTAAAAAGACAGTTCTCTTTGAGGAATGGCTCATGTGGCTCTGAGGGAAAAAAGACTCTTAAGAGAATGGACTCTGAACCTTACTTGTCTGTGTGGACAGGAGGACTTCTATCATTCATTTATCCTCTCAAGTCTTATTGATGCCTACTGTATGCCAGGTACTGTGCTAGGCACCAGGAATACCCCAGTAAAAAAAAATCAGAAGGGGTCTTTGTCTTCACGGAGCTTACATTCTGAGGGGAGAAATAGCCAATAAACAAGTTAAATCACATATGTATCTGAGGAATTTGATAGAGGTCAGGGTAGAAGCAAGCACACCAGCTTGGAAGCTAATGCAGTTGTCTGGGTGGGAGATATGCATGACTTGGGTTACAGTACTGGTAGGGGAGAGAGAAGTAAGCAAATTCAAGATGTACTGGAGGGTAGAGTTGACAGGACTTGGTCATGGTCTGGACTCGGTCATTGTCTAGAGCAGATGTGTTAACGTGTCCAGATAGAGCAAGTGGCTGGGAGGATGGGTTGCCATTTTCTCAGGTGCAGAAAGCGTGGAGAGAAAGAGGTTTTGGAGGAGGGGATGGTGGTTAGAATCAAGAATTCAGTGAGGAATATTAATTAAGTTAGTCTTTCTCCCCAGGCATTCAGGTTCTGGTAGGTGTCACTGATCCAGGCTAAGATGGGGTTTGCTTTGATTACTGCCCGAATAGGATGGCTTGGTCTGGCATATTTGTTTTAAATTGGCTCACAGTTAGCGTTCATTAAGTTAAAATTTGCTTTAACTCAGTCTCCCACAGAGCAAGAGCAAAATCAGCTGAAATTTTCTGGGTTTTTTTCCCTGAGGTCTGCATTTGAGAGTTAAAGAGCATGCCAGAGCACCTTTTACATTTTATTTTTTGTACTCTGTTCAGAAATGGCACACAATCTCAAAGACAAGAAGCTTCTAGAAAATGCAAGACCAGTTGTGTTGGTGGATCCTTGCGTTAGTATGTACAGGTAAGATCCTGAGTGTGATTCTGAGATGTCAGAGATGAAAACGTCTTCCATTGACTCTGAGGATAGAGACCTTTGTCTTATTTTGTCCCCAACGTAGTGCCTGATACAAATGTACCCAGTAAATATGTATTGAATTGAAGCCACTCCATCTGGATTTTTTTTCCAAGCCTCCAGACCCAAGTTAAACTCTCCATAGGACTTGAAATAGCTCATATTACCTGTTTCCCAAAAAGCTGTTACATGGGAGGAGGTGCCTCTCCAGACTCATCATGGCTTAGGACCACATCACCCGGTGTGTTAGGAAAAGACACATCTCCTTCCTTGTTCCTATAACCCCCCTCCATGGGAATATTTTGCCATCATCAACACAGTGTTAAGGCAGAATTTTAAAATCAACTTAGCCCTGAACATCTGTGTTATCATTTGTAACCTGGAGGTTGAGTAGTTCTGTACTGTGCCCATAGTCAACAGTTAGTTACCTCAGTAACCTTCTTTGATTCCCTCCTTACATTCTCTTTACACCTTTGGATTGTGCTTTTCTGAGGGTAAGAATTGTATATTTTATTTTTATATTTTTATTTTTTAATTAATTTTTATTGGAGTGTAGTTGATTTACAATGTTGTGTTAGTTTCTGCTGTATGGCGAAGTGAATCAGTTATACATCTATCCATTCTTTTCTAGATTCTATTCCCATATAGGTAGAATCGTATCTTTTTAAACTTTATGCTTTCATACAATTTAGAACAGTGCTTTGTAGACTTGTGGGTGTGAAGGAGTGGCCTAGGAGAGCTTTAGCTTCCCCCACCGATTTGCATAAAACCCACAACTGCCCTCCAGAATCAGAATTCATATGTAAGAAGAAAAATTTTGTAAATTATAAATAAGAGCATCTTTAGAAAACACGTTATTTTTATTGTTGTGTAATATGCATTCGAGGTAAAAACGGTGTGCTAACTACCCAAAAGCAGCACTCAGTTAAGACAAGTCCTCCAACTTCCCTTCTGGCCAGATAGCTACCCCTGTTTCCCAGCTAAAAAATCTGACACTCTCACTGCTCAAGAGATTTATTAACAGCCGTTGTTTAAGAGAGGGAGCCAATGCCCGGCAGAGCATTCCCCTGTGAGCTGTCTCTCTCTCTGGGCTTTTCTTCTTCCTCTCCCATTAGGTTATGTTGTTTTTCTGCTGTGGACTGTATTTTGGATTTTCAGGAGTCCTTATTTATCTGTATGTGTGTGATTCTTGTTTTCCTGATCCAAAGCTTTTTATGTAATACACTTTTGGGGGAAGTGACATGTCTAAAGTCCTGTGAAAATTCCCCTTGAATGTCTGCCTGAAATGGTAAAGAAAAAGTTCCGCTGTTTCTGGAAGGCAGACTTTGTTATAAGTTCTTTCAAAGCAACGCAGATGTGGGATATTTAAACAAAGTGAAATTCTGGGAAGCTTTTTGTGTAGCAGATTTGGGGAGGGTAGTCTGGAAACATCATACTTACAGTTACACCTCAATCTAAATAATAAAATGTGTAAAGTAGTTTTCCTATATATTATTTTCTCCCAATTCAGAAGACTATTCCGAGGCTCAAGTTTTTCTCATAAAAATGATAACTGCTTGATAGACAGTATAATCAGTCAAAAAAACAAAATTAGAGGTTTAAATATTGAAAAGGAGGTGGCAAAATTATCATTAGTTGCCGATGACATTATAATGTACCTGGAAAACCTAAGGGAATCAACTTAAAAGTTATTCGAAATAATAGGAACATTCAATAAGATAGCCATTACAAAATAAATGTACAAAAATCAATAATAGTCTTATATTCCAACGAAAACCAGCTCAAAACTATCATAGGTAAAATTATAATCACAAATCAAAACTATAATAACAGCATACTCCTAACAGGAAGTATGCATGACCTAGATGAAGAAAAATATAAAACTTAATAGAGGATATAAAAAGGCTTGCTGAGAACACTCCATACTATAAATATATCCATTTCCCTTGCATTCATCTGTAGATTTAATGAAATCTCAACAAAAACTATAACTGATTTCTTTTTTTGGAACGTGACTTGATTTTCAGTTTCACTGAAAGAGTGACTGTGAAATTGATCAGCCAAAAAAAAAAAAGTGTTGTATGGGAAGACTTAGCTCTGGTAGCCAACCTATAAGACAGACCCCAGTGATCACTGTCTGCCTCTTGGCTTTCACACCCTTGTGTAGTCCCCTCCTATATTGTACCAGGGTAGGGCTGCCAGATAAAATATAGAATTCTCAGTTAAATTTGAACTTCAGACAAACAATGCATAATTTTTAAATGTTGCACAGGGCATACTTACATAGGCATACCTTATTTTATTGTGCTTTGCTTTATTGTACTTCACAGATACTGTGTTTTTTACAAATTAAAGGTTTGTGATAACCCTGTGTTGAGCAGTCCTGTTGGTGCCATTTTTCCAAGAGCATTTGCTCATATTGTGTCTCTGTGTCACATTTTGGTAATTCTCACAGTATTTCAAACTTTTTCATTTTTATTATACCTGTTATGGTGATCTGTGATCAGTGATCTTTGATGTTACTATTATAATTGTTTTGGGGCGCCACAAGCTGCACTTATATAAGATGGCAAACTTAGTTGATAAATGTGTGTGTTCTGACTGCTCTACCCAGCAGCTGTTCCCCCATCTCTCTCTCTGTCTCCTTGGGCCTCCCTATTCCCTGAGACACAACAATATTGAAATTAAGCCAATCGATAACCCTACAATGGCCTCTGATTGTTCAAGTGAAAGGAAGAGTTGCACATCTCTCACTTTAAATCAAAGGCTGGAAATGATTCAGCTTAGTGAGGAAGGCAGTCAAAAGCCCAGATAGACTTGAAAGCTAGGCCTCTTGCACCAAACAGTTAGCTAAGTTATGAATGCAAAGGAAAAGTTCTTGAAGGAAATTAAAAGTGTTACTGTAATGAATACACAAATGATAAGAAAGCAAAACAGCCTTACTGATGATAGGGAGAAAGTTTTATTGGTCCAGATAGAAGATCAAACCAGCCACAACATTCCCTTCAGCCAAAGCCTAATCCAGAGCAAGGCCCTAACCCTGTTCAATTCTGTGAAGGCTGAGAGAATGAGGAAGCTACAGAAGAAAAGTTTGAAGCCAGTCAAGGTTGGTTCATGAGGTTTAAGGAAAGAAGCTGTCTCCATAACATAAAAGTGCAAGGTGAAGCAGCAAGGGCTGATATAGAAGCTCCAGCAAGTTATCCAGAAGATCTAGCTAAGATAATTAATGAAGGTGGCTACACTAAGCAACAGAGTTCAATGTAGATGAAACAGCTTTATATTGGAAGAAGATGCCCTCTATGACTTTCATAGCTAGAGAGGAGAAGTCAATATCTGGCTTCAAAGATTCAAAGGACAAGCTGATTCTCTTGTTAGGGGCTAATGCAGCTGGTGACTTTAAGTTAAAGCCAATGCTCATTTACCATTCTGAAAATCCTAGGGCCCTTAAGAATTATGCTAAATCTACTCTGCCTGTGCTGTGTAAATGGAACAACAAAGCCTGGATGACGTCACATCAGTTGACCACATGGTTTACTGAATATTTTGAGCTCACTGTTGAGACCTACTGCTCAGAAAAAAAGATTCATTTCAAAATATTACTCTTATTGACAATGGACCCAGTCACCCAAGAGCTCTGATGGAGATGTACAACGAGATTCATGTGTTTTTTTTGTTTTTTGTTTTGGCTGCGCTGAGTGGCATGCAGGATCTTAGTTCCCTGACCAGGGATCAAACCCATGCCCTCTGTATTGGGAGCTCTGAGTCTTAACCACTGGACCGAGGGAAGTCCCTTATGTTGTTTTCATGCCTGCTAGCATAACATCCATTCTGCTGCCCATGGATCAAGGAGTAATTAACAGTTTCAAGTCTTATTATTTAAGAAACACATTTTGTAAGGTTATAGCTGCCATAGATAGTGATTCCTCTGATGGATCTGGGTAAACTAAATAGAAAGTTTTCTGGAAAGGATTCACCATTCTAGATGCCATTAAGAACATTTGTGGAGACACTGCTTTGGGAAAGATCCCTGGGTGTTCTCCTTACTAGCTGCAAGTAATAAATCAATCTTTCCTCCTTCCGAAAGGAAAAAAAAAAAAAAAAGAACTTTCGTGATTCATGGGAAGAGGTCAATATATCAGTATCCATAGGAGTTGGGAAGAAGTTGATTCCAACCCTCATGGATGACTTCGAGGAGTTAAAGGCTTCAGTAGATGTGGTAGCAAGAAATAGCAAGAGAACTAGAATTAGAAGTGGAGCCTGAAGATGTGACTGAATTGCTGCCATCTCATGATAAAACTTGAATGGATGAAGAGTTGTTTCTTATGGATGAACAAAGAAAGTGATTTCTTGAGATGGAATCTACTCCTGGTGAAGATGCTGTGAAGATTGTTGAAATGACCACAGAGGATTTAGAATACAGTAAGTCCTCTAAGTATGAACCTTCAAGTTGTGAACTTTCAAAGATGCGAACGTGAATTTGCATGTCCAATCATGTAAGTAAGTTCACGTGTCTGGCGTACATTGTCACGTGCATGCATCCTCTACAAGTGGTTGTGCTTTTGTGTACTTTACTGTACAGTACTGTATAGAGTACAGTAGTACAGTATCTTTATTTCAAGCCCAGGATGTCCGGAAACAAGCATAAAAGCAGCGGTGATGTAGCTGGTACTGCTAAGAAGCATCAAGCGATAACAATGTAAACAAACTGAAAATAATTGAGAGAGTGGAGAGAGGCAAAAAGATGGTAGCTGTCACTCATTATTATAACATGAATCGTTCCACCATTGGCACAATTCTAAAGAACAAGGACAAGATCATGGAACATGTGAAGTCTGCTCTGCCAGTGATGTTGACAGTAATATTGAAGAAGTGTGGACAGGTGATGGAGGAGATGGAGAAGCTTCTCAGTGTGTGGATGCAGGATCAGCATCAACCTCGAGTCCTGCTCAGCTTAATGCTGATTCAAGAGAAAGCTAAAAGCCTTTATGAAGACTTAAAGAAGAAGCACAGCAAATAATCAGAGGGTGCATCTTTTCATGCCAGCCATGGCAGGTTTCATTGGTTCAAAGCTAGAGCCAACCTTCACGATGTAAAGGTAAATGGCGAGAAACTGGGGAGGTCAAGATGGAGGAGTAGGAGGAGATGGAGTTTGCATGTCCTCACAACTAGGGCACCTACCAGGTGCTGGTGGGGGACCTCGGACACCTAAGAGGACGGGAGGAACCCCCGAACGACCGGGTAGGATGTGGGGGGAGAGAAGTGGGGAGGAGAAGTGGAGGCGGGACAGGACCGGTGCCCCTGAGGGGTGACTGGGGGAGGGGAGGGGTTCCCACGCTCGGGAGGGGCCCACCCACGGTGAGATCAGTGGGAATGGAAAGAGACCCCTGAGGGATAGGAGGGAATGAGCCAGCGTTTCCCCCACCCATTTGGGCCCCAGGGAGCCTGCTGAGGTCCTGATCTTCTGCCCTCTGAGGCCCCCTCTGGCTGCACCCCATGCCAAAGCCCTGCTCCCACCAAAGCCCTGCCCCCCACAGCCAAGGCCTTTTCTGGTTTGTTTGTTTTTTGTTTTTGCTGTTGTGGTTCTGTTTTACCTTGCTGTTGTTGTTTCACTTGTATTTTTATTTTTTCTAATAAATTTATTTTTCTAATTTTATTTTATTTTTTATTCTTTCTTATTGTTCTGCCCCCCCCCCCTTTTTGTTTTGGTCGAGCCAAGCAGCTTGCAGGATCTTGGCTCCCAGACTGGGGGTTGGGCCTGAGCTCCTGTGGTGGGAGGGCCGAGTCCAAACCGCTGGACTAACAGAGAACTTCAGACCCCAGGGAATATTAATCGGAGTGAGGTCTCCTGGAGGTCCTCATCTTGGAACCAAGACCCGGCTCTACCCAACTGCCTGCAAACGCCAATGCTGGATGCCTCAGGCCAAACAGTCACTAAGACAGGAACCCAGCCCAACCCATCAAAAAAAAATGAGGTGACAAAAATATATGTTACAGATGAAGGAGCAAGGTAAAAACCTAGAAGACCAAATAAATGAAGAGGAAATAGGCAACCTACCTGAAAAAGAATTCAGAGTAATGATAGTAAAGGTGATCCAAAATCTCGGAAATAGAATAGAGGCACGGATCGAGAAAATACAAGAAATGTTTAACAAAGACCTAGAAGAACTAAAGAACAAACAGTGATGAACAACACAATAACTGAAATGAAAAATACTCTAGAAGGAATCAATAGCAGAATAACTGAGGCAGAACAACGAATAAGTGAGCTGGAAGATAGAATGGTGGAAATAACTGCTGAGGAGCAGAATGAAGAAAAAAGAATGGAAAGAATTGAGGACAGTCTCACTCTGGGACAACATTAAATGCACCAACATTCGAATTATAGGGGTCCCAGAAGAAGAAGAGAAAGAGAAAGGGTCTGAAAAAATATTTGAAGAGATTATAGTCGAAAACTTCCCTAACATGGGAAAGGAAATAGCCACCCAAGTCCAGGAAGCACAGAGAGTCCCATACAGGATAAACCCTAGGAGAAACACACCAAGACACACATATTAATCAAACTAACAAAAATTAAATCCAAAGACAAAAATTAAAAGCAGCAAGGGAAAAGCAACAAATAACATACAAGGGAATCCCCATAGGTTATTGCTGATTTTTCAACAGAAACTCTGCAGGCCAGAAGGGAGTGGCAGGATATATTTAAAGTGATGAAAGGGAAAAACCTACAACCAAGATTACTCTACCCAGCAAGGATCTCATTAAGATTCGATGGAGAGGACTTCCTTGGTGGCGCAGTGGTTAAGAATCCTCCTGTCAATGCAAGGGACACGGGTTCAAGCCCTGGTCCGGGAAGATCCCACATGCCGCGGAGCAACTAAGCCCGTGCGCCACAACTACTGAGCCTGTGCTCTAGAGCCCGCAAGCCACAGCTACTGAGGCCCGCGCACCTAGAGCCTGTGCTCTGCAACAAGAGAAGCCACCACAATGAGAAGCCCGCGCACAGCAACGAAGAGTAGCCCCCGCTCACTGCAACTAGAGAAAGCCCGTGTGCAACAACGAAGACCCAGCACAGCCAAAAATAAATAAATAAAATAAATAAAAGATTTATAAAAAAAAAAAAAAGATTCGATGGAGAAATCAAAGCTTTACAGACAAGCAAAAGCTAAGAGAATTCAGCACCACCAAACCAGCTTTGTAGCAAATGCTAAAGGAACTTCTCTAAGCAGGAAACACAAGAGAAGAAAAAGGCAGGGACTTCCCTGGTGGTCCAGTTGTTAAGAATCCGCCTTCCAATGCAGGGGATGCAGGTTTGGGCCCTGGTTGGGGAACTAAGATCCCACATGCTGCAAGGCAACTAAGCCAGCATGCTCTGGAGCCTGTGCACCACAACTAGAGAGAAGCCTGCACACTGCAAAGAAGAGCCTGTGTGCCGCAACTGAAGACCCAATGCAGCCAGATAAAGAAAATAAATATATATATAGATAGATAATATTAAAAAAAAAAGACCCACAAAAACAAACCCAAAACAAGAAAATGGTAATAGGAACATACATATCAATAATTATCTTGAATGTAAATGGATTGAATGCTCCAACCAAAAGACACAGACTGGCTGAATGGATACAAAAACAAGACCCATATACATACTGTCTACAAGAGACCCACTTCAGACCTACGGGCACATACAGACTGAAAGTGAGGGGATGGAAAAAGATATTCCATGCAAATGGAAATCAGAAGAAAGCTGGAGTAGCAATACTCATATCAGATAAAATAGACTCTAAAATAAAGACTGTTACAAGAGGTAAGGAAGGACACCACATAATGATCAAGGGATCAACCCAAGAAAAAGATATAACAATTATAAATATTTATGCACCCAACATAGGAGCACTTCAATACATAAGGCAAATGCTAACAGCCATAAAAGGGGAGATCGACAGTAACACAATAATAGTGGGGGACTTTAACACCCCACTTACACCAATGGACAGATCATCCAGACAGAAAATAAATAAGGAAACACAAGCTTTAAATGACACAATAGACCAGATAGATTTAACTGATATTTACAGGACATTCCACCCCAAAGCAGCAGAATACAGTTTCTTCTCAAGCGCACACAGAACATTCTCCAGGATAGATCACATCTTGGGTCATAAATCAAGCCTTGGAAAATTTAAGAAAACTGAAATCGTATCAAGCATCTTTTCCAACCACAGTGCTATGAAATTAGAAATCAATTACAGGAAAAAACCTGTAAAAAACACAAATACATGGAGTATAAACAGTGCACTGCTAAATAACCAAGAGATCACTGAAGAAATCAAAGAGGAAATTTAAAAAGTACATAGAAACACATGAAAATGAAAACTCAATGACCCAAGACCTATGGGGCGCAGTAAAAGCAGTTCTAAGAGGGAAGTTTATAGCAATTCAATCTCACCTCAAGAAACAAGAAAAATCTCAAATAAACAATCTAACCTTACACCTAAAGGAATTAGAGAAAGAAGAACAAACAAAACCCAAAGTTAGCAGATGGAAAGAAATCATAAAGATCAGAGCAGAAATAAATGAAATAGAAACAAAAAAAACAATAGCAAAGATCAATAAAACTAAAAGCTGGTTCTTTGAGAAGATAAACAAAATTGATAAACCATTAGCCAGACTCATCAAGAAAAAGATGGAGAGGACTCAAATCAATAAAATTAGAAATGGAAAAGGAGAAGTTACAACAGACACCGCAGAAATACAAGGCATCCTAAGAGACTACTAGAAGCAAATCTATGCCAATAAAATGGACAACCTGGAAGAAATGGACAAATTCTTAGAAAGGTATAACCTTCCAAGACTGAACCAGGAAGAAATAGAAAATATGAACAGACCAATCACAAGTAATGAAATTGAAACTGTGATTAAAAATCTTCCAGCAAACAGAATTCCAGGACCAGGTGGCTTCACAGGCGAATTCTATCAAACATTTAGAGAAGAGCTAACACCCATCCTTCTCAAACTCTTCCAAAAAATTGCAGAGGAAGGAACACTCCCAAACTCATTCTATGAGACCACCATCACCCTGATACCAAAACCAGACAAAGATACTACAAAAAAAGAAAATTACAGACCAATATCACCGATGAATATAGATGCAAAAATCCTCAACAAAATACTAGCAAACAGAATCCAACAACATATTAAAAGGATCATACATCATGATCAAGTGGGATTTATCCCAGGGATGCAAGGATTCTTCAATATATGCAAATCAATCAATGTGATACACCATATTAACAAATTGAAGAATAAAAACCATATGATCATCTCAATAGATGCAGAAAAAGCTTTTGACAAAATTCAACACCCATTTATGATAAAAACTCTCCAGAAAGTGGGATAGAGGGAACCTACCTCAACATAATAAAGGTCATATATGACAAACCCATAGCAAACATCATTCTCAATGGTGAAAAACTGAAAGCATTTACTCTAAGATCAGGAACAAGACAAGGATGTCCACTCTCACCACCATTATTCAACATAGTTTTGGAAGTCCTAGCCACGGCAATCAGAGAAGAAAAAGAAATAAAAGGAATACAAATTGGAAAAGAAGAAGTAAAACTGTCACTGTTTGCAGATGACATGATACTATACATAGAGAATCCTAAGGATGCCACCAGGAAACTATTAGAGCTAATCAATGAATTTGGTAAAGTTGCAGGATACAAAATTAATGCACAGAAATCTCTTGCATTCCTATACACTAATGATGAAAAATCTGAAAGAGAAATTAAGGAAACACTCCCATTTACCATTGCAACAAAAAGAATAAAAAACCTAGGAATAAACCTACCTAGGGAGACAAAAGACCTGTATGCAGAAAACTATAAGACACTGATGAAAGAAATTAAAGATGATACCAACAGATGGAGAGATGTACCATGTTCTTGGATTGGAAGAATCAATATTGTGAAAATGACTATACTACCCAAAGCAATCTACAGATTCAATGCCATCCCTATCAAATTACCAATGGCATTTTTTATGGAACTAGAACAAAAAATCTTAAAATTTGTATGGAGACACAAAAGACCCCGAATAGCCAAAGCAGTCTTGAGGGAAAAAAACAGAGCTGGAGGAATCAGACTCCCTGACTTCAGACTATACTACAAAGCTACAGTAATCAAGACAACATGGTACTGGCACAAAAACAGAAATATAGATCAATGGAACAGGATAGAAAGCCCAGAGATAAACCCATGCACCTGTGGTCACCTAATCTATGACAAAGGAGGCAAGGCTATACAATGGAGAAAAGACAGCCTCTTCAATAAGTAGTGCTGGGAAAACTGGACAGCTACATGTAAAAGAATGAAATTAGAACACTCCTTAACACCATGCACAAAAATAAAGTCAAAATGGGTTAAAGACGTAAATGTAAGACCGGACACTATAAAACTCTTAGAGGAAAACAGAGGAAGAACACTCTTTGACATAAATCACAGCAAGATCTTTTTTGATCCACCTCCTAGAGTAATGGAAATAAAAACAAAAATAAACAATTGGGACCTAATGAAACTTCAAAGCTTTTGCACAGCAAAGGAAACCATAAACAAGATGAAAAGACAACCCTCAGAATGGGAGAAAATATTTGCAAACGAATCAACGGACAAAGGATTAATCTCCAAAATACATAAACAGCTCATGCAGCTCAATATTAAAGAAACAAACAACCCAATCCAAAAATGGCCAGAAGACCTAAATAGACATTTCTCCAAAGGAGACATACAGATGGCCAAGAAGCACATGAAAAGCTGCTCAACATCACTAATTATTAGAGAAATGCAAATCAAAACTACAATGAGGTATCACCTCACACCAGTTAGAATGGGCATCATCAGAAAATCTACAAACAACAAATGCTGGAGAGTGTGTGGAGAAAAGGGAACCCTCTTGCACTGTTGGTGGGAATGTAAATTGATACAGCCACTATGGAGAACAGTATGGAGGTTCCTTAAAAAACTAAAAATAGAACTACCATATGACCCAGTAATCCCACTACTGGGCATATACCCAGAGAAAACCATAATTCAAAAAGACACATGCACCCCAATGTTCATTGCAGCACTGTTTACAATAGCCAGGTCATGGAAGCAACCTAAATGCCCATCGACAGACGAATGGATAAAGAAGTTGTGGTACATATATACAATGGAATATTACTCAGCCATAAAAAGGAACGAAATTGGGTCATTTGTAGAGATGTGGATGGATCTAGAGACTGTCATACAGAGTGAAGTAAATCAGAACTAGAAAAACAAATATCGTGTATTACTGCATATATGTGGGATCAGAAAAATAGTACAGATGAACCTATTTCCAGGGCAGGAATAGAGATGCAGATGTAGAGAAAGGATGTGTGGACACAGGGCGGGAAGGGGAGGGTGGGATGAGTTGGGAGATTAGGTTTGACATAAATACACTACTGTGTGTAAAATAGACAGCTAGTGGGAACCTCCTATAAAGCACAGGGAGCTCAGTTTGGTGCTCTGTGATGACCTAGCTGGGTGGGATGGGGGGGGGTGTGGGAGGGAGGTCCAAGAGGGAGGGGAT
Source organism: Eubalaena glacialis (assembly GCF_028564815.1). Classification (NCBI taxonomy): domain Eukaryota; kingdom Metazoa; phylum Chordata; class Mammalia; order Artiodactyla; family Balaenidae; genus Eubalaena; species Eubalaena glacialis. The sequence continues at coordinate 106,338,453 of NC_083717.1, read as the reverse complement.
ATATGTATACATGTAGCTGATTCACTTCGTTATACAGCAGAAACTGACACAACATTGTAAAGCAATTTTACTCCAATTAAAAAAAAAAGTATGTGGTGAAGTAGCGAATGCAGGTATGGTAGCTGCCCAGGAATTTCCAGAAACACTTTGAGAAATTATTGATGAAGGCACAGGTTTTCAATGTGGATGAGACAGGGCTGTACTGGAAGAGGATGCCAGACCAAAGTTATATCAGTAAGGAGGAAAAGTGGTTGCCAGGCTACAAAGCAGCAAAGGATAGGCTAACTCTGTTGTTTGGTGGCAGTGCTGAAGCCTCTCTTAGTTTATCATTCAGAGAACCCAAGAGCCCTTAAAAACATAGTCAAGGGCTCTCTTCCTGTTGTGTGGAAGAGTAACCCCAAAGCCTGGATTACACAGGCCATTTTCCAGCACTGGTTTTTCCACCACTTTATCCCAGAGGTAGAGAAATATTGCTTGGAGGAGGATGTCCCATTCAACATTCTTTTGCTGCTCAACAGTGCTCTGGGCCACCCCCCATTCATGGATGACTTTCATCCCAACGTCAAAGTAGTGCATCTGCCATTGAATACTATGTCACTCATCCAACCTATGGACCAGGGAATTATAGTGACTTTCAGGAAATATTATTTACGTCACACTTTTCGTCAGGCAGTAAAGGCAAGTGACGAATCAGAAACAATCTTGCGACAATTTTGGAAGGACTATAACATCTACAAGACCATAAAAACCATTGACTTTGCTTGGTGTGAGGTTATGGCCATCACCATGAATGGGGTTTGGAAGAACCTTTGTTCATGATTTTCGTGGATTTGAGAAGGTGGATGAGGAGTCCAAAGAGCTCTTCAGCAACTTAGTGACCCTCAGAGAGAAGGTGGAGCTAGATCTGCAAGAGGACGACTTCATTGAACTCCTGGCTGTGCAACACGAAGAGCATACTAGTGAAGACCTGATGGAATTGGAGGCCCAGAGAAAGGACGAAGAGAGATAAGAGGAAGAAGAAGTAACTGAAGAACCGAAGAGATTCATGATGCAGGAAATGGCAAGGGGATTTTCTTTATTTGAGGTGGCACTGTTAGTTTTTGAGGCACAGGACCCGAATGTAGACTGGTACACGAAGGTTGCAGCAGCCATTCAGAATGCAATCCAGTGCTACCGTGTCATTTCTGACAAGAAAAAAAGAGCTAATAAGACATCACTGGATCGTTTTTTCAAGAGGGTAGATAGAATTGAATCCAGCAAGGAACCAGAATCTGTGCTGACAGTGTCGGGCGTGAGTGAATTGCAGCTTGCTCTCCATCTCCTATTGCTGGTGATCCCACCACCTCTCCCTCCTCCAGTCAGTAACTCTTCTCGCCTGTTCACTCGATGCCAGCCCCTGTATGCCAGCTGTTGTACTATACTACTCTACTTTTCAAGGTACTGTACTGTAAGATTAAAAATGTTTTCTTTATTTTTCGTGTTTGTTTTTTATGTATTATTTGTGTGAAAACTATTATAAACCTATTACAGTCTAGTACTATATAGCCAATTGTGTTAGTTGGGTATCTAGGCTAACTTTGTTGGACTTAACGAACAAATTGGACTTACGAACGCGCTCTCGGAACAGAACTCATTCGTATGTAGGGGACTTACTGTATTACATAAATTTAGTTGATAAAGCAGTGCCAGGGTTTAAGAGGATTGACTCCAGTTTTGAAAGAAGTTCTGTGGGTAAAATGCTATCCAACAGCATTGCAGGCTACAGAGGAATCATTCGTGAAAGGAAGAGTCAGTCGATGTGGCAAGCTTCATGGTTGTCTTATTCTAAGAAACCGCCATAGCCACCCCAGCCTTCAGCAACCACCACCCTGATCAGTCAGCAGCCATCAACACCGAGGCAGGACCCTCACCAGCAAAGAAACTTACAACTCACTGAAGGCTTGGATGGTGGGTAACATATTTTAGTGATAAAGTATTTTTTAATTAAGGTATGTGCATTGTTTTTTCAGACATAATGCTATTGCACACTTACTAGACTACATTATAGTGTAAACATAACTTTTACGTGCACTAGGAAACCAAAAAATTCATGTGACTCACTTTATTGCAATATACTAAGTTTTGATGTTTATCTGAAAATTATATTTAACTGAGAATGCTATACTTTTCTTTGTTAAATCTGGAACACTATTAATTTACAGATTAATTGGTCTGTGTGACCCGTAACATATGACAGAGGTAAGGATATGTCAGCTTCAAGATTAGGTTATAAAAGACAGGCTTCTGCTTTGGACATCGCCCCATCCCCTGGTCTCTCACCCTGGAGGATACAAGCTGCCATATTGTGAGCAGCCCTGTGGAAAGACCTACGTGGCAAGGAACTAAAACCTCTGGCCAGCATCGAGTGAGGAACCAATCCCTGTCAACAACAACAATGTGGGTGAGCTTAGAAGTGGCTCCTTCAGCCCAGTCAAGCCTTGAGATGACTTCAGCCCCATCCTACACCTGGATAGCCACCTTGTGAGACTCTGAGGCAGAACCACCCAGCTAAGCTGCCCCCAGATTCCTTACAATTGTGTGAGGTAATGTTGTTTTATGATGCTGAATTTCAGGGGTTACTTGTTATGCAGCAATAGATAACTAATACACTGACCCAATTGGATATTTAATCGTGAAGCTACAATGCTTGAAACAATTTGGTATGTTATGCCAAGAAATCTACACTTCAGTGGAATAGTATTGGGAGTCTAAAAATAGAATGTGTATATGGGAATTTTGTAAATGATACAGGCATTATTTCAAATCAATGTGGAAAAGATAAATTAGTAAATAAATTATGTTAGGATAGTTGCCTAGCCATTTAGAACCTTGCCAAAAATAAAGATGATCTCCTGTCTCTGGACAAGGCTTTTATTTTTTTTATTATTATTATTATTTTTTTAAATATTTATTTATTTGGTTGTGCTGGGTCTTATTTCTGGCAGGCGGGATCCTTAGTTGCAGCTCATGGGCTCTTTAGTTGTGGCATGCGAACTCTTAGTTGCGGCATGCATGTGGGATCTAGTTCCCTGGCCAGGGAGCAAACCTGGGCCCCCTGCATTGGGAGCACGGAGTCTTAACCACTGCGCCACCAGGGAATTCCCTGGACAAGGCTTTTAAATGAAATGAAATGGAAATTTTAGGATATAAAAAAGCAAAAAACATTCAAACATTTTTTTTATTTTTCCTTTATTCTCTAAGGCATTTCTAAGCAAAATTTTTGTGTTATTTGGATTGCGTTTAGTCTCCTGCCAAAGGTGAGACTATCTCAAGTATTTGTGCAGTCCAGGGCCACCCAAGCTGACATGGCTTGCGTGGTCCTAGAGCTGGACAGCGTTTGCTGGACAACCTACAGCCCAACTTCCCGGGCAGTATTGAGTGACAGCTTCAAGGAAGAGGGCAATGGGTTCTGATCCCTTTAATACCTCCACCAAGCAAATACTGTGGGCGCTTGGTGACAGTGTGTACTTAACTCTTATTCCTCATTTGAGGCAGTTTCAACATTGACATTCACACAACTTTGTAGCCTCATTCAAAGTACTAAGGGGCAAGTCTCTCTCAACTTTCTAATAGAAACATTAAATAGCAAATAAGCATTAACAAAGAAAGATGTATGACTTCTCATGGACATTCTGCAAAACTGCATGTACTTTTTCCTTATTGATATATATGTATTTACTTTCTTGGAAAGGTCACACAAATCCTGGTAAAAATTACTTCATGATCATAATTTGTTAACTTCATCTTCTTTCCAGAAGAAAAATGAAAAAAATGTATACATCATAGTGTTAGAGACTTTGGCTAGAATTTCCCATAACATTAATTTTCTAAAAAAATTTAAATATAGTAAAATGTATATACATTTTTGTAGCCTGTTCTTTTTTTTTACTTAATATTATCATATAAACATTACCTTAATGTTGTTAAAATTAATTATATTCTTAATGTAATTTATTTAATTAAATAAAACTTACTTTAAGCATTCCATTGTAACTAGTTAACCATTTTCCCATTGTTGACACTTAAGTTGTTTTCAGTGTTTGCTTTTATAATTAAGGATTTTACAGATATCATTGTGCATACAGTTTTGTTGACTTTCAGATTATGTCCCCATGATAATATACAGAAGTGAAATTCTTAAGGCTCTTACTACAACACAATATAAAGATGGCTATAGAAAATATAGGACTAAACTAGCGATACCTCAACTGAATTTGGGGCCCAACATTTCAGTTTTTTTCTGTTAACATAAATACAGGCAAGCAAAGAAAATAAATATTTAAGAGATTATTTATCAGACTCTTCTGGAATCTACTTTGTTCCAGACACTGTGCTAAGTTCTGTAGAGGCTATGAAGATCAATAAATAAAATTCCTTCTCTTAAGCTTACTATGATTATATTTACTAATATTACATTATTATAATATAATAATGTATTATAACCCACAGCCCATTATTCTAATTTAGTTTCATCTTGGTATTTAAAGTTCTTCAGGGTCATATTCCCATTTTGCTGTATGCTTTGGGCCTTTAAGCTACTTTAATATTGGCCTAAGCAAGATGTTTGGAAAGTGAAAAATAATATAATTCATGTCAAATTACAAATGAATCGTTTGGGGTAGATATGGTTTTATATAACAGAAAGGCATAAATTACTATGGATTATGCTTCTAATAAATTAACAAAAGGTAACTGCATCAGGATTTTAGTGAACTCTGTACAAAAAATACTCACTTCAGTCACACTTTAAAGGAAATGATATTAGGCAAGAGTTGTGGTGTGGAAGATGATATCCTAAAAATGACTTGAACTTCATGGTAAAAACATAGTCTTCCCATTCAACACAAAGGAGAATTATACGTTCTAATGCTGAAGGGTTCAGAGTGAGGCATTTATGGAATTATGAGTAGGCCATATCAATATGGCATGATATTGTCACACCCATCAGCTGCTGGCTTATCCATCCCTAATATTTCCAGGCCTTGAGCCAATGTATTCATTTAATCCAAATACCAACATTACCAGATAATGGTTCTGATTTTTTAAACATTCATTCATTCATTTATTTATTTGGCTGCGTTGGGTCTTCGTTGCTGTGCGCGGGCTTTCTCTAGTTATGGCGAGCGAGGGCTACTCTTTGTTGCAGTGTGCGGGCTTCTCATTGCAGTGGCTTCTCTTGTTGCGGAGCACAGGCTCTAGGCGCGCGGGCTTCAGTAGTTGTGGCACGCAGGCTCAGTAGTTGTGGCTCGTGGGCTCTAGAGTGCAGGCTCAGTAGTTGTGGCACACGGGTTTAGTTGCTCCGCGGCATGTGGGATCTGCCCGGGCCAGGGCTCGAACCCGTGTCCCCTGCATTGGCAGGCGGATTCTTAACCACTGTGCCACCAGGGAAGTCCCAATAGTTCTGATTTGATGTAGGAGATATTCCTCTGCTAAGGAAGGTCCCATGATCCTTACAGGATGACAAAAGGCATAAAGAGAAAAAAAAAGAGAAAAGTTTTGAGTTTTTTTCCTATCGTCAGCACCTAGTTGAGTAGGACCAGATTTTTTTGATTTCCTGCATGATTCTTAGGTTCATCCAATTAAACATGCTGTACCTAGCAGTTTTTCCACAATTTCGGGTGCCCAATATTCCTGTTGTGGTAGTTTTTTTCATTCTCCAAAGAGTTACTTAGGTCTACTTTTAAAAAAGCAGATTAAACGTGGGTAAAAGAACATAATTTAGCTAGTAGTTCTTAACCTTTTTTGTGTCGTGGAATCCTTTTAGAATTTGATTTTTAAAAAACCATGAAAAAGCACATCCATGAAAATGTTACAAAGTTTCATAGAGTTCAAGGATTGCCTTGATCTATGGATGTCACAGGAGTCCATGGTCCCCTGTTGAGAACCCTCATCTAGAGGTTAGAGAGATTGTGTATTAACTATAGCTCTTCCCCGCCCCCCACTCAGATTTTCCTGAACAATACCATAGTTGGTTCTAGATTTGTCTTTGGAGACATACTGATTGAAGAAATCTGCTTTTCAGGTATGATCATTTCTAATAGACTCATAACTAGTTTCTCTGCCTTCAGTGAGGCCACTGAGAAGTTTTACGAAATAGAAAAAAAATGTGCTTAGATATTTGGAGTGCTCTTTATTCATCACATAAACTCTGTTAAAATCACTCTGTGAGGGACTTCCCTGGTGGTCCAGTGGCTAAGACTCTGTGCTCCCAATGCAGGGGGCCCGGGTTTGATCCCTGGTCAGGGAACTAGATCCCATGTGCTGCAACTAAGAGTTCACATGCTGCAACTAAAAGATCCCACACGCGGCAACGAAGATTGTGTGGCAAATAAGACCCAGCTCAGCCAAATAAATAAATAAATAAATATTTTAAAAAAATCACTCTGTGAATTAGTTAAATTTTTTAAAAATAGACTTTATTCTTTTAGAAGCAGTTTCAGATTCACAGCAAAATTGAGCAGAAAAGGCAAGATTTACCATATTCTTCCTTCCTGCCCACCCACAGCCTCCTCCACTATCAACATCCCCCCACCAGAGTGGTACATTTGTTACAATCATTGAACATCATTGACGTATAATAATCACCCAGAGTCCACAGCGTGCATTAGCTTTCCCTTTTTAGTATTGTACGTTCTATGGGTTTGACAAGTGTATAATGACGTGTATCCACCATTATAGCATACGGAGTATTGTCACTGCACCAGAAGTCTTTTGTACTCCACCTCTTGGTCCCTCCTTCCACCCTAACCCCTGGCAATCACTGATCTTTTTACTATCTCCATAGTTTTGCCTTTTCCAGAATGTCATGTTGTTGGAATCATAGAGTATGTAGCTTTTACAGATTGGCTTCTTTTACTTAGTAACATGTACTTAAGTTTCCTCTGTGTCTTTTCATGGCTTTTCATAGCTCATTTCTTTTTAACACTGAATAATATTCCATTGTCTGAATGTACCACAGATTGGGACTTCCCTGGCGGCCCAGTGGTTAAGACTCCACGCTTCCAATGAAGGGGGTGTGGGTTCAATCCCTGGTCAGGGAACAAAGATCCCACATGCCATGTGGCGTGGCCAAAAATAAATAACTAAAATGTACCACAGTTTATTGATTTGCCTGCCGAAGGACATTTGATTGCTCCAACTTTTGGCAACTATGAATAAAGCTGCTATAAACATCTGTGTGCACGTTTTTATATACATATAAGTGTTTTATATACATATAAGTGTTTATTTACTTTTGAGTAAATACCAGGGAGTGTGATTGCTGGATTATATGGTAAGAGGATGTGTTAATTAACTAGATGGGGAATCCTTTCACAAAGTATACGTGTATCAAATCACCACAGTGTATACTTTAAGTATGTTACAATTTTATATGTCAATTATACTTCAATATAAAGCTGATTTTTTTAAGTATTTTTTTTTTAAGTTTTGTAAGTAACTGTCAAACTGTCTTCCAAAGCAGTTGTACCATTTTGCAATGTATGAGAGTTCCTGTTGCTCTACGTATTTGTCAGCATTTAGTGTTGTCAGTGTTCTGGATTTCGGCCATTCTGG